>NC_135212.1:11171503-11478156 GCF_052324685.1 Brachyhypopomus gauderio
TCCCACCACCTCCTGGAAGTTACTTTCTTTTTCTTTACATCTTGCATTTTATTTATTAGATTGTTTGTGTTTTGTTATAATAATTTGACATGACTGCACATCAAAGCCTGCAGATCTTTATTAGAGGCAGAACAGTAAAACCCTCCACTCTCAACTCTTTGAGTCTCTCCCTGCCTCAGTCCCCCCCCCCTCTCTCTCTCTCTCTCTCTCTCTCTCTCTCTCTCTCTCCCCCTCTTCCTCTGTAGAGACAGGGAGGGCAAAAGAGGGAGTAAAAGAACAATGTTAAGAGCAACTGAGTGAAGGAGAGACGGAGGGAGGGAGAGAGAGAGGAAAAGAGAGAGTTGTGGGGTGGCATAAGAAAGTGTGTGAGAGAGAGCGTCCTGAATAGCGTCACTGTGCTAGCCTTCTCCTATAATGTGAAGCAGGCATGCTGAGAGTGAGCCCTTTCTCCAGAGACCCCAGCCAGGCTGCCCCTCTGTACCCAGCTCTTTAAAGCTCTTCGGGGGGGTCGAAACCCAGAAACATTGCCCCTCGCCTGGTTTGTTCTCTGGAAACTCATGGTGTGAAACCTAATCCCCCTTTTCAGGGCGATGTGCCCACTTTTAGAGCCAGCGCAGGGGTGGTTTTCCGTCCTCGGGCCCTGCAGCCTAGCGCTAGGGGCCTCCAGGACAGAGCAGCTGGCAGTACAGGGCACTGGCTGCATGCTGTCTGGGAAGGGTACGTGCGCTGGAAGTGCACGCTAGTGTGCTAGCATGCTAGCATGTTAGCATGTTAGCATGGATACGTATACACGGAGAGAGGGGTGAGTGGACAAAGACGAGGGTTTAAGACTCCAGCACCTCTCGCTGAGCTCTCCGCTCCTTCTCCACGGACACCAGTCATGTGCGTGAGAGGAAAACGCAACAAAATATAGAATAAGTGACCACAACCTGCACGTGGACAGAGGCAGATAGCATATAAACTCTTTGGTAAGGGAAGCAAGCTTGTGCAGACCCAGAGGGTCTGACTCTGATTGAATATTTAGATTTAGTGTGTCTGATCTAAGGATAAGTAGCTTTTTTAGTTTGCTTTGCTGATTTCCGTAATGTTTCCATAGATCATCCTATCCGACAGGTAAAATCTTGTTAATATTTGTCAATGTCTCTTATGTTTGTAGAAAATGAGAAAGAGATGGAGGCAGAGGGGGAGGGACTCTGAGCAGAGGGGGAGGGACTATGGAGCAGAGGGGGAGGGACTTTGAGCAGAGGGGGAGGAACTCTGAGCAGAGGGGGAGGAACTATGGAGCAGAAGTGCTTGGCCAGAAGAGCTCTATAGTTTAATGAATGTAGTTTGGTCTGACTGAGTGATTGCCAGTATTTCATTGCTCTGTGTTGTATGTCGATGTGTTTGGGGTAAAGACCAACTTCAACATGTGTTACTGGAGGCATTTTTGTGAGGTCCTAGAATGCTTTTAGTGAACTCCAAGGCCCTGCTGCAGTGCCAGAAGGTACTAGAGATGCTTCGTTCACAGGAGGCATCACCTTCATCTTGTCCCAAGCCTAGGATAGCACCTCCTCGCACAGTTTGGCACTGTCACTCTCCCCTCCTGAAGTCTTTTGCCCATGTCCACATGGTGTTTCCATAGGTAATGTTGTCAGCTTGTTGCCATATGCTTCTTCTCACATGTGCTTCAACCCACTCGTTGGCATTCCTCACCTGTGCCTTGTTTCCCTGTAAATTCAGGTGTGTCTTTACATCCTCGTCTGTTCCCTCCTTCAGTTGGTTATTGCTCTGTGAGTACTACCATAGTTACAGGACCACTTTGTCATCACTGCTGTGTTAGCCATTGCTTTATGTTCTAATGTTTAGCGTCTTTTGCTTTTCATTTTTCTCATGTAAACGTCAACGTTCCTGCATCCTGTCTGCCCGTGTCACAATATGTCACATTTCGAATAGAAGATAGCAGAAACAACCCAAGACTCTTTTAAATACAATATCACAGCTAACTCAGAAAATGAAATGGAATCTTTTGTCCTGCAGGAATGTATCAGTAAAAAATACATGATTTTTTAAAATGACAAGATTCGTTGTGCTTTCTCGGATTCTGTCTGTCTGTAAATGCATATCCACAGCTGTCTGCTTAGAGAAACAACTGTAATCTTTACTCCTATGTTCTGAGGAGCTATTTCTCTGAAACTCCTCGTTGGATATTCGATCTAATCCCAACTCATTTACTAAAATAATTACTGGCCTTTGTTATAGAACATTTCCTTGTTATCCTCAACTCTTCTATTGACCTTGGTTATACTCCCAAATCATTAAGAATTTCAGTTATTAATCCACTAATTAAAACACCTAATCCTAATCCTGTGATAAACACCTAGTCTTAATCCTGTGATGAACATATGCATCTCTTGTTTTGTTTTAGTCCTTAGTGCAGCTTTTAATACCATAGACCACATTCTACTGGATAGACTGAAAACATTCATTAGTATTAGAGGACACTCACTGGGTTAAATCCTGTTTGACAAATGAATTTGTCTTTAAACAGCTTACAAAAGTAAAATATAGTGTTCCACAAGGTTCAGTATTATTCTCATTATATATGCTACCGTTGACAGTTATACTGTTATAAATTGGGGATTAGCTCCCACTGTTGTGCACCCAATATTTGCAAAATGAAATCACTGAAGTGAAAATTTTGTCACAAAATTTTATTCTTCGGTATCGTTGCATATTTCATAGAAGTGAACTTTCTTAGTAGCCTTTCCCCATTAATGTAATATTGTAAAACTAAGACGTATCAGATGTGAAGAAATTGGACCATGCTTTGATTGAGTGAAGTTAGGATAATTGTAATGGACACTAACGCTGAAGGCATTCGTATAAGAAGAAGCAGACATGGGGGACATTGGAGCATCTTTATTGTCCGTAGTGAAGACAGATACAATAAGACACGAGTACTAAATAACTAAATAACTAATTAAGTCTCTTAATGTGAAGCACCTCACAGCGCTGGGTGCTCAGAATAAAGTGAAGCTCGCTCCCTGTAGCGTGACGACTCCACTCAGTAGGGCTCAGTGAATGTGAGTCAGGTGTGTAGGGAGTGTCAGTAGGATGGCGACTGGGAGCGTGGGCGTGACTGAGGGCGTGACTGAGGGCGTGACTGAGGGCGTGACTGAGGGAGTGGGCGTGAATGAGGGCGTGTTCGTGAGGGAGTGGGTGTGACTGTGGGCGTGTGTGTGAGGGAGTGAGCGTTATTGAGGGCGTGTGTGTGAGGGAGTGGGTGTTACTGAGGGAGTGGGCGTGACTGAGAGCGTGTGCGTAAGGGAGTGGGCGTGACTGAGAGCGTGTGCGTGAGGGAGTGGGCGTGACTGAGGGAGTGGGTGTGACTGAGGGCATGTGCGTGAGGGAGTGGGCGTGACTGAGGGAATGGGTGTGACTGAGGGCATGTGCGTGAGGGAGTGGGCGTGACTGAGGGAATGGGTGTGACTGAGGGCATGTGCGTGAGGGAGTGGGCGTGACTGAGGGAATGGGTGTGATTGAGGGTGTGTGCGTGAGGGAATGGGTGTGACTGAGTGCGTGTGTGGGCGTTTCCCTTGAATGTGAATGGGCGTTTCCCTTGAGCTACGGGACTGGCTCACCATCACTGACAGCTAATTGGGTGCTCAAAGACTTATAACTTGTACATAATTCCTCTGCTAGCATTCTTGCAAGAACTTGAAAACTTGATTATAAATTTCACACTGATTTTCAAATACTGTTGTCTCATAAATCTCTACATGGTCAGGGCCCACAGTGTTCTGGTGAACTCATCATTTACTGTGGTCCACCTCCCACCACCTCCTATTTTGAGAACTAGCCTACTTTGTTCTCAAAATTGTGGGTTCTTCTTGGTTCTTCGAATGAGTAAGATTACAGCTGGGGCGAGAGCCTCCTCACAAAAAGCCCCTAATTTAACGGACAACCCTCCAGTGTCATTTCAGGGACCAGTTTTTAAATCTAGACTATAGACTTTACGTATTTACTGAATTTTTTTTGGTTAGCTTCCTGTATAAAAAGGTGCAGAGTCTCCAGCCATATTGGGTTCTAGTAATAGTGTTGCCACTGTCATCCACTTCATGTGTTCACTCGTGTTTGTGACAGCGATGTGGGTGGATGCGGCGTGTCAGAGAGCCTTCAGGACTCTGGTCACCTTCTGCTCCTCCCTTTTAGTTACGCTGCTACAGATGAACATCCTGGAGCTGCTGATCACTGCAATGTATCTTCAGCACATGGACGGTTCATCAGATCTATCTAAATCTAAATATTTACCTACATGTTGCTGCAGAGATGATTCCAGCACTGGACCGGACCTGCTCATCGGTGACAATGCATCTGAGATGATGCCAGGAAATGTCTTGGTGCTGCCAGAAAATGAACTGAAGCTGCCATCTCCATCCACCCACTCCATCTTCACAAACGGATGGAGATGAGCACCTCGCCCACCCTAGACCTGCTGGAGTAGTGAATACTCCCACAGCTAGGCTGAACCGGCTACGTGGACTATATATACAGTAATAAAGTCAGGGATTGCTTATTAGGTGGGCCCTCCAGTGACGGACATGTTCCCTCTTGAACCCTCAAGGTTTCTTTCTCATTTCCACCCAGGGAGTTTTTCTTTGCCATTGTCACCACCACTTTAGGGATCTGGCCCCAACTGTTTGGAAAGTTTGAGGAATTGTGTGACGGAATATCGACCCCAGCTGGACAAACACTAACGACACAAAATACATTAGTTGGAAAAATAACGTACAGGACAAAGGGGAAGAAGAAAGTGCTTAAGTCTCCAACTGAAGCGTTTAATGAAACGAACGAAAATGAAACTGAATATAAAACTGGACTAACGATAACGAAAACAGCCAACATAGCGTCAATGACTAGTCACGAACACAGAAAGGGCATTCATTAGGGACAGCATTAGACACGACAGACAATACAGCACTCATGTGGTTAACGTCCATTAACTTGTGAATTAAGGTAACAGTACCTACTGTGAGAAGCATGTGAGACTAAATACCTACTGTGAGACTACCTACTGAGACAGACCTGTGAGACTCAGCACCTACTGTGAGAACCCTGTGACATTAAGTACCTAGTACGGGAGGCCCGTGAGACTAAGATATGGTGTTAAGTCCCTACTGTGAGAAGCATGTGAGACTGGTGGGGGGAAATCATGCGAGACAACGAGGAGACAGTAGATTTAGAGGACAAGCACTCAGTCCTTAGGAGAACGGGCCACGCTCAAGGTGCCATGCAGTTTCTGATTAAATGTCAAAATGTAAACGTTATTGAGCCTAATCTGAGCAGGAGAGGCGGGTGAGTGTCTGCAGTCACTGGTGCTGTGTACAGCTGCCTCTAAACCCAGAGATTCTGGACACGAAGGCCGTGTCATCAGCTGGTGCCTCTGTTGTGCCTTTTGGATGTGTTATCATGTGTTATTTAATACAATGTTGTCGCTATTTTTGTACGCCACATTCTTCATTCTCTTCAGTAATTCAGTAGAATATAATTTTCTGTCCACTGACTGTAATCTTCAAACATTCAGTGTGCGATCAATACTTTAATAATTGATCAAATACAGTACATATACTTTCTTACATTGTACATAGTCTATGTAAGAATTAAACATTTCAACTAGTTTTATTGATGCGGTGTGGAAAAACCTGTTTTTTTTTTGTAAAAATTCAAGTGAAGTGAGGGAAAGAGAATGCTTTACTTTTGTTAATGACCAAAACACTTTCCAAAGCAACATCAGCAGAAATGAACTCCTTAAGAGCACACGTGATCACACACACAGATGTTTGGGCTACGGATGTGATGTGTAGCCATAGCACTCTCTCTCTCTCTCTCTCTCTTCTCTCTCTCTCTCTCTCTCTCTCTCTCTCTCTCCCTCCCCTCCACAATCTCTCTCCTCTAGATAAGATCAAAAGGTTACACCCAGTAAACACTAGTATCATTAAGCGAAGCCTCATGCTTTATGCCTCTAGTGTATGTGTGTGTGTGTGTGTGTGTGTGTGTGTGTGTGTGTGTGTGTGTGTGTGTGTGTGTGTGTGTGTGTGTCTGTGTGTGTGGTCAGCTGTCCTATGGCAGAGCCCTGGTCAGAAGCATAAGATCTGTGACCCTGCATCAGGTGAGCTATGTGACTTTAATGTAGGGCTAAATACTGAAGCACAATACACACAAAACATGCTCAGCTCAAAGCGGACGATTGAGGTAGCTCTCTCCTTTCAAGTTATTAGCTCCCAGAGCCATTTGTGCTGATGTAGTTTGACTGAAGTGTGCAGTTTATTAACTTCATAAAAGGGACTCCACAGGAGTGTGAGGACGATAACGACGCAGGAGCGGGAGGTGTGGCTTTGATCTCAATCACGGCTAAATGTCTTTAGTGAGACAAGCGAGGCGGCTGGGACTAGCGCCACATCAATTATTAACTCACACTCCCATTCTGCTTGATTGCCTTATTCTGTCTCTCTCCCTTGACTCCATATCTCTCTCTCTCTCTCTCTATCTATCTCTCATTCTCTCCTCAGAGAGAACTCACACGGGTTCTGCATCATCTTTTGAATGGTGCGGTTTCCCATCTACTTTATTGACAGCTATGTTCTCTCGCTAAGTTCAAACTAAATTCTGCAATTAAAAGTCCCGCGTCCTGATTTGACTCGTCAATAGATTATTATTTGGGTCGCAGGTTATATGCTCAGACACATAAAATGGAACGATGATGTCTCTCAAGCATCTAGAAATAAAGCTGATATGTTTTGTGAGATGCTACCAAGCAGTTGATTAGAAAAATGTCTACCCCTCCTTAAGCACTGAGATGTTAATGGCTTGATAATGGTCACAGCGGTACGTGCTGTAAAGATTTGTGTGAAGCCAGATTGTGCTATCGATCCTGCTCATTTCTGCCCTACAGAAATGACATCCCAGTTTTTGAGCGACACTTTTCAACCGATCCGGTCCTTAACTACCTGTATTAAAGATTCTTGACGTTTTCTATAAATCCCTGAACACCTGAAAGACCAAATGCAACATACCAGGTCTTTGCTTCAATTGATGTTAAATGTTTGTACACTGATCCTTAATGAAGATGATGTTGGACATTTGAAACGTTCTCTTGATGTGAGACAAGAGCCACTGATATTCCCTAAAAACCGGCTGAACTCTGAACTGAACCTTTGACTCCAAGAACTACTCCCAAAGAAGGGGAGTTTGTCTGGGTCCCACCACTAATGACACCATCCTATGCAAACCTATGCAAAATGTTGAAAGACATTTTTAACTATATACTGGAGCTGCACCCACAGTGTTTCTGAGACTCACTGATGACATTTTTGGAACTGCTCCATATGCACTTTTGAAGAACTCCAACTGTTTACTTCCTTCTCCAAGCTCCATCCAGCTATAGATGTACGTGGAATATCGCACATCCTGGCACGCGGATGCATATTTTAGATGTTTCAGTTGAGTCTGGAAATGGAACGATGATGTCTCTCAAGCATCTAGAAATAAAGCTGATATGTTTTGTGAGATGCTACCAAGCAGTTGATTAGAAAAATGTCTACCCCTCCTTAAGCACTGAGATGTTAATGGCTTGATAATGGTCACAGCGGTACGTGCTGTAAAGATTTGTGTGAAGCCAGATTGTGCTATCGATCCTGCTCATTTCTGCCCTACAGAAATGACATCCCAGTTTTTGAGCGACACTTTTCAACCGATCCGGTCCTTAACTACCTGTATTAAAGATTCTTGACGTTTTCTATAAATCCCTGAACACCTGAAAGACCAAATGCAACATACCAGGTCTTTGCTTCAATTGATGTTAAATGTTTGTACACTGATCCTTAATGAAGATGATGTTGGACATTTGAAACGTTCTCTTGATGTGAGACAAGAGCCACTGATATTCCCTAAAAACCGGCTGAACTCTGAACTGAACCTTTGACTCCAAGAACTACTCCCAAAGAAGGGGAGTTTGTCTGGGTCCCACCACTAATGACACCATCCTATGCAAACCTATGCAAAATGTTGAAAGACATTTTTAACTATATACTGGAGCTGCACCCACAGTGTTTCTGAGACTCACTGATGACATTTTTGGAACTGCTCCATATGCACTTTTGAAGAACTCCAACTGTTTACTTCCTTCTCCAAGCTCCATCCAGCTATAGATGTACGTGGAATATCGCACATCCTGGCACGCGGATGCATATTTTAGATGTTTCAGTTGAGTCTGGAAATTTTGGTTTAATTACCACCATCTGCTATAAACCTATGCAACCTCATTGTTCTTTGCAGAACTCTCAAATTCCAAGTCTTCCCAGTCCAAGACCTGTTTAAACTCCATCTCTTACTGACAGGCATTAAGACCTAACACTGACAGTATTAAGATCTAGGCACATTTGCATTGAGAATGAAGACTTCCTCCTGGAAACTGTGGAAATGTGTGAATATTTTCACTACTGTGGACTTTCTTAGGACGTTACAGATCAAATTTACTTGTTGAGAGAATGAATATGCTGACCTATAAACAATTTGTCAGACACAAGAACAGCTTCTACCCACAGGCCATCACCTTCATCAACAACTGATCACCAGACACCCATCACCCAGAAACAAATCACCCGGAAACAAATTCCTTGTGTGTGCGAACACACTTGGCCAATAAACCTGATTCTGATTCTGATTTGCTGTTAAGACAAGATTTCCCTCGTAATTCTTCAAATAAAATAGTGACCAAGATTACAGTTTAACACTTCAGGACACTCCAGAGAACAGATCTATTAACAGGCTAATCGGGAGATTCGGGAGGATTCCCGATGGGCCAGCTCGTGTCAATCTGGGAGGGAAAAATAATTTTGGGCCTGATTTGGGCTTGAAACTCCTGGGCTGAAAAAGGAGTCCACTCTGGCCCTGTCTATTAATGATCCTTCACTAATCACTAATAGACTAGACAAAAACACCAAAGACATTCTCATCAAGAGATCAAGATAAATGACCATTCAGAAAATAACTCGCATGAAGGGCTCGATCTTCATCACCCGTTCCTCCTCTTACTTTATTGAAGGAGAGGTCTACTGCATGTCACCAGCTTTATAAAGACAAAACAAGGCTTGTTGAAGAGTTTGTGGAACACCTTCAGACCATCAGGATTAAGGATTTGTCATTTCCAGTGACAAGGTATTTTAATATTAATGGACATTGTACTAATTACATATCTGTGTGCATGGACGTAATTTTGATTTCAAAAGTGGGGGGGACATGGATTCGTCTCTATTTAAATATTTGGTTTTAACCGTAAAAACTGGGGGGGACCAAAACCGGCTTTTGAAAAAGTGGGGGATGACATGTCCCCCCGTCCCCCCCCCCAAAATTACGTCCGTGTCTGTGTGCATTGCTAGTAGTTGCTTTGGCAGCAATGAAATGAGGAAATTCAAAGAAAAAGAACTGATCCTCCACTCTTGGAAATTTAGAAAACCATGGAATGAACATTAATGATTTAACCGTCTAGTTTTTCATATTCAAACGGGTCCATCCTCCTATTAATTCAGAAGCAGTGATCAACTCTGATTGCATCTCTGTCTGACACGTCCTGATTCTCCAGAAACCTTGTGTATCTCTACCACTCTTACTACAGCACACTGAACTTGTATGTAATAATTTTTATATGTACGTGTTTTATTGAACGAGGATTCTTTTTAATCAACACAATCCACAAAGCACTTTTATGTCTCGCTCTAGACAAACTCGTCTGCTGTTATCTGCGGTTATAAATGTAAATGTGTGTCATCACACTTTATCCACAAGATGTCGCTGTTCGGCCTGTTGTAATACGGTCCAAGTTACAGTTGTTTCTCGGTCGCTTACACATATTGCATTAAGCAACAGACAAGAAAATATGCACTTATTTGATGGATTACTTCTTTCTTTTGTTATTTCTATAATATCTGTAGTTGTTGTTGTTGTTTGTGGATCTGCACAGCTGCCCTCCCTGTGGGGTCTGATGCTGCTGCCAGCTGGCCCCTGCGTGAGAGGTCCCTATCTTCTGTGCTTCAGACCAGTGTGACCCTCGTGGAGCCCCCAGTGCCCCTGGCCCCACTGGGGAGGGTGAGAACTGGGGTTAAGTGTCATGGAGCCCCCAGTGAACAGCACACAACCACTTTCCTCACTCCTGTTAGACTGTCTTTAGATTTGGGTTTAGTTTCCTGTGTTGGCTCCGACTAGAACCGGGCCTTGGCTCTCAGACTTTAATCTGAAGACCTGGGCCAAATTATTGCAGTCAGTTTCATTATCCATATTATTACAACATAATTTGATTTTATTTTTAAAGCAACTTTATTCATTCTAGAGTCAGTCAGAGGATGGGTTCTCTTTCTCAGCCCCGGTTCCTCCCAAGGTTGTTTCTTCTTGGTCTTGGGGACTATATTAGACACCATGACTGGGTGAGAGAAAGTATCACCACTGAGAAGGTAAATGAAGGTGAACGTTTCCAGGCAGCTGCAGTAGGCTGCTAGCTGTGTGGGCTGCTACCAGCGCACACCTGGGTGTCCAGGTGCGAGGCTGGGTGTGGTCACTGCCAGGTGCGAGGCTGGGTGTGGTCACTGCTGTCGCTACAGGGTGTTTTTCTATGCTATTGTTCACTTTTTGGCTTTCTCTATAGGGGCCATCAAGCAGATTCTCTGCAAAGCAGCTGTATGACAACACCTGCTGTAATAAACTCTATACAAATAAATCTGAATTATTTATTGAAAGTAGGATTGTGTGTTCAGTGCTCTGAGACCAGTTGGATTACTGTGAAGAATAATGAATGTAGTGAACAAAATACAAACAATATTGTATTACATAATGCATAGAAAATTTAAACAGAGCTTCCAATTACTTTAACTACTTTCGTTTTTTACAGCATTTCTTTTTTTAATTTCATTTTTGCTTACACAAATTTTATGAAACAGTATTTCTGTTTTAAGAATGAGTGAGCACATCTTACATGAATTTGATGAAATTTGATGAATCTTACATGAAAAAATCCTTTATAATGCATGCAAAACAACAAACTGACTTCAAAACCATGAACATCTCTTAATGAAACATTCACACCAAAGTGCCTGACGCCCTTGTCATGTGAATCTCTACAATAAACCACATTTTAAACTAAGACCACGCTGCTCTCTGCTGTATTCATAGATTACAGACAACAACAGACAAGTAATGTGATGCTTTAATGAGTGTATTGTGCATTTGTCATATTCCAGATGCTGTTTGAATTTGTTATACATAGTTATAATCTATGTATGGTTAAATGTGTGGCCTTCTAGTGCACTGGATAGAGAGACCAAACACTGGTATTCTGAACAGCAATAATAATCAATAATTTGACAGCAATAAACTGATTCAGTTCACATACACACAGCTGAAAACAATCTGAAGTGTTTCAGTTCTTGACCATGCAGCAAGTAGAAACCCATCAGAAGGTTTTTTGGTCCCTAAATCGAGTCATGGAGTTTCTAACCATTCTATAACCATGAAGCAGGACGTGGACTGAGAGCAGACACCGACATATCATGGTCAGAGGCCTTCCAACGGCAAGAGATGAGATGAAAAACATGTCTAATGGAATTACTGTGAACAGTGGTAAGTCATAGCAGAGGCCATCACTGAGGAGGTGAGTGTTCTCAGTTGGCTAAGGTGTGACCTCAAAGGTCTGGTGGAGAGACCATAGTTAAAAACTATGGTCAATACAATATTGTACAAAAAAATACAATATTGTATTACATAATGCATATAAAAATCCATCTAAAAGTTCTAAAAAAGGCATTAACTTGTGAGACCACTTTCATGTCCAGAAGTTCAGGGTTTTAGGGGCAGCTGTACACAGCACCAGTGACTGAAAACACTCACCAGCCTCTAATGCTCAAATCAGGTCTGATGACATTCTAAGCCTGGATTTCATTTCAAACTTCCTTGAGTGGAGCTTTCTACTCCTCCTCTTCGTTCTCTATTTCTAACTCCGCCCTCTCCTCATCTTCTAACTCCGCCCTCTCCTCATCTTCTAACTCCGCCTTCTCCTCAGCCTTTCCCTCTATATCCCATGTTGTTCCACTGTGAAGCTAGAAAGGTGAGGGAGATCTTAGCTTCACAGGACTATCATAGTAGTTACTTCCTGCTATTGTGAGTTTACAGTGACGTATGTGTTTATATCCAGTTGTGTTGTTCTGGATTAGTTTACAGGGTGGGATTCTCTCACTAATGGGCAAACATATTTTATTTTTTTTACCAAAACACGTGTCTGTCGTGCAAATTGTGATTTAGACACTGAAAGTTGTGCAGTGTAGTGCTAAATGCACCTATGGAGGCTGCATTGAGAGCCTCGTTTAATAAAGCGTGTAGTGTTTAGTGTAGTGTTTAGTAAAAATCCTGTGGCAGTGTTCAGTAACGGCGTGTCAGCAGAAGAGCCGTGAAGCTCAGATTCTGGAGACCTTGGTAAACAGCACCAGCTGCATGCTGACCTGCCTCTTGTGCTCAAACCAGATGATGGCGTCTCTAACGAACGTGACCCGTGAGTCTCCTCGTGGTCATTCCCATGTTTTTCCTCATCCTCTCCTCTTCCTCTCTCACTACATGCTGGTATTTTGTCAATACCACTACCACTTTCCTGATACTGTTAAGCTCCTGATTATTAATTTATTAATTTGTGTTTATGTCCAGTAATCCTGCTCAGTTGTTCACTACCTGACCATCGGTTAGTGGGTATAGACATTTCATCATTTATATAGAAACAACACATCCATCCATGTGAAACGTTCATCCATTCATGCACAATGCATGTTTACATCTTATTCTATATGAGACAGAGACATTATGTACCTGATTGCAAATTCATGCATTTTCTACCTTGATCTTATTATTCTATTGCATGAGAGTTTGTCATGAAAAACTGCACCACGATGAGAGCGGAGTCCAGTAAAATGTGTGTACACCTTGTGAAGTGAACTTTTGTTATTGTGAATCGTGTACTGAGGTTCAATAACAATGTGTAAGCAATCATGAACTGTCAATGTAGCACTAAGAGTCTGTAATGAGAGTCATGGCCAGGACAGTGTGTTCCGGTGTTCAATAACAATGTGTGAGCAATCTCGAAAAGCATAAAACCGGAGACAGTGCATGGTTCTCCTCTACATTTATACTGCAGCAGACCCACTACGGCTTTAAAATCTACCCACACAAACGTGGAAATATGCATATTCAGAATGTGCAAGCACAAAACTCCAAAGCCTCACAGCTTTTGCACAGTAGCCCACTGAGGCATGCAGCCCCTTGTTTCAGTGCAAAGATTATTTTGTGCAAATGGAGCAAATGAGATGCAATCAAATGCATGTGTGATGTTTGATGTACAGTAGTTTTCTTCTAAAGCATTTCTGGAATAAAATTAACTCGAATGGTAATCCTATGATCCTTCTAACGTCGCTCCTTGTATTGGCGGCAATGTTCCTTATCGACCACTAGGTGGGGGTGTTGCTCGCCTTAAAGATTATAAACCAAACCGCTCGCACGTTCAACGTGGGGGCCACAGAACTGATGCCACCAACGTTCACCTGTGGCGAGACGAAGAGTATTTGACATACATGGTGTATTTGACATACATGGTGCACCACCAACGTGGCCTGTTCATCGGTCATGAAAAGCCGATGGTCAGCCCTTGGGTCCTTGGCTATGGCGTATTTTGCTCCTCCCGTTCGCACTGCCTGCTGTGGTTAATTAATCGAGGAAGGCACCCCCCCCCCCGCCTGGGTCCATGGAAACCCAACTAATTAAGAAGAATAATCGATAGGCCTATGGTTTTACGATTATTAACTGACTGACGCCATACTCGTCGTTTGTATAATTCATGCTAATTTAAAAACTCTTTCTGTCTCATATCCATCTCGTATCTAACTCGTAATAATTGTCACACTGCAGTCATCATCAATGCTGCCCGGTTATCGCACGGTGTGTGTTTAACTTCAGTTTCCAGTGTGTCAGTGTCCGGTGGTCTGTGATCTAAAACTGAGACTCAGTGTCGAGAGTCACTGGGTCCATGAAACATCACTAACCCAATCGGAACCAGTGTTGGAGCAGAGGCAGTCTAAATGTGTTTCTGCACATAGTTTAAACGTGTTTCTGCACACACTTTAAATGTGTTTCAGCACACACTTTAAATGTGTTTCAGGACACATGCAGCTCTTCTGCACATCTGGAATTCTGAACCTTTACGTCTTGGTTTTAATGATATATAACGATAAACGATAATGATATATTTAATGATATATAATGATATATTTAATGATATATAATGATATTTTTAATGATATATAACGATAAACGAGCGCGTGTAGTAACTTGGTGGCATATTTCAAGTTTCGTATTTTTATGTTCTAAATATTAATGAACATAACTGCTCTATTTTGTGGTGTTCGTAGTGAAAGTAGATGGTTAGTAGATATAAAAGCGTAATGTCCTGTCACAGCCTGTGTCGTATGTGTCCTGTGTCCATGTCCCCTTGACCCAAACACGCCCTGGTACCCACACAGTTAATCGACCGTCGAGCGTTTGAACGGAGGCATGTTTGGATTCTGCGGATCTGTTTCGATTAGTGTGGCCTTGGAGGACCGAATCCGCTTTTTCTGCTCTTGTGATTCGTTCCCCCGAGCTGCTGTCATTTAATGTTTGGACCCAGAATTTATTGAACGCAACGCGGAATTGGTCGTGAATGACCCAAATGTGCACAAGACGATGTGGGGGGTTTTCACCACGGCACAAATAAACCCGTGAAATGAAGACACGCAGCGGTGAGACCGCACACGCCCGTCTGGACCGTCTGGACCGTGTGTACCGTGTGTAGGCTCGGACGCGCCTGTTCTGGACCAGTCTGGACGGAGTCTGGACGCGGGGATGCTGCGTTCGTCCAGCCACACATAAGGACGGATCTCATCTCTCTGCTCTTCATCCTCCCGTGATCATCTGCGCTCCGTGGTTCCTCTCTCATCCTCTCCTGGACCAGATGCGATTCTCCATGTCATTGAGAGGTAGCTGCCATTACTCACCATGCAAATGATAACAAGTATCAGTGTTGTTGTCTACATCTTCTCAACGCCTAGTTCTCAGTCCTACCACACATATCACTCGCTTTAACAACCTCCTGGTTTTAGGCTGGAGGTCGTAAGGTCGGTAGAACCTTCTGTTTTTGGTCTTATAGTCAAATAAAGGTGTAACGATGAGCTACGTGGGTCGGGTGTATTATCGTTCGTTTATGTATATTATCCTTATGCAAGTCCGTTTCATTATGTGTACGTGTGTTTTTAATGCGGGGTTTTATCGGCAGACTGCGCTGTGGTTTCGTTTGTTTCAAGCTAACTTCGGAAATCCTGATGCGAATTGAGAGGAACTGTCATTAGACGTTTGGGGCTGGACGGCTGGGGCGCGCGAGCTGGGGGGCGCGAGCTGGGGCGCGCGGGCTGACTGGCGCGCGTGCTGGAACAGGCCCGGGTCGCTTGCGCGCTCTTGTCTTTTCTTGATTCATGCGCAGCTCGAGCGAGGATTGGTTCCTGCGCAGCCTCCAGGTCCAGAGAGGTTTCCACAGCATCTAAAAGTCGTAGAAGCTGGTGGAAACGCACGTGTCGTTTCATGTTTTTCATCTTGGTTCTCACTTCTCGCAAACTTTTGAGTTTTCCCTGTTAGTGGAGAGCAGGTCTGTGTACCTTGTCTTGAGTTAGGATTTGGAGACCCAAAACCATCAAGTTCAAGGGCTATCAGGGTTCTCACAACGACTTATCAGATTTATCAGGTCCAAGGAGAGTAGCGTGAACAGTCTTCTGCCTGAGGCAGTAGATCCCAGATGATCTGTTTCTTGAGGCTGGGTATAGCTTGAAGTTACAGTAAGTGTTGTTAGTTGTAGCATAAAGTGGAATATAGCACAGTGAAAATAACTGATGTATTTTGTCTGTAACGTCCGTCTTTGCTGTGTCATTACATGCATATGCACAAGTTCACACAAAATTGATTAAAACCATCAGCCTCGTGAATGTCTGACCTATTAACCCGTGCAGCAGTGGTAGCCTATGTATCTGTTGACCATGGACCCTGGTAACACACTACACCCCTTAAATGTAAATAATACATGTGACCTGGAACTGGACAGAACTCCCCCCCCCCCCCCACCCAACTGCAAGATAACTAGCTGTTATTGATAATGCTGTGGGTTTTCCGGTGTACTCCACCTGACGTAGCTGCTTCAGAGCTACACTGCTCTTCTCCACAGGTTGTAGGGAGCCATGAGGCACGGCAGGGTGCCACGGCCCGACGAGGACGCACCTGCTGGGGGCAGTGTGAACACCACTGAGGTCTCCAGGTGAGAGCCAGAGTGATCTCAGGGGAGCGGGGCTCAGGGCGGAGCTGGTATGCTAATTTGTGCCTGTGGGCTTGCTTCAACATGATGGAAGTGTCTACTGACCAATCAGCGGTCACACTGAGCTGGGGCTTGGCCAAGACCTTGAAGTGGCAGCTTTAAAAGCGCGGCTTGCCGTGGTGTGAGGCTGATATGAATCGAGGGATCAATTTTCCCTCCCTCTCACTGCTTTCTCTCTTATATCTCCCTTCATTTGTCTCTCTCACTCTTTCTCTTGTGTCTCCCTTTATTAAACTCACTTTCTCTCTCTTTTATATCTGTCTTCATTTATCTCTCTTGTTCCCCATCTCTCTTATATCTCCCTTCATCAATCGCTCTCGCTCCATTTCTCTGTTACATCTCCCTTTATTTCTCACTTGCACTCCCTTTTCTCTTGTATATCTCAGTCCATTTGTCATAGTTCTCACCATGAGCCTAGGTGGCCAGCATGGTTCTTATTACAACAGGACCGTGAGACACAGTGTGGTCGTAATAGTGCTCCCAAGTCCAAGTTCATGACACAGTGAACACCAGAACAGTCCAGTGCAGGGGACTGTTGTACTGTTTGGAGGTGTTTGACCTCGGGAAGGATTCGTTCTGACTGTCCATGACGGTTTTCTGTCAGATTGTCCATGAGAGGGTTCTTTCAGGCCATAGATGATCTTTGAGTGTCAGTAAGTGTCACTGAGTCAGTAGGTGAGCAGGATCAGGTGTGTAACGTGAACATAGGTACCTGGGTGGTGATTGGTACACACTGCCGGCTTTTTCTTATATCTTCTATCAGCATAATCCAGCTGCATACTGTACACGTGCAGCGAGGTCTCTGAAGATGATGAAGACACTGCCATGGGACCGTTAGGTGTCCAGGAGCCATTACCTTGTGTCACCTCACTTTTATAGAGCACTGCAGAAACACAACGCCTTCAACCTGATGTTTGTGTAGGTGAAGGAGAGAGAGGAAGCCGACAGAGTGGTGCACACATATAAAACTTATTTAACAAGTCAATCAGACATGGACCATGAACACAATGGCAGTCGACTGACAACAGAGGGTAAAAAATGATGGTACAAGAGTACAAGAGTCAGGTACTAACAAGGGGGTGTGGCAACACAACAACAGCAGTTCTTTGATTGGAAAGTGTGTGTGTGTGTGTGTGTGTGTGTAGGAGGCAGTGTATAGGAGTTGGTTACAAACATCATCAGAGTTTCGGGCCAAAGCGGCCTGAAAGCTCGTCACCCTGCTGATTCCTCCTACGCTTCTATTTCTGGCAGATATAAGAAGCTCAAGCCTCTCTATCACCCTCCCCTGTTTTCCCTCTCTTCCTCTCTCCCTCTCTCCCTCATCTCCCTCCCCTGTTTTCTCTCCCCCTCTCCCCCTCTTCCTCTCTCCCTCTTCCCTCTCTCCCTCTCTCCCTCCCCTGTTTCTCTGGTTTTTCTCCTCTGCCCCCTATATCTTTTCTGTTCTGATGGTCAGATCATGTCCTGATCTGTTCTACACACATTCAGATCTTGGGGTTTGTCTGGCTCTGTCACCATTTTGCTTCATTTCCGATCAGCCCGTTCGAGAGGGAACGCATATCTGGACCCTGTTAAGAAAATGTCTGATAGAGTGTCTGTCAGAGAAAACGGTGACAGAGATACTAGTACTATCAGCAGGCAGCAGTGCAGAGAGCACCACTAACCTGGATCTGAGGTGTACTGGGTCTGAGGAATCATGTGTGATCATACATCGACTGTGCGGATACATCTGGGAGCAGAGCAACAACCTTTAGTTCATATGGCATGTCTTAGTAGTGAATGAAAACTCAAACCCTACTGAATAAAAACAATGAAGAATCTTTTGCAGTCACTGTTGGTTGGAAACTAGTAATAGCTGCCAAGAATCCACAGTTTTGGCTCAGTATTTCTGCTTGACCAAGGACCAGCAGGATGGGCTCAATGAATCCTGGAACTTCAGCACTATTGGTGTGATTCAGTGTGCTGTGACTCAGTGTGCAGTGATTCAGTGTGTTGTGACTCAGTGTGCTGTGATTTAGTGTTGTTGTGACTCACTGTGCTGTGACTCAGTGTTGTGACTCACTGCACTGTGACTCATTGTGTTGTGACTCACTGTATTGTGACTCTGTATGCTGTGACTCAGTGTGTTGTGACTCACTGCACTGTGACTCACTGTGCTGTGACTCTGCGCTGTGGCTCTGCTGTGACTCAATGTGTTGTGACTCACTGCACTGTGACTCAGTGTGTTGTGACTCACTGCACTGTGACTCACTGTATTGTGACTCTGTATGCTGTGACTCAGTGTGTTGTGACTCACTGCACTGTGACTCAGTGTGTTGTGACTCACTGCACTGTGACTCAGTGTGTTGTGACTCACTGCATTGTGACTCACTGCACTGTGACTCAGTGTGCTGTGATTCAGTGTGTTGTGATTCAGTGTGTTGTGATTCAGTGTGTTGTGACTCAGTGTGTTGTGACTCACTGCACTGTGACTGTGTGCTGTGACTGTTGTGATTCAGTGTGTTGTGACTCACTGCATTGTGACTCCGTGGGTTCTGACTCACTGCACTGTGATTCAGTGTGCTGTGACTCAGTGTGCTGTGATTCAGTGTGCTGTGACTCAATGTGCTGTGACTCTGTGCTGTGACTCACTGTGCTGTGACTCACTGTGCTGTGACTCAATGTGCTGTGACTCTGTGCTGTGACTCACTGTGATGTGACTCAATGTGCTGTGACTCAGTGTGCTGTGACTCAGTGTGCTGTGACTCAGTGTGCTGTGACTCAGTATGGTGTGACTCAATGTGCTGTGACTCAGTGTGCTGTGACTCAGTATGGTGTGACTCAGTGTGCTGTGATTCAGTGTGCTGTGATTCAGTGTGCTGTGACTCAGTATGGTGTGACTCAGTGTGCTGTGACTCTGTGTGGTGTGTGCTGCTTGCTAAGCTGGAGCTGGTCCAGTTCTGGTTCTCACTTCCCGTAGTTGTGGGTCAAACGACCTGGGCCTTGCTCTCATGCCGTGGACACCGAGACGTCCAATCACAGCGAGCCTGGACGTGTGGATAACAGTGATGGCAGGAAACCAGAGAGAATAGATTAGGCTCTGTCTCAAATTAGACCGGTCTTTATCAGGTACATGCCCTAAAAGGTCGTTCAGCTGGTCTTACGAGCTGAGAGAGACCTTTTGAAGAGAGACCTCTTCTGATCTTTCACAGAGAGGATTACTGTGCTTGTCTAGAGAGGAAAGTGCAGTGGCCAATGGTCCCGTCTCTAGAGGAAGACTATTGATCTGCTTTACTGCTCATCAACCCTCTCTCCCTCTCTCTCTCTCCCCCTCCCTCCCTCTCTCTCCTCCCACAGTGTTCTCACAGAAAGCTGACTGCTATATATTAAAGCAGGTCATTTCTTTTATAGGGCTGGCACGTCTGCCCTTAGAGGAACCTCTGTGATCAAGCAGTGGGAGATGCAGCCAGTCTAGTTGCAAATGTCAAGAGGTTTGTCCACACGCTACAGCAAGAGCAAACGGCTTTCTCTCCCCTTGAAGGTTACACCACTGATTGTTGTCCACTGTGAGAACGTAATTGCTTTAACAATGCGGTTATTCATTAGTGGTTTTAATCTTTCACTCTCTCATTCTCCCATTGTGCCCTGAAAGTGAATTCTGAATGGACTGAAACAGCCAGAATACGGATCAGTTCAGATGTGCTGTCACAGCTGTCACGGTTTTTGCTCTGCCGTTAGCATAACGTTGTATAAGTTTGTACGCGACCGTAGGGTCAGAGGTTTTTCTGGAGTGAATCACTGTCCTCATCGGTCACCGAGTGTCCACGTCTTGACAGTGTGGTTTGGCCTGTAGGTTTGTCACTTATCCCATAAGTCAGCAGACACACACACACACACACACACACACACACACACACACACACACACACACACACACACGACTCTAGATGGGGTTCTGTGTTCACAGGCTTCAGAGTAGCAGGCGGCCGTACGGTCTCCATCATGGCCGCCTCTGCCCAGCTCAGCTTCCTCTGCTCTCCTGAGATCTTCCTTCTCTAAGCATCAAAGTCTTCATCGCCACCCCCCGCATGTTGTTGTTTGTGCAGCCAAGAACACGGAGCGTGACATGACACACACCACCCAGACGTCTAATTCTCCCACCCTGGCGATGTATCCATCCGTTCAGCTGGATCATCACATTTGAAGACCCGTTCCAGAACACCTTACCTGGACTTCCAAGCACTGCTGAACATCGATGGAGCTTTCATGACTCATAGTTCAGTTACGGCGGGTTTAGCAGCTTCGAGTTATGCTCACAGCATTAGGCCAGATACACAAGATATACAAAACATTTAATTAAAATAGAAGTGCAGTTGCTTTAAATAACAAAAATAAATGATCTAAATAATAAATAAGTAATACAGTTATTTACAAATATAAGGGGTCATGAAGAAAGACCTATATAAACAAAACGTATGGTGGAGTGCTGGAAGAGATCAAAATAAACATAAAAGTGTTGAGACAATCGAAACAGGCAGAATAGATTAAAAAATGGCATTATCGTGATGAAAATGAAAGGTGCAATACTAGACAAAGGCACAAGGAACATTTGCAATTCTGACGTACAAATGGTAACATTGTGCTGTATGCTGTCAGCAACTGACTGCAAGTTGCATCTCACTGTTTGTTTTTAGACGTCAGGGCTGTGCCATTAAGATGATGAATAAAAGTTAATAGGCAAACTGAAAATGTTTAGTTAAGTAAAAAGAACTAAAACTGTGTGGGTTCTGAAATCATGTCTGAAGTGTCTATTGGTGGTTAATTTTGTGGTCGCTACAATGTTCTTCAGCTACAATGTTCTTCAGCTACAATGTTCTTTCAGCTACAATGTTCTTTCAGCTACAATGTTCTTCAGCTACAATGTTCTTCAGCTACAATGTTCTTTCAGCAACAACAGTAATCTGCTTTTGACCCAGAAGCATCTCTGAGTGTTCCCTCTTCTCTGGCGTTCTGAGCTGCTGCGCGTTCTGGCTCTGATGTACGAGCTTTGATAAAACACGCCAGCAATTACAGTACTAAAGAGTGCAATCAGTGCAGTTACAGTCGCAGGAAAAGGATTGTGACTAGAATTCTGCCTTAATTACTTTTTTAAAAAAGGACTCTGCTTTTCACTTAGCTTCACTAGACTAACAGATTGTAGTAAAACACAAATAATTCTGCTCCTCCCTGTCTACACTCAACAAGATATTAGAACATAGTCGTTTACAGCTCACGGCTTCACTGTCATTATGAATGTTGTTATAAAGTACTTTTCAACTTTTTCAACAGCAGTAACATTCAGGAAATACCCCATTATGGGTCTTTGGTGTTAGTCTATAAGTGCGACTGAGGCGGAGTTCCTTAGAAAATTGTGCATGAGCATGGTGTGTGTTTGTCATGGTGTCATTGGGAATTTCCTGGAATAGCTCAGGGCTTCCTGGTCAAGGACCTTGCCCTCACTAAACCCTTCCCCCTGGTCACGTGTCTCGTCTTCACACAGCTGTGGTTTCGCTGCACAGCTGGGCGATGTGGTTAACTGGCCTCTCTCACTACAGCCTCATAAAACGAGACTAATAAGATAATGTTGTCAGCAGCACGAGGCCGTTTAGTGTCGCACGATTATTGAGTTCTCAATGTATTAAGCCGCGTTACCACACGATGCTGTCCTGTCTGAGGCTGACAATGTCAGGAAAGCAGTAGAAAATAATGGTTTAGTGTCAAGCCCTGCAGCAGACGGAAGGAGAGAGGGAGAGAGAGAGAGAGGGGGGGGGGAGGGAGAGAGGAAGGGTGGTGAAACAGTGGGGGAGATCAGTGGGACCTGTGGGAGCGTTTTCCTGCTCTGCTGATTACCTGCGTCATCACCTCTACCTCTCTCCCTCCCTCTATCTCTCCCTCCCTCTATCTCTCTCTCCCTCCCTGTATCTCGCTCTCCCTCCCTCTCTCCCTCTCTCCCTCCCTCTCTCTCTCTCTCCCTCCCTCTCTCTCTCTCTCCCTGTATCTCTCTCTCCCTCCCTGTATCTCTCTCTCCCTCCCTGTATCTCTCTCTCCCTCCCTCTCTCCCTCCCTCCTGTTGATGTATTACTTTGATGTGATATTGTCTTGTCTTTCTACTCTCTCCACCTGTGTTTCCTCCAGACGTGCCCGTTCTGGAGATTCTCACGCTGTAGCTGTCTCCGTGGTTACCTCGCATTGCCTCACCCCCCCCCCCCCCCCCCCCCCCCCCCGCCCACACTCACACCGTTGATATGCTCAACCGTGGTTTTTTGGGGGGAGTTTTTTTGCTGTCTGTTTTTTCTCCTTTCTTGCCGAACGAATCGGCGATTGCTCCTCACTGCCTTCGCCTTACATTGTTCTTCATGCCTTGGTCATGATCCTGTCTGTGTGTGTATCTCCAGAACATCTCCCAGGTCTCAAGGGTACCATATAGATAACGAGGCACCCTGACTCTGACTCTCAGCAGGACCCTGACTCTGACTCTAACCTCACCTGCATCTTTCAAGCCTTTGAATTGGGTGTCAAATGCAGTCAGTGAACTGGACTTGATAACCATATTATCGCTGATGACAATTCTCAAGTCATGTGATCACTAAGTCTGCCATTTTCACCACCTCCCTCATTCTAAACAAGATTAAAGCGTAAGGAAACGTGCTGCTGAATCTAAACGCTTTGGGCTTTGAACAACCCTGTATGCAACACTCTGTTCCATTAACAATAATGTTACATCATGTCTATGTAGAATACTTTGAGTTCATCTCTTTAGCGCACCCCCACCCCCACGCTTCGCCCAAGGCAGACTGATTAATGTGCTGAATAGTCCGTCGTAACGCATCGTTGCCCTCTACAGACTGACACAGTGTAATCCTACACTGCCTATACG
Organism: Brachyhypopomus gauderio; assembly: GCF_052324685.1. Classification (NCBI taxonomy): domain Eukaryota; kingdom Metazoa; phylum Chordata; class Actinopteri; order Gymnotiformes; family Hypopomidae; genus Brachyhypopomus; species Brachyhypopomus gauderio. The sequence goes on from NC_135212.1 coordinate 11,194,855, forward strand.
TGATGAATTAAGGGAACTGACCACGCACCAGAGGAACACTATAACCATAGAGACTGAGATTAAATCATGTGAGAGGACAAACACCGGAGCACTACTGATTAAGTATTTGGCACAAATTGGATCACCGCGCACCCTTAAGCTGCATTCTGGCGTGATTAGTTGTTGTTGGATGTATATTGTTCCCTTGATTGACATCTAACCCATCTTTATACACTGCTGTATATGGGTGAGACCCTGCTGTGCTGTATTTAACAGACTGACATTGGCAAGTGACAAAATGAGCTCAGGCTCATTTTCCAGCTCCGTAGACACAGATGAGACCGAGCAAGCAAACATGGCCCTCTTTCTGCTCATTATCCTCTATCTATCTCACACTGAGAGTCATGTGCTGCACTTTAAGGATGGGAGATAGGCTAGTCCTGTGATGGGTGACACGATACATTGTTAATTGTTATTGCGATATTGGCCTTTGCGATGCTGATATTGTGAAAGGTTACAATATGCAAATGAGCAAAATATTTTTTTGTGTACTGTGAGCATCTGGACTAAAATGAGATGCTCCAGAATGTTCGGTGGGTGACTGGATAGAATTGTGATTTGACAAATAATTTTAGTTCATTTGTGCTATTATACTGCAAGATACACCACAACATTTAAACCACTGAGAGGTGATTTGAATAATGTTGATTATGTAGTTTCGATGGCACCTTTCAAAGGATGTGATGTAGGTACCAAGTGAACAGCAAATCAGTTCTTGAAGTTGATTTCTTGGAAGAAGAAAAAATGGGCAAGTGTAATCTGAGTGAATTTACAAGGGCCAAAATGGGAGGTATTGAGGGTTGTTCATCCATCCATCCATCCATCCACTTACATCCACTTATCTGGGACCGGGTCATAAGGACAGTAGCCTAAGCAAAGAGGCCCAGGTTTCCCTCTCCCCAGCCACTTCTTCTAGCTCTTCTGGGGGGATAACGAGGTGTTCCCAGTATAGCCGAGAGATATCATCTCTTCAGCGTGTCCTGGGCCTCCCCCGGGGTCATGCGTGGCCAAGGGTCATCAGCGTGTGAGTAGTGAGGAATAGCCGGCCTGGACTGATACACAATATTTGTTAAGTGGTTTTAATGTTATGGATGGTTGGTGTATATCAATTTTAATATACAAACATATAATCGCACATAGTATTGTTGTTCATGTGGTACTGCAGTTGTGGTACAGCTGAGCTTTTCGAGATCCCTAGTCAAGACCCCTGAGAAACTGACTGGAGTCTAGTCTGAGTCTAGTCTAGTCTGAGTCTAGTCTCGTCTGAGTCTAGTCTCGTCTAGTTTAGTCTAGTCTGAGTCTAGTCTCGTCTAGTTTAGTCTAGGCTTGGCTGAGGGCTCAGTTGTTGTTTCCTGTGCCAGCTCTCTTTAGAGTGGTGCTTTAAGGATGTGATGATGCTCACTGCCTTCATCCTGTTTAACCCTACTGCTCCCCTCTCTCTCTCTCTCTCTCTCTCTCTCTCTCTCTCTCTCTCTCTCTCTCTCTGATGCCAAGGCCTTGCACCGTTCCTATTCTAAATGGAAAATTCCATATAGCTTGACCATCCAGCTGTTTAACTGTAGTGGCAGATTTCACCACTACAGTTACAACAGGCTTCAACTGTAAACAGGTTTCATCACTTCAGTTAAAGCATGGTCCTTTTTTAAACAGGTGTCACCACTGCAGTTAAAGCAAGCTCCAACTTTTGCATATTATGTTCTGCACATAGTCGGTAATTTAAATCCAAAGTATGTTTCAGACCATTATTGGTGAGACTCTGGTGGAGTAGTTCAATTGTTGAAATGAATGTGTGTTTGGTAGTAAATGCATAGTAGTGTATTTACATGTATGATTTATGGTTCCGTGCTGCGTGATCTGTAGTGTATTTACTGTGAGGATCCCGTCTCTTCTTTGGTTGGTTTTGGTTGGTTTTGTCTTTCTTTGGTGGTTCTGCTGACTGTTTGTAATTTTCTGGTATGTTTGCTTGTATTTTGCCTGCACTTTCCACTCGGAGTAACTCTGGTTATGCACAGAACATCGCAGCCTGTTCTACAGGCACAATTACAGAGAGACACCTCTGTTCTCTCTCATTGCATGGTAGAGTGATCTGTTCATAACACACGCTCACGTCAACTGTGGCATACGTCAGATTCACCCTTCAATGACTGTCTTCTTTGACTCACAAGATCCAAAACAAAGCAGAGATTTGATAAGGGATCCAGTTTCCCTTCTCATCCCCAGATTTAACCCTCACATTTTCATAAGACAGAGATTTCAGTTGGGCATTAGATTGTAGAGCTGCATTCTAGAGAGTCAAAGTCTATTAGAATAATTATATATATTAAGTGTCATTTGTAGAGTAATTTCATGATTAATCAAATTAATGAAAACGAAAGAGCTTTTTTTCTCTCTTTGGCACAGTAACGTAAATTTGTTTTTGTGTGGAAAGGGCATTTTTTTCTGTAAAAGTCATTGACTTGGTCTTCACCCTGTGGACTGGAGACCTAGCATCCTTAGAGTCAGCAGCTTTAAACGTTTCCCCTGATCTCCCCTGACGCTGCATTCATCTGATTCAGTGCTGATGAGCAGGAAGGAGTGATGGAGCTGTCAGAGCTGCCAGAGTTATCCACGTGTAATTGGCCACGATGGACGAGGCTTGTGTCCACCGTGTGTCCACTGTGTGTCCACTGTGTGTCCAGTGTGTGTCTTCCGTGTGTCCACCGTGTGTCCACTGTGTGTCCACTGTGTGTCCAGCGTGTGTCTTCCGTGTGTCTTCCGTGTGTCCAGCGTGTCTTCCGTGTGTCCAGCGTGTGTCTTCCGTGTGTCTTCCGTGTGTCCACTGTGTGTCCAGCGTGTGTCTTCCGTGTGTCCAGCGTGTGTCCAGCGTGTGTCTTCCGTGTGTCCACTGTGTGTCCAGCGTGTGTCTTCCGTGTGTCCAGCGTGTGTCTTCCGTGTGTCCACCGTGTGTCCACTGTGTGTCCACTGTGTGTCTTCCGTGTGTCCACTGTGTGTCCTCCTCAAGATTTTTTGTTCTCATTAAAAGCAGCAGAATGACATTTTGTCAGTTTGGTTATTGGAGCTTGGTGTTTTGGTAAGGGGTTGGGTTTACTACAGTTAAGAGGTTGGGTTTACTACAGTTAAGAGGTTGGGTTTGTTACAGTTATCAGGCTGGGTTTACTATAGTTATCAGGTTGGGTTTACTACAGTTAAGAGGTTGGGTTTGTTACAGTTATCAGGCTGGGTTTACTACAGTTAAGAGGTTGGGTTGTTACAGTTAAGAGGTTGGGTTTACTACAGTTAAGAGGTTGGGTTTGTTACAGTTATCAGGCTGGGTTTACTACAGTTAAGAGGTTGGGTTTACTACAGTTAAGAGGTTGGGTTTGTTACAGTTATAAGGTTGGGTTTGTTACAGTTAAGAGGTTGGGTTTGTTACAGTTATCAGGTTGGGTTTACTGTAGTTAAGAGGTTGGGTTTACTACAGTTATAAGGTTGAGTTTACTACAGTTATCAGGTTGAGTTTACTACAGTTATCAGGCTGGGTTTACTACAGTTATAAGGTTGGGTTTACTGTAGTTAAGAGGTTGGGTTTACTACAGTTATAAGGTTGAGTTTACTACAGTTATCAGGCTGGGTTTACTACAGTTATAAGGTTGGGTTTGTTACAGTTAAGAGGTTGGGTTTGTTACAGTTATAAGGTTGGGTTTGTTACAGTTATAAGGTTGGGTTTACTACAGTTATCAGGCTGGGCTTACTACAGTTAAGAGGTTGGGTTTGTTACAGTTATCAGGTTGGGTTTACTATAGTTAAGAGGTTGGGTTTACTACAGTTATAAGGTTGAGTTTACTACAGTTATCAGGCTGGGTTTACTGTAGTTAAGAGGTTGGGTTTGTTACAGTTAAGAGGTTGGGTTTGTTACAGTTATAAGGTTGGGTTTATTACAGTTATCAGGCTGGGTTTACTACAGTTGTCAGGTTGGGTTTGTTACAGTTATCAGGTTGGGTTTACTATAGTTAAGAGGTTGGGTTTACTACAGTTATAAGGTTGAGTTTACTACAGTTATCAGGCTGGGTTTACTATAGTTAAGAGGTTGGGTTTGTTACAGTTAAGAGGTTGGGTTTGTTACAGTTATCAGGTTGAGTTTACTACAGTTATCAGGCTGGGTTTACTACAGTTATAAGGTTGAGTTTGTTACAGTTAAGAGGTTGGGTTTGTTACAGTTAAGAGGTTGGGTTTGTTACAGTTATCAGGCTGGGTTTCCTACAGTTGTCAGGTTGGGTTTACTACAGTTATCAGGTTGGGTTTCCTACAGTTGTCAGGTTGGGTTTGTTACAGCTGGATGTGTGTGGTAGGAGTGACGTGACCTTCGTGTCCTTTTTGTCCTCAGGCTCTGAGCCTTCTGGACGTCTGCCATGACCAGTCAGGGAGGCTGCAGCGCAGACACGCCCGGCCCCCCACCCCCCTCCTCCACCTCGCTTCTCCGCCCGTCTGCGGGCCCGAAGCTGCAGGTGCAGCGTTCGCTCTCACGTGACACCATCACCATCCACTTCTCCGCCCAGGGCAAAGAGGATGAGGAGGAGGACGAAGAGCTCTACGGCCTGGCTTTGTCGTCCTCTGCGCTGGATGGGAATGATCAGGCCATAGTGACGGCTGTGGAAGCCAGAGAGGAACTACATTTTGAGGGGGCGGTGGCGGGGGCAGGGGCGGAGACAGGGGTGGGGGCAGGAATGGGTCAGGGAGTGCTCCCTGGGTCATCTCTGCCAGTCTCTCACGCCATGAGCTCCGCTATGGCCATCCAGGCACCCCCCGGCAGCCTGATCTCCTCCACAACCTGTAGCCCTGCCAGCTCCTCCTGGCCCTCAGAGTACCGCCCCCAGTCCCCTGCTCCTGCCACCTCCTCCACCTCCTCCACCTCCTCCCCAGCCAAGATGCACGGCAAGCCCTTTCTCAGCCTGGTGAAGTCTCTCTCGACCGAGGTGGAGGCTCGCGAAGGCCCCGCCCCTCAGCCCATGCGACACCGCCACCTGATGAAGACGTTTGTGAAGTCCCTCTCCACCGAGCAGGAACCCCCACCTCCCCGCCCGGCCGATTCCCGACTCAACCTGCACCTCTTCAAGCCCTTCGCCCAGCCCCGCCCCCCCGCCCCCGCCGCCGGAGACTCCAAGACAGCGCCGTCCTCCCCCCTCGCCTCGCCCGATGGCCGCTCCTTCTTCAAGGTGCAGGAGGTGGAGGCGCGAATAGAGGACACCAGGCGTCGCCTCTCCGAGGTCATGTGCGACCCCCTGCAGCTGCTCAGCAAATTCATGGGCGAGGAAGGAGCCGGCGCTGCCTCTAGCACCTTCACTACTGGAACACCAGGGGGCGTCCAGCGACCCAAAGTCCTCTCCTCCAGCGCCACAGAACTCTCCACCCTGGGCTCGCTCAACGGCCACCTGGACAGCAACAGTTCCTACTGCATCAAGGAAGAGGAGGACGCGGAGGGCGAAAGTCCTCAAGGGGGCGCCGATGGCGTGCCGGTCCCGCCCAGGTCTCCCTCGCTGGGTCTGGACCGGTGCTTCATGTCAGCCCTGGCTCGGCAGGAGGACGAGGAGTTTTGCGAGCTCTACAGTGAGGACTTTGAGCTGTGCACGGACACGGAGGCCGAGGCGGACGTCACCGACGGTCGTCTCCGGCCGGGCAGCACGCAGGGCAGCGAGGGGCTGACGGAGGGCGCCGAGGCCGAAGACGAGGAGGAAGAGGAGCCTCCCGTCGTGCCGCACAACGCGCTCGTCCTGCTCACGTCCGTCGTGTACGGCTACTTCGTGCTGCCGCTGCCCACTTACGTGGGCGGGGTGCTGCTGGGCGTGGCCGCGGGCTTCATGCTGGCAGTCCTGGTGATGTGGCTCTCCGCCCCAGGCTCCTCCCACTCGGGCCTCAGCCTGCGTAGACGAGAACACTGGGGCGGGGCCCCACTCGACATCAAAGAGCCTGATATCTACAAGGTAGGTCATGCTGCAGTCTGTTGGGTCTTACCCTAAGTGTGCTAACATGCTAACTTATCCAGGAATCATGCTGCAGGTCAGCCTGAGACAGCAGGTGGCGCTATGGACTTACACCACACCCATTTCATTCTTCTCATATCCTGCTTTGTTTTGCACGAGTGTTTTACTTCCAGAAACGACTAGAGTGAATAATTAGGGTGGGTCGCAGCAGCACAGGAGAGGCTGAGGCTGATAGCTAACAGCAAAGCTTGCTGTGCACACCTGGGAGAAACACGTGTGGTCTTAAATGTGCCTAAATGTGCTCTGGGCAGCAGGGGGCAGCACTCTGGTATTCTTGATGTGACAAGGCAGCAGTGAATGCATGTGCACCACTGGTGTTTCCACAAGGGCGTGTGCAGACACACGCAGGCCTTACTTTCTTTGATATATATGCATATGTTGTGTGTGCGCATGTGTGTGTCCTCTCAGCATGTGTGTGTGTGCTGTATTATGTAACTGTCTTGAACGTATGTGTGGGCTGTACAAAGAGAGAAGGAGTGAGGGTGAAGAGGTGCAGTGGTGCAGTGGTGCATTGTGGGATAGCCCTCTGTTAGCCTCTGATGATGAGCTGTTACCTCATTCCTCAGCACTGTAGACATCTGGGTGAGACTGTAGGCTCTGATCACGCTCTGAGGAGCAACAGTTTTACTGGCTGGAGAGTGAGCTTCTGTTTGTTGCCTTATTTGCCAATTGTGATTTTGACTCCAGTGTGTGTATGTGCGTGTATGTGCGTGTGTGTGTGTGTGTGTGTGTGTGTGTGTGTGTGTGTGTGTGTGTGTGCATGAGTGTGTGTGAGTGATGGAGAGTGTGTATGTGTGTGTGTGTGTGTGTGTGTGTGTGTGTGTGTGTGTGTGTTTGTGTGTGTGTGCATGAGTGTGTGTGAGTGATGGAGAGTGTGTATATGTGTGTTTGTGCGTGTGTGTGTGTGTGTGTGTGTGTGTGTGTGTGTGTGTGTGTGTGTGTGTGTGTTTGTGTGTGTGTGCATGAGTGTGTGTGAGTGATGGAGAGTGTGTATATGTGTGTGTGTGTGTGTGTGTGCGTGTGTGTGTGTGTGTGTGTGTGTGTCTGGGCCCTGCAGTAGGGCTCGTGCTCAGTCTCAGGGCTGATTTTTTATCTGTAATTATGTGAGGTAGTTGCATTTCCTTTGGGATCCATTAACAGAATTAAGCTCTAAATACTGCTGAGAAACCTTAACAAAGGTTTTTCATTTCCAGATTACATTTCAGACTGAGCAAATAAGTAAACAAGAATTACATAGTAAGTCATATAGGAAAGTCAAAGTCAGATGTATTTATATTGCACTTTTTACGACAACCGTTGTCACAAAGCCGCTTTACACAAATCTGAGTCCAATCCCCCAGTGAGCAAGACAAAGTCAACAGAAACAAGTAAAAACTCCCTGGATCATGAAGAAGAATCAAGACTCAAACGTGGACCCATCCTATCGTTGCCAACAGACACCACAGACACCATATATACAATATCAATAATAACAAAATAACTAATAAGAAGTGAGGAATAGAGGACTATTCAGGGGTCATAATCTGGGTTCTGTGAGTGTGCGGCTGACCCAGGTTCAGCTGCCCAGTCAGCCGAGAGCATTCACAATGTTCTGGGAGCTGAGCAAACTGGGGCAGTGGAGAAGTGGGTGACTGGGGGTGGAGGTGGGCTTGGGGGTGGGAGTAGCCACAGAAGAGGAAAAGCTCATGGGTGGGAGGGTTGGAACTTTCCACCCTGCTGTCTGTTCATGTCTAAACTTTAAAGCTGAATGTGAAAGAACTGTGTGCACAGAATTTATGCTGGGAACAGTCTTGCCATGTGCTCTGATTTCACGTGTGCCACCTTCACATGTGCTGATTTCACGTGTACTGTCTGATTTCACATGTGCTGATTTCACGTGTGCTGCACTTTCAGGGCTGGATGAACGAGATCCACAGCTACGACCCAGAAACGTATCATGCCACGCTCACTCATTCCGTCTACGTGCGATTAGAGGGTTCTGTGCTACGCCTCTCCAAGCCCAACCGCAACGTTCCCCGTCGGGCGTCCTTCAACGAGCCCAAACCCGACGTGACCTACATCAGCCAGAAGATCTACGACCTGACTGACAGCAAGGTGGTCCTCTCATAACACCTTGTACAACTGTTGAAGTCAAACAATCATTAACGTGACTAACAATACCTTAAAGCTACTGTTGCCAGTTCACACTGATTTTACACCAGTTAGCACTCACATTATAATACGTTATTAGCCACATTTGCCTTTTATTTAATTCAACTATTTCCCTTTAGATGATTTCACTGCTTTTAGTTTAGTTTGTCGGTGTATAGTTCATTAGGGAATACTTTATATAGAACGATGTTGGAGTTGTCGGTTTTGACTGGGTTTGTAGCATCGTTGGTCTTGACTGTGAATGGTAATGCAGACATCTGTTTCGCGCACGAGGTTTCAGGTTAACTTGCAAACGATGCAGTTTTAGCGTCAACAGTAGCAGCTGCACCGGTATCCCCAGGAGAGTTTTCTCACATATGCTCAACTCTGTCCATTAAAAAAAAAAAAGCTAACCTGAAGCAAACGCTCAAGTTCCCAGAACCGATGAGCTGTTGTACTGATCCCACAGATCTACCTGGTGCCACACAGCCTGGCCAGGAAGCGTGTGTGGAACAAAAAATATCCCATCTGCATCGAGCTGGCCAAGCAGGACGACTTCATGTCGAAGGCCCAGAGTGACAGGGCTGACGGTGTGGAGGAGAAAGCGCCCCCTCCAGGGGACAGGACCGAGGGGCCGGGGCCGAGCGAGGAGGCCAGGCGCTCGTCTGTAGACCCCGTGCTCTACCTGTTCGGGAGGACAGGAAGAGAGAAGGAGGAGTGGTTCAGGAGGATGCTACTGGCCTCACAGTCCAGAGCTGAGACCCGGAAGCCTCTCGGTGTACCTGCATGTAAGAGTGGAGACTGGACGTTTACCAAAGTTTATCCAACTTGTGTTTAGCCTAAACAACCCAAAAGAGTAAACTAGTGCAAACTAAAACAAAATGGCCTTCGAAATTTTAATTTGTTGTTTCCTGAGTCAGGCTGGTGAGGTATTCTATGTGATTTGCTCATGTGTGTCTCAAGAAGTTTAAAATTAGGCAAATACACTGATCTGATCTTTACAGCCTGTGCACAAGTTCGGATTTGCTCTCCGCCCACAGCCTTCGTGCCCGCCCACGTCCGTGGCGGTGGCCAGCCGGGCGATCCGTCCCACAGCCGCAGGAGTAGTCGTGGCAGTCTGGACGACGTGCTCCAGTCTCAAGTCCGGCAGAAGGACGCTGGCGTGGGCCTCAAACAGAACGTTCCGGACTACAGCGTGTACATGGCCACGTACATCAGCCAGGCCTCAGGGAGCCCTGTAGCCAGCCCGGCTAACAGCACGGAGAGCAGCCCGAGGACCAATAAGAAGGTACCGAGCGTCACACCAAAGCCCCAGCGCTGAGAGGAACAGCTGGTGTTTTATGTGCAGCTGTGCACAAGCTAATGCTATAGATGCTAATTCAGCCCTGTGGATTTGCTGCATGCTAACTCGCCTTTACTCGCCCTTTGCCATTGGGTACAGTTGTTCTTTATTGCATCCACTCTTATCTGTAAACATACTCTATGAACTACATATCTCCTTTATAATGAGGTCTAATCAGTCTAATTGCGGTCCTCAGTTGAAACTTTGGTTTAGTGGAATCACAGTGTGGTGCTCTTTGGTCAGATTGATGGCCTTGGCTTGAAGTAAATTAATTGGTCAAACTAAAGAAGATATGTGAGGGGAATCTCTTATTCACACTGGAACCAGTCCAGGAGAGACCAGCCATGGGAAAAGATTAGTGGGAGGCAGGCGAACGGCTAGAGAGACCGGATCTTTAGTCAAACTGTGATACAATATTTCCAGAGAGCCACAGAGACAGTCATACCCCTTAGCTGATATGATACTATATTAGAGAGCCAGACAAAGTTTTCCCAGTGAGCTGGAGTGTTCTGAGGACACATGAAGGTCATTCTAAGGATTGTTAATCAGTCTCTGCAATTGGGTGAATTCCCTAAAATTTTTAAAACAGCAATGGTTAAACCACTATTGAAGAACAGAAATCTTGATTCCACAATTCTCAATAATTATCGACCTATATCTAACCTTTCCTTTCTCAGCAAAATCATTGAAAAAGTTGTGTCAATCCAGTTAAATGATTATGTCAAAGTAAATCAAATAAATGACACTTTTCAATCTGGTTTCAGAGCTCTCCATAGCACTGAAACAGCCCTAGTTAAGGTAGTAAATGACTTGAGATTGAATAAGGATGCAGGCAAACTCTCAGTCCTTTTTCTGCTAGATTTCATGCTAGATGATCATGAAATACTTCTTGATCAACTACAGAGTTGGGTAGGCCTTAGTGGCTTAGTCTTAGACTGGTTTAGATCATACCTAACTGGGCGTGATTACTATGTAGCATTAGTTACCTCTTCCTCCACACGTCAAAAAATAACTTGTGGGGTCCCCCAAGGATCAATTCTTGGGCCGTTACTATTCAACCTATATATGCTTCCGTTACCACATATCATTAATAAACATGGTATTAGTTATCATCAATATGCAGATGACACCCAACTTTACATTTCTCTAGAACCTAAAGCCCTAAAATCAATTTGCTCACTGTTTGACTGCATAGATGATATACAGACATGGATGTCTGACAATTTTCTACAATTAAATAAACAGAAGACAGAGGTTCTTGTTCTTGGCAGTGATTCACAAAGGTATGATGTCCAGACTTATTTAAATCAAATGAATCTGAATGCCAGTCAATGTGTTAAGAACCTGGGCGTCACCTTTGATAATGAGCTCAGCTTCAAATCACACATCATGACTACATGCAAGACAGCTTATTTTCACCTTCGAAACATTGCTAAGGTCCGAGATATGCTCTCTCCTGCTGACAGTGAAAAACTTGTCCATGCATTTATCACATCAAGGCTAGATTATTGTAACGCTGTTCTATCTGCTCTTCCAAAGAGCTCTATTTCGCACCTACAGAGAGTTCAGAATGCAGCTGCAAGGGTTCTGACCCGCAGGAGAACGAGAGATCATATTACACCTGCACTCCACTCACTGCACTGGTTACCTGTCAGCTTTAGAATAGATTTTAAAGTTCTAGTCTTGGTTTTTAAATGTCTTCATGGTCTTGCCCCTATTTACCTCAGTGAAATGATGGTTAGATATGTTCCAGTCAGGTCTCTCAGGTCTTCAAACAGTAATCTACTGGTGATTCCTAAAAGCCGATTAAAGATCGGTGAGGGTGCTTTTAGCCACTATGGCCCAAAGCTCTGGAATTCTCTTTCTGAAGAGCTCAGAGGCATTTCATCCCTGAATAGTTTCAAGCACAGTCTCAAAACATTCCTGTTTAGATCTGCTTTTAGTTAAGAAACTCTCAACCTTATTTAGTTTATTCTGTTATTTTATTATTTGTCACCTTATTTAATTATTTTATTGTTTGTTTTCTTTTTATACTTTACTTTTTTACATTTTATGTTATTTTAATATTTTATCTTTAATTTCTTCTAACATTTTCTTTTTGTCTTATCTCCTTTTTATGTTTCTTTTTAAATTATACTGTAAAGCACTTTGAGTTGCATGTATGTATGAAAGGTGCTATACAAATAAAGATTATTATAATAATAATAATAATAATTATTATTATTATTCGGATGGTGTCTGTCTGCGCTTGTTCTGCAGTTTCCAGATGGCCTGGGTAGAAACGTGGAATCCGAGGCCTGGGTCAATGCCCTTCTGGCACGCATCTTCTGGGACTTCCTGAGGGAGAAGCACTGGGCTGACATGGTGTCCAAAAAGGTCCAGATGAAACTGAGTAAGATCCGGGTAGGTCCACTCCAGCTCCCTGCTCCACTTTGTCTGTGGGCTCTGGGTGTCTCTGGCGCTAAGGCTCTGTTTTAATGCTATAGCTGCCATACTTCATGAACGAGCTGACCTTAACTGAGCTGGACATGGGCATGGCCATCCCCAAGATCCTTCATTCCTCCAAACCATCAGTGGACCATCAGGGTAAGCCTTTGTTCACTACTTCCGTCGTGGTTGCACGAATTGAGTATGTCTGTATCGTTTAACCCATTGTGATTGGGCAACACGGTGGCTTGGTGGTTAGCACGTTTGCCTCTCAGCACTGGGGTCTTGGGTTCAAGTTCCTATCTGCGTGGGTTTCCTACGGGGTTCCCGGTTTCCTCCCACAGTCCAAAGACATGGAGGTTAGGTAAATTGGTCTTCCCTGATTCCCTGACAAATTCTCCCTGAGTGTGTCTGTGTGTCTTCATGTTCATTAAAAGCAGTTGTCTTAGTGTCTGTGCAAGAATGTGTTTGTATGCCCAGTGGTGGATGGTGCTCTATCACTAGGGTCTGTCCTCTCTCCACTTCCTGCACCCCATTCAGTCCCCCAGGGGGCTGTGGATCCCGGTAGAGAGTACGCTGTGCGCAATTGGCTGCCGCTTCTCACCGGTGTGTGGTAGTGTAAGAGTTGTACCTGTGTTAAAAATTGTAAAGTGACCTTGAGTATCTAGAAAGGCGCTATATGAGTTGAACATTCATTCATTCATTCATTGTCTTTTTGTATTGTTGAAACATCTCGGTGGATAGACGTTTACAAGAGGCTGCCATATACCCCAGGGAACTTGGAGACTCCCGAGTACATCATCATTGTTAATGATCTTTTTCTATTTCTGTACAGGTCTATGGCATGACACATACACATGTGCTATCATATATATATGATGCTGAACCACTTGTAGAATCATATTAGCCTAGACTTTTGTTAACAGGAATAGTAGAAAGGGAAGAAGGTACTCTGTGGTTTGAGGTCTGGCATTTTTCTGCAGTGTTATCAGTCCTCTTCCTGTTCCTAATGAGACCACCTGGGATTCATGTACAATGTTCACACCATCTTGCTTATCTTTAGTGTCATTCTAATCCAATAAATGGATATATTCACTGTAGATGTGCAATTATTATATTCCCCTAAAGGTATAGAGCTCTATTGGTTTTTAGCTGAAGGTTGCTTTGTTGTCTGTGGCAGTGTAATCGAGGTTTTCTCCGGCAGTGCCTTCACCACGCCCATAGAGGGAGTGAGAGAGCGAGGTCTGGCATGCCACCGTGCCCCGATAGGCCCATGATCTTCTCCCTCGCCATCTGTGAATCAGTAGGCCTTCTGGACCAATCAGAGCTGTGTGCATCTAAGGACTGACCTTTCAGGAGGGGGGGAGGTGCGTGGGGGGTGCGCTTCGTGACTATGAAGGTTCGAATTAGGATGGAGTCATGGGGAGTGGAAGTGCGACGTGTCAGAGGAGTGACCGATTGAGGCCAGAAAGAGGGTGTAGTTGGCAGGAGGGTGTAGTTGGGAAGAGGGTGTAGTTGGGAGGCAGGTGTAGTTGGGAGGATGGTATAGTTGGGAGGCGGGTGTAGTTGGGAGGCAGGTGTAGTTGGGAAGAGGGTGTAGTTGGGAGGCAGGTGTAGTTGGGAGGATGGTATAGTTGGGAGGCGGGTGTAGTTGGGAGGCAGGTGTAGTTGGGAGGAGGGTGTAGTTGGGAGGATGGTATAGTTGGGAGGAGGGTGTAGTTGGGAGGCAGGTGTAGTTGGGAGGAGGGTGGAGAAGGGAGGCAGGTGTAGTTGGGAGGATGGTGGAGTTGGGAGGGTATAGTTGGGAGGAGGGTGTAGTTGGGAGGATGGTGGAGTTGGGAGGGTATAGTTGGGAGGAGGGTGTAGAAGGGAGCCAGGTGTAGTTGGGAGAACGAAGGGCAAAGGCAACCACGCCAGTCCTGCGTCTCATTCAGCCTTTTGCTGCCAGTTTTAGATTTTACCTCAAAGATGTGATATTATATAATTAATATAATGTAATATTTATATGTGTTTGTCTTAATCTTTAATGGAAGTGTTCTAAGAGTAAAGTGAACGTTTTGAAAAGTGGAGGGAAAAATTTAGAAAAATGATTTAGGCTTGTTTTGTACAAGCAGGCGATTTAGAATATCTGCCTGAAATATCCAGTGGCTGCTGTCAGGTTAGCTGGGCCTGAGCAAGGCTGTTGTGTCCCTAGTAACATCGCTAGTAACCCCCTTGATGATGTCCCTGGTAACATCATTGATCACATCCATGGTAACATCCTTGATGATGTCTTTGGTAACGTCATTGATCACATCCTTGGTAACATCCTTGATGATGTCCTTGATGATGTCCTTGGTAACATCATTGATGACATCCATGGTAACATCCTTGATGATGTCTTTGGTAACATCATTGATGACATCCATGGTAACATCCTTGATGATGTCTTTGGTAACATCCTTGATGATGTCTTTGGTAACGTCATTGATCACGTCCTTGGTACCGTCCTTGATGATGTCTTTGGTAACATCCTTGATGATGTCTTTGGTAACGTCATTGATCACGTCCTTGGTAACGTCCTTGATGATGTCCTTGGTAACGTCATTGATGACGTCCTTGGTAACGTCATTGATCACGTCCTTGGTAACGTCATTAATGATGTCCTTGGTAACGTCATTGATGACGTCCTTGGTAACGTCATTGATGACGTCCTTGGTAACGTCATTGATGACGTCCTTGGTAACGTCATTGATCACATCCTTGGTAACGTCATTGATAATGTCCTTGGTAACGTCATTGATCATGTCCTTGGTAACGCCATTGATCACGTCCCGGCCGCATAGTCGGCTCACCAGCTTCCGCAGTCAGGTTTCTAGGCAGCAGGTGGCAGTCACCGTGACAGCAGGAGTCTCCAGCTTTGACCTGTTCATGCCGTGAGCCATTTGATGTGTCATGTGAAAAGTTCTCAGAATGCCGAGATGTCTGGTGGATCTACCGCTAGATTAACTGCGACTGATCTGGACTGTGATATTTTACATATACATCCGTCTGCTCACAATCGCCATCCTGAAGACACACACCGTCTTTCTGATAAACTCACTGTGAAATGCATCCAGGTTACACTCCACTATTTCCAGTAGTTTTTTCTCCAACTGTATTCACGCGTGACACCTCTGGCCTGCCTCCCTGTAGTACTGATACTTTTCTCAGTCACTATTGTCATTATCAAGTGCATATACTGTGCCTGACTGCTCATGCAAACTTACCTCATTTGTTGAGTCCATGTCTAAGCTTTCCATGGTCCTATTTCAATGTGTCCTGTTGCTGTTATGTTTTTTAAAAGGGTTAAAGTGATTAAAGTAATATGCATTTATGTTAAATTTAAAGTAACTGCATTACATTGATCCGGGTCCCCAGAGCTTGGATGTGCTCAGACAAGTGTAACGGCATCATCTCGTTTCTCTTCCTGCACAGGCCTGTGGTTCGACTTGGAGATCTCGTACACCGGTTCTTTTCTAATGACCCTGGAGACCAAGATGAACCTGGCCAGGCTGGGGAAGGAAGGAGAGGTCTGTGGGGAGGCAGCGAAGGAAGGGTGAGGGTGCCGCCCACCGCACGCGTACGCATGGAGGAGGCTGCCGTGGTTTTAGTTCATGCCACGTCACGATGCATTAGACGTATACTTATCGAGTGACTGCGTTACGTATGTGCGAACCGGAGAGACGGCGAGAAGGTCAGTAACGTGCACTGAATTTTCCACTGCTTCATTTTAGCCTGACGTGTTGACCCTGCACGTCTTTGCAGCCGGAAACCGACTGATCAGTGTAGAAAACACGAAAAAAGTTTTTGTTTCCCCCCATGCATCTCCCTGCTTTAGTAAGCTAATCTGTTAGTCTGTCTTGTGCTCTTTTTTTGCACGTTTCTCTTTCTCTACACACCTCTCTACGCTGTCTCTCTCTCTCTGTCTCTCTATTCTCTACTCTATGTGGAATCAACCGTCTGTGGACCCATGGTGTGTTATTGGTGAGTTGAGTCTGGCTCCTTGCTTGTCTCCTGCAATCTCTATCAGATCTGTTTCATCTCAACCCTCACCAGGCGAGCTTCACAGCTGCCATTCATTACTTCAGTATAGCCACGGCAACTTGCCATGTTACTGTCTAACTACTGCACCACTGGAGAAGCTTCAACACCAGTACTCGCCCCCCTCAAGCACATATTAATGATTCCGGGTTTCTGCTACGCTTACTACCCTTTGTTCAATATCCTTTTTCGTCCTCTCATATGAAGCGTTAATGGAGGTATAAGAGGGAAGGTGTGTGGTGTGTGTTAGGTGCAGACCCCGCACATACTGCCTGGCGGACAGTGATGAGGAGTCGTCCAGCGCGGGGTCGTCAGATGAAGAGGACCCGGCAGAGGTGCCCGAAGTGCCCGGCGTGGAGGGGTGAGTGTACGGGGGGGCGTTCCCCTTGACGTCTGCCAGAGGAGAGCTCTCGACATGGTCAGGGCACATCTGGGTGGAGCTAAATAAATGAGTCCAGTGTTGCTGAATCATGGACTGCCTGTCCCTGCCCCCCACCCTGCAGCTACGTCGGGGGTCACCGGCCAAGCAAGATCATGCGCTTTGTGGACAAGATTGCCAAATCGAAGTACTTCCAGAAAGCCACAGAGACAGAGTTCATCAAGAAGAAAATGGAGGAGGTGTCTAACACCCCTCTGCTCCTGACTGTAGAAATACAAGAGTGCCAAGGCACGCTGGCTGTCAACATTCCACCGCCCCCTACAGACAGGCTATGGTATATTCCACCCCCCCCCCCCCCTCCTACAGACAGGATATTGTACATCTACATTAAAGCACAGTTTGCCAATCTTCATTGATTCTCACCTGTTTAACGAGTTTAACACGTTATTACTATGCCCTCTGCTGGTTGTGTGGGGTATATATAACATAATCCCAGACTACTAAACCTGGATAGCAAAGCTACCATGTATATCTATCTATCAGGCGCTGGTTTGTTGTCCAGGTATGGCTTCAGAAGGCCCCCTCACCTGGAGCTGAAAGCCCGGCCAAAGCTTGGAGAGAGGGAGGTGACACTCGCCCATGTGACTGACTGGATCGAGAAGAAACTGGATCAGGAGTTTCAGGTGTGTTGCAGTAAGAGCTCATTTTTACCACCTGGTGATCAACCTGAACCTGGACTGGGACATTACTGCTCTGTGCTGGACCCAATGGTTTGGCAACATATACTTTAGATTAATACCATAACATTATTCAGTGTGCCGTGTTCTAACATGGTATTATTTAATCCCATCAGCTCTGGTGTGTTATCTTGTTATATTAGAGCACGGATGCTCAGCTAAATTCGCTCTGGATAAGAGTGTCTGCTAATTGCCATAAATGTAAATTGAGTTGGACATGTGCTTGAATTGGATTCAAAGGTAGAAGGGGGTCAGCTCAGACTTGACCTCAACACAGAGGTCAGCTGCAACTTCAGTGCGTCATTTATGTCATTGTTCCCAAAGATTTAAACTGACAATCAGTGTGATTCGGCATAGCATAAGCCTCCTGCTAAAATTAACCACCAATCATTGGAGGAGGGGCATGTCTGTTCTGTACAGCTTGGATTACACCTGTCGGTATCTTGGTCTGACTGTTGCTTCTGTTACCTGCCACAGAAAATACTCGTCATGCCGAACATGGATGATATTTGGCTTCCCATCATGCACTCAGCCATGGACACGAGATCCAGTGTGAGCTTGGTTTCTATGACAACTGATACCTATAAGGACATGGAGCCCTTGGATGTGGAAGACTCTACAGGTGACCTGTGAAAGCTCCTCAAAGAGACGCGAACAGTATCAGAGTCCCAGCAGTGCACTTATCTTTACCTTTCCCAAACGGAGATGAGATGCTACAGTTGGAAAGAAGTCTAAATGCATGTTAATAATGCATTTTTTCACGGACAAACAAATGAATGAGGTCATGTTGAATAACACTTTATGCACAGATGCGCTTTCAACAGTGTTTTGGAATTTCTTTTGAAATTGAAACATAGTCATGACACGAAGAACAGAAAAGATGGCAGCTGCAGCAAACAGCCGAGCTTTCAGCCTCCTCTCTGCTACAAGCTCTGTCCTTCTGCAAGTCTCGGGCAACGTCTACTTCAGTGCTTTACCTCATTCATTTGCAGGGTAGGATGGCAGTCTCGCTCCGGTTCAGGCCAGGTATGTGCCAGCCAGCAAGATCTGCCATGGCCGTTAGTTTGAGAACATGTGTACCTGCCTCACCTGCCGTGTCGACATCATTTAGTCTTAGGAGTGTCTTTCTGATGTTAGCTGGCATTTGATACATAAATTGTATTCCTCAAAGGGTCCTAATTTAGTGTGTCCAGTTTAGAATAAAAGAGAATATTGTTTGAGACCAAGCCACACTGGCATCTCAATTATATAAATTATTAAGTCAAAACAACATTTTACATCAAATCCTTTGCCAAGAAGTGACGTTTACTGGTTCGTGTACACAATTCTCGTCAAAAGCTGTTTGCTTCCAGTGCAGATGTGCTTTGTCAGACATAGCCAGGTTCATGCAGCTATGTATCTTTGCCAACCTTTGCCATTTGCTGTCTGAGGCATATACGTGACATCTGATTATGCAATTAGATCAATTTCACTGTGCTGAAGGACACCAGCCAACACTGTCCCCCCCCAACCAGAAGTGGCCCTATCCTTGCTGGATAATGTAGTGGGTATGATGAAGATGCTTTCGAAGGACCTTGAGTGCATTTGCCATGGTACTAGCAGGAAAAGACGCCACACAGAGTGCGTCAGGAATAGAATTCTACACAATACTCTGCCTTTAATGTTTTTTTTGTCATTGTGCAATATGGAGAAGCCATCTGAATGTGCAAAACATTTCCTTATTTAAGTTTTTGTCTATATAATTGGAATCAGCATCTTACACATGATCTAAAAAGGGGGGGAAAAAACAGATACATCAAAATTTGGGGTTAAGCCTTTTTATTCAATAGTAAATTCAATTCAACCATTTCAGACGATTCCTAATACATACGGATGACGTGGACGTCCTCAAACCAGTCGTCTTTAGTTTCTCCACCCAAAGCATCTAAGACCACAAGGGTGCAGTCAGATTAAGAGTTGAGGAACGCTAGTGTCTCAGGTGCAGTGCTGATACAGAACAAACATCTATAGATCTACAAATAATCTAATCAATATAGACTTGAGGTTCTTGATCCGCAGTAACATCAACCAAACAGCTAGTGAAATGGGACATAACAGGACAAGTTTTAACTTACCGCTGTAAAGTTCTGAAGTACCTAATGCTCATATATTTACATTTTTCATTTCAACAAAAGGCAGAAGTGCCCAGACTTCTTTACAAAGATAATCAATCTAATTTCAACATACACTATTTGTGCCATTGTTTGTGTAACCTCAGCCAATGTGAAATGATCTGTGTGCTTCTGTTAGCCAATCGCGCATCATTTCCTTTGCACTTTGTGAATGTTTAGATGATTGTTTATCCATACTGTGACAATGATTGTGTGTGGGGATCTATAAACAGATTTTGTTAAAATTACTTGACTGTGTAAAGTTCTCTGAGCTCGTTTTCCTAAACACACCACTTTAGTAGTCCATTCAGCACATCCCAAGCCCCTCCTGAGTTGGGTCAGGTCTGCAGAGGACAGGGACCCCCACCCCCAAACTGTATGCACATGTATGGGAAATTAGTGTAGTTTGCTTTTAAAAGAGCAACTTGGGATGAAAAGCCAAGAGGCCCCAGTTATAACAAACCTTTGATTTTGCACTGTAGCTTGGCCTGTGAAGCCACGGAGAAGGCTGCAAAGGTTCAAAGACAGTGCCACCAAACAGCACAAACGACACGAGACCAAACATACGGAGCTATGGTTTATTTATTTTTGCATGGACAACCTTGGGCCATCTTGAATTCATGGACTCCACACTCTCCCGTATCTGAAGGTTCAGCTAACCCTGTGACGACAAAAAAAAAAAAAAGTAGTGACAATTTTAATAACGACCAATTTATTACAACACAGTTGTTAATGCTGCAATTAGGTCTGATCAGTCACTGAAACTGACTTCACTGTTAATCAGAAGTCTAACGCATTAGCCACATCACTTCAGACCAAGCTTGACAAGTTGGACGTTTTTTGCAACTTACCAGCCTTTTAAAAAGTCTATTCTCCCTCATAGGTTGGGCAGATATTCCTGTAGTAAAAAATGAGAAATGTGAACCTTTTCGTTCAAGAGTTCTTTTAGAGGTTTGGTCTTGTCACTCAAGTCTTGCTTCACAGTTCATCAGAATTTTCTCCAACTAGCTAACATACACGCCTAATAAAATACTGGCTCAGCCAAACAGTCTCGATTCACACAACGCCTAAATTGAGGGGAAGAAACATGTTTATCGTTATTAATGAAGGGCAATCGTTTATTTAGCAGAAAATACCTTCACAACGTGCCGCTGCGTCGCACGAAGCCTCCTCCGATTCCCACACTTCGAGCACGTGTCGGTGTTACGGTCAATTCAGTCCCCCGTTCCGCCAAAACCGCGGATATTTAGTTGTTTACGCTACTTTTTCAGCATTTGTCTGTTTTAGTCAGCTTGCTTGCTAGCTAGATTTAATGCGTCGGATAAAAAAAAAAAATCTTAAAACTACTATTAAGTTGCCTTTAAATTTCGCGCATGCGCGGTTTTGGGGGAACAGAATTGACCGTAACACCGGTGCCACGCAGTCCACGAAGGCGCGTTTTGACATCCTAAAATGGATGTATGCACGTTCAAATACACAAGTACTTATATAAGACGGTTTTTAAAAGTTCCTTAAAATAGTGTCATAAAAGGTAAATACTTTAGTTAGTCAGCTTATTCCTGTAATCTACTTACGTGTGGCGTGACCTCCTGGTTGAAGAATTCACGTTTTAGATTTACATTTTAGAAGTACACCCTGAAATTCCTAATATACACTACGTAACATATAACGCGCGGCAAGTACAAGATAAGTATTTGAAAATGCAGCTTAGGCACATGATCGTAGCCATGTCGTCGGTGACTCTTATCGGTCTCGTGTAGACGAGCGCCTCTCCTTCCTGTTAAGGACCGCTAGCCCGTCGTTTTCCGGTCTCGGCGGAAGTGACGTGATTTTCACAGCCCGCCCCCGCCCCCTTCCCTCTTCGACGTTTACGCGCATGCGCATATCGCTCCGTGTCGGAAGCAGGAGATGTGTGTCTGCTACAGCTGGCGAGTGGCGACCGGACGGCATGGAAAGCGTTTAGCTACTGTTTCAGAAACAATTCGCCGCGTATTTTTGGACCCTTCGCGCTTTATGTGAACGTGTGTTCGCCTTTTCGACGATGGCCTGGGGCGTGTGTAGCAGGGCGCTGGTGTGGTGCATCTTTGCGACGTTTTTCGGCGCTCCGCCGTTGACGGTACGTATGTGTTGACTGTAATCTCACACAACTGTCACTTGTGCGCATGCGCGGGGTGTATGGGGTACAAACACACACCCTGGGGTAACTGCCGGGCTTTAACTACCCCCACACGGGTCACAGCTGGCCCCACATGGGCACTGTGTACTCCGGTCTGGAAACAAGTCACACTGGAGACCCACCTGGCCGAGCCTGGCCCACCGTGTATAACTGGTTTATGTGTGTAACGTCCTAGAAAGGGATGTGTGCCAGGTTTAGTCTTCTCCCAGTATAACCAGTCCAGTGAAGCTGACTAGATAACTGGTGTAGATAACTAATATCGTTTTCTTTACCATATTATCGAGCCTTAATGCACTTAACCTGTGTCATTAATCCAGCCCCATGCTGGATATGTGGGTTTTAAATGCCTTAATATAGTAATACCTTCTAGTAAATGGAGGTGTGTAATTTCATGACTGCCCTCCATCGGTGCTTCTAATGTCAACGCTAGATATGATCTGTCATCTAATGTGTGTCGTCTTCACTGTGTTGTACTGTGTGAATACATGTTCCTCATATCTTGTTGCCCTGTGAGCTCATAATGGAAAAGTTTCTTCCCTGTGGACTGTATCGGGACAAACTCTTTCTGAATGTTTCTTGAATATGCATGTGTTTTGTGGAACAAGTCGGTGCATGGCCACGCATAAGAAGAGGGTCGGCGTATATGGCTCCCGTTTCCTAAAGTCAATAGATTACGTCGAGGTCTATGTACCAAGTCTTATCACAAGTTAATGTGTTTGTGCAGACAGAGTGTGAGACCAGCGAGAGAGACGTAGGCCGTATTATGAAGGCTGGCCTGACCCTGTTGATCTAATACTAGGCCCCATTGTTTCCATTATTTTCCACAGTCAATAAAAAGCGTTATTCTTTATGTGGAATACAAATATCCAAATGAATTCACAAATAATATTTCACCTTCCTTTTGTATATATTTGTGTCTAACAGCTTTAGGTAGGCTGGAGGATATGACTTGGTCTTGGGGTACATGTTTTTACTTCTCATATATTTACTTCTCTTTTTCTGTTATTTTTGTGCTAATTGTTTTTTAATCGTATGCATTTTGAAGTCTTCAAACATGTGGGGTGTGGGGCATTAACACAAACAAGTACAAGCTCACGGAGTTAAAGTGCTTCCTCCAAAGCACATCGTTTACAATGTGCTGGCCATCACCCTAACACACAGTGATGGTTATCTCCACCTGCTGAAGCAGAGTGTGAGCTTGTACACAGCTCTAGTTCTGTACTTCAACTCTTATATTAATGTGTTTTCCAGTTCCCATTTTTGTAGTTCTCTGTGTGGCTCCAGAGGGGCCGGGTTGGGCCTTCTAAAAGTGTCTGACCACTGTACTTACACCAGTGGTACTTTACATCTCGGGAGACGTGCATCAGTATGGTTTAGGAGGATGCCGGGTAAACACTGGAGTACCCGCCCTCTTTCAGGAGGCGGAGCCGGCTAATCACATAGCCTGCTGTGTAAGGCCTACAGCAGACAACCAGTGTTTTAAAATTATGGGGTGAACACACCATGTGGGGAAAGGGCTTGTACTATTACATTGTAAAGGCTCTGCCAGAAAAAAAAGTTATTCAATGCTTGTCAGCATGTACAGTATTACGCCATGAGGTTATGCAATGTCAGCTTGATCTGTCGAAAAACATTCCATGGATATCAAAGCAATGAGACACTTTCATTTCCACTTGTGCAGACACCAGCCTGCAAAGAGGCAGACCGACAATTATGGGTTAGCCAAGGCGCTTAGCTGGGGCACCTGGCAAAACTGGAGGGTTTGGAGACACCTGCACACTTCTGTCTTCCCCAGAAACTGAGAGCTTGCTTGGTGTTTTCGGTTGGGAGGGAGAGGAAGGAGGGGGGTGAGCTGCTCTCTCTCTCTCTCTCTCTCTCTCTCTCTCTCTCTCTCTCTACTTCTCTTCACTGGACAAGGGGTGGGAGAATTTGCAGAAGTGCAGAGGGGTGGAGAAGAGGGAAACATGCCCTCCCTGGTGACTACTCTCTGGACCAGAGTCGTCCACCAGCGGTGAGAACACGGTGGAAGCTGGCTGTAGTTCAGCAGAACACGTCCCTTCATTCATTGTTTCTGGTTCACTCCTTTTTTTGGTCCTATTATGAGTAAGATCAGCAGGAACAAAGAGGAACCTGATCCTTGGGCCAGAAGTTGTGTTCCAGCATTCTTTATTGCTAGCAGCCTCGGAACTTTCTTACGTCTCTTGAAGACATCCTGGACCTGAACATCCAGTGTTACTACTAACAAGTGCAGGCTAATGGGTCACAGGTAGCATGACGAAAATGAGATCTGGTATGAGAACTTGTCTGCTACAGTGTCGTGTTTCTATGGATACAACACACTCACTCATCTGGCTGGGTGTGTGTCTTTCTCATCTTTTCATTCATTCTAGTTTCTTTTTTCTTTCCTCCCTTTATTCTTTTTACTTTCTTCTTCAACTCTGATGAATTTTCTTCTCTTGACTAACAGATGCCCCAAAATGGCAGATATTCCCTCGTGTTTATTCTTTGGCCATGGCCGAGCTTCTCCATGTGGGCCCGTGTTCTCTACCCCAGAGAGAGCACTGACAGGCCTTGGAAAGATTGACATCCACATGGAACCGAGAGCTGTTCGGCCCACGCAGCACGTGGGCTGTGATCGTCTCTGAGTCGCTCTGCTTTAGTTTTACCAGAACTGTAGCCATCGATGCCTGAAGCAGCTAATGTGCTCCCTGACGTACACACACTTTGGGCCTACCCTTGGGCTACCACCTTGGCTACGCCCTCTTAGTCTTGTTGGGGTTCATAGAAGTCGATTCCTGTGGTTTCCTAAAGCTTTGTACCCCAAGGCTGATGACGTATATTAAAGGCTTTTGATGTCGGTTTAGACTAGCGTTGTGTGTGTGTGTGTGTGTGTGTGCGCGCGCGCGCTGGTAGTAGTAGTCACTGCTATCTCTCCTAATGGCATGAGGGAGCCCAACTAATGCTAGATCACTTCATTTAGTGTTTATCATGCTGTTACTTGTGGTTAGCAAAGTTGTGTTGTGGCGGGTTGTCGTTTCACTTGCAGTAACCGCTGTCACTCATGTTTGTCATGGTTCTGTATGGCGTATGTAACTGGTTGGTCCCCCCCCCCCCCACAGGGTTTGTGCAGCGCCAACACAGTGTCTCTGCCCGAGAGCCTGCTCTTCATCTCCACGCTGGACGGCAGTCTTCACGCCGTCAACAAGCGCTCGGGCTCCATCAAGTGGACGCTTAAGGAAGGTGAGCAAAGCCTTGACCTCCCCTCCAAACTTCTTGGCTCGGGGCTGCCCGGCACCAGAACTGGTCACCCGATGGCTGGTGTTGTCCTAGTGAGAATCGCACTAGTCGTTCAGCGTGCTGAATCTATCCAGTTAGTGAAAACAGCGTTTCAGTTCCTAAAGGGAGGTTTTTGCCCCACCCGTCTAAACACAGCACAGGGTTAAGGACGCTAATGGCAGAAGATGCTCGCTGCAGGGCTCTTCAGAGCCGTCACGAGTGTTTATGCCACGCACGTGCTCACGGGTGAACGTTAACCCACTCAGAGGACACAGACGGTGCACCATTGTCAAGGCCAGTTGGTGGGTGAAGTCGAGTCAGGCCCGACACCTCCACCCCCTCCTTGCGACCACCCGCCTCACCCACGAGCTCCAATAAGAACCCGGCAAGCTTTTCTCAATATTCTTAGCAGGAGGAGCACCGGGTGTTTCCGGCCCGTTGTCACCACGGTGGGCTGGGTAACCCGATGTGCTGGCTCAGCAGGTCCTGATCTTGAAGAGCGTGTGCGTAACGTGTAGACAGAAGAGCTTGAAAGAAGGGCGTGGTTTCAGGAAGCCGTTGGGGACCGACCTTGTGTAGTGGAGTTATGACCAGCCGGTTGTTTGCCCAGTAGTAGCGAAGCGTTATCAGCATGCCGTGTGCTCGGAAGAGTGTTTGCACAGGCGGTTACTGGATCAGGCCGCGGTTCCCCCTCTGGTGCAGTGTAGAGGAAATTCAAATATTTGGGGTGTGGGGTATTAACATAAACAAGTATAAGCTCACAGTGAAGAGTTAATGCAGCTGTTTACGTTTTTGGGTAGAAACCACTAGAAGATGACTGACCCCAAGACTGGCCAAACAAAGTTATTTTG
The DNA here is from genome assembly GCF_052324685.1 of Brachyhypopomus gauderio. Classification (NCBI taxonomy): domain Eukaryota; kingdom Metazoa; phylum Chordata; class Actinopteri; order Gymnotiformes; family Hypopomidae; genus Brachyhypopomus; species Brachyhypopomus gauderio. The sequence continues at coordinate 11,220,441 of NC_135212.1, forward strand.
CCATTTGTCTTATTTTTCTGTCAACTCTAGGATCAGAACATGGATCTCGGCGCTCGGTGGGTCAACGTGCTGGGTTTGCCGACCTGCGGTTCGGTTCCAGCTCGTTGTGTGGCCGCAGATTCACATTCTAGCGCGACGGCGCTCTTTTGTTTTCACGTGTCACTTAAGCATTATCTCCTCCTTCTCGCAGATCCTGTTCTTCAAGTGCCGACCCACATGGCAGAGTGAGTAGCAAAAACAGGAACCCGACGTTCTGCTGAGCTAGCACGACTCTTCCTGCCCGCAGCGTCGCACCGTCACGTCCGCACACTTCTACTGATTTCACACAACAAAAAACAGCCGCGATCACTTTGATCCCTCGCCGGGTAGAAGAAAAGCTCACGCCGCTCTCTCTCCCTTCGCAGACCCGCGTTCCTGCCGGACCCCAACGACGGCAGCCTGTATTCTCTCGGAGGAAAGAACAACGAGGGCCTGACGGTGAGGGAGAGGGAGAACGTTCATGAAGCAGCGTGGCTTCTGTCTCCTGCGGGAAGGCCGACCCGCCGGTCTCGCCCGCTGCAGAGCGTGGGCGTGGTGACCTTGGAGAACCTGCTTGGTTTTCTTGCATAATTTCAGCAGTCAAAGTAAAAAAAAACAAGACTATGACGCCCAGTCAGTGTTGGTGGGCAGCAAAGATTAGCTTTACCGTTTCTGTTCTGAAAATAGACACCCAAGCCACAACACCCACACGGTGGGCGGCCATTTCTCCTCCAGATGAGGAAGCTGTTTTTGTTGAGATGCTCCTGGATGGTGGAAGTGGTTTGGTTGTGTGGTGTCACGGACAGCTGATGTAATCGGGTGTTGTCGGTGTCGTTACAGAAATTACCCTTCACTATCCCCGAGCTTGTCCAAGCTTCGCCCTGCCGCAGTCCTGATGGAGTCCTTTACATGGGTAAGAGCTTCAAACACGCTCCTCACAGGGGTTTACAAGGACTTCTGAGGAGAAACATTCTTCTGACCACACATGAATAGCTCATAGGTCCCTGACTTCTGAGGAGAAACATTCTTCTGACCACACATGAATAGCTCATAGTCTCCCTGACTGTGGAGCTCCAAGTTCTCATTAGTATCACTACAGCTTTCTTTGGAACCAAAATTACTCCATTTCTAACACACCTTGTTGGCACCTAATCGCTGCTGAAAGACTGTTAAAGTGAGCGTGAAGGGTGACATTGCACCGCTGATCTCGGTAGATCTTGACCCAGGTGGGAGTGTTGGTGCCTGGGTCGCGTTGGCAACTGCATTTCCTCCGCTACACATCTGGCCACAGCGTTCGACTTCCGACCTCAGACAGCTGTTTTTCCACCTTCCTCTGTCTCAAGCATTGTTCTCAACACAGGTTGATTATTCTAAGAAACTGACGAGTGACCCACCCAAATCTCTTGCTGTTGTCCTTCAACTAAATAAACTAAATAAACTCAAGAGACCACAGGCTTTGCTCTTCCAATTGTTCCTTTGACCTCCCTGGGTCAGTAGAGCTCAGCTCCTTAACTCTACTGTCAGTCAGAGAGAGACCATGTGGGCACTTCAGGGTAGTTCACGATAATTCAGCTAGTTCATATTATGTATGTGTTTATTGTCCCATATATATTTGCCCTGCCCAGTGATTGATAGCCATGCAGGTGGGATGTAGGTAGATTAGATGGCATTTTTGTTTCAGGAAGACCAGTGATTTAATCCCATTACTTGTTAGGTGTCATTGTGGATTATCAGAGGGTTAAATATGTAAGATGTGCTTTGCAGTTTTGATCGTACCTCAGTGAAATGCACCATGGCAACCACAGGAAGTCACCTGGTTTGACTCATCAGTTTCATGTTCACATAAACACTCGGCGTACTGTTCATATTCATGTTCATCTCGGGTCAGATGTTTTGCAGTTCCGAAAGTGTTCTTCTCTGGTGTGGTTTGCATGTGGGCAGGAATATGTCTAGCTGAACCTCGGCTAAGACAGCTGAGACCCATGTGGTGGGTGGTTGGAACCAGACCGAACAGACGTTGTTGATTTATCACTCGCTTGGTTGAGCACTTTGGGCCGACTTGACAGAAGCACTTAGCACATGGGGGGGGGGGGGGGGGGGGGGGGGGGGGGCTTCCTCCCGAGTCGATTTAGCACCTCTACAAAAACGTGTTTGCACCATCAAGTTCAGCAGTGAGGACATGCGCAGCTTTTTGTAAAGTGGCGTTTGGTTTTTGTAGCCAGCGCTGCTCCACACCAGGTACACAAGTGACGACACCGCTGCTTTTCCCGTGGGCCTGCAGGTAAGAAGCAGGACGTGTGGTACGTGGTGGACCTGCTGACGGGAGTGAAGCAGCAGACCCTCACCTCGTCCTTCGCCGAGATGCTGTGTCCGTCCTCCTCCTTGCTGTACCTGGGCCGCACAGGTGAGTGTTGTACGTGTGGCCGCGCAGGTGAGGGCTGTACCTGTGGCCGCGCAGGTGAGGGCTGTACCTGTGGCCGCGCAGGTGAGGGCTGTACCTGTGGCCGCACAGGTGAGGGCTGTACCTGGGCCGCACAGGTGAGGGCTGTACCTGTGGCCGCACAGGTGAGGGCTGTACCTGTGGCCACGCAGGTGAGGGCTGTACCTGTGGCCGCGCAGGTGAGGGCTGTACCTGTGGCCGCGCAGGTGAGGGCTGTACCTGTGGCCGCGCAGGTGAGGGCTGTACCTGTGGCCGCGCAGGTGAGGGCTGTACCTGTGGCCGCGCAGGTGAGGGCTGTACCTGGGCCGCACAGGTGAGGGCTGTACCTGTGGCCGCGCAGGTGAGGGCTGTACCTGTGGCCGCGCAGGTGAGGGCTGTACCTGTGGCCGCGCAGGTGAGGGCTGTACCTGTGGCCGCGCAGGTGAGGGCTGTACCTGTGGCCGCGCAGGTGAGGGCTGTACCCGGGCCGCGCAGGTGAGGGCTGTACCCGGGCCGCGCAGGTGAGGGCTGTACCCGGGCCGTGCAGGTGAGGGCTGTACCCGGGCAGCTTCACCCCTCCCTCAACATGCAGCCATAAACCTCATCACGTGTCTTCCTGAGATCAGACAAACAGCCCCTATTGTCCACCGTGCTGCACCGTTTGGCCACACTGTGCATTCTCATAATGGCCAAGATGCATTTGCATTTTGCGGCTGATGTGAAACCCCCATGGCCACTTTGATAGGAGGACGCGCTATGGCATTCGTTTATTTCTGTATGTTCTGTATGCCACCATTATATCCAGAAGGATGCACACATCAACAAATGACAATAAAACAAAGATTAAATAACCTCAGGGTTGCGTTTCCCACCAGTCTTGTCTAATAAACGAGTGGTCTGTTCTGTCTCTTCCTCTTGTGCACGGTGTTCACCATTGTGGTGATTTGTGCTTCGTCCTGTTGCTCCTCCAGAGTACACCATCACCATGTACGACACCAAGAGCCGAGAGCTGCGCTGGAACGCCACCTACTCGGACTACGCCTCCACCCTGCCCGATGACGACACCAACCACAGTGGGTTCATCTCTCCGCACCTCCACCCCCTCATCTCACACCCGCGGTGTGTGTGTGGCCAAACTGCTCAGACGGCCCTCCAGTTCTGATATTAGCACAGCCGTGACTTCTCTCTGAGGACATTCAAAAATGTTCTGCTCAGATGAGATTCTGAACTACCTTTTAAAGACAAGTTACACCAGTTATAGAATATTTTTTCTTTATTATGTTTGCTCTTGTGGCAAGCACATTTCAAAGGAGCTGTAAGCCTTTGACGTAATGGTAGGTTATGCCAGTCTTTCACTACCTATATACCTGCAAACTTGAAACTTCGAAACAAAGGAACAAAATGTCCAAGTACACTTGTTCTCTATCGTGGTGTGACTTTCCTGGTGGCTGTATAGTTCCTGTTATCAGATACCGTTCTATTTTAAGGCTAATTCGACCAGAAAGCCCCCTGGCTGCGTTCTTTATGTTCGCTGCAGTGGTCATGGATGGCCAGGCTAGTGTTGATAAAGCAAAGGTATGGACAAATAGGAAGATCTCCAAACTCCACCACTTACACACACTTGGAATAATTGGTGTGACCTCCTTAATCTTGCTTAAACCGTATTGCTGTCCACTGCAATGGTAACTAACTAGCCTGTTAGCACAGTATTCTCAGAACAGGACACAACTTACTTTAAAGTGCTTTAAAAATTACCTTAAAGTGTGATATAAAGGAATCCGCCTGAACAAGACGAACAAGAACTACAATTATGCTACAAAATGCTTTTCTCTAAGCTAGCTAATCCCTCTGTGAGTGTAGCGTAGAACGTACAGTTTCCCACGTCTCCGCCCCTCCAGAGATGGCGCACTTCGTATCCAACGGCGACGGCCTGGTGGTGACCGTGGACAGCGAGTCGGGCGCCATTTTGTGGGCGCAGAACTACAACTCCCCCGTGGTGGCCGTCTACATCTGGCAGCAGGAGGCCCTGCGTAAGGTGGCGCACACCAACGTGGCGGCGGAGACGCTGCAGTACCTCACCTTCACGTCTGGCCAGGGCGGGCGCATCACGCAGTGGAGGTACCCCTTCCCCCGCGAGAGGAAGCCCGGGGACAAGCTGACGTAAGTGGGCCACCACCACCACCACCCTCACCCTCCAGCTCGTGCGTCTCCAGAGTCTTTTCCCTGTTTTCTAACCCCTCGTAAATTTGAGGCTGTTGCTCTGTCACTCGTGGTTTCTGGATGCAACACCGCGTTTACCCGTTCAAGCACTGCGCCACATTCCTACATGATGGATTCTTTATTTATTTACTTTATCTAATACGGAAGACAGGAACACTAATCACTGAGAATGTAAATGTGCTTCAGGGCAAACCCAGTGCCTCTGTACGCTGAGATCAAAGACACGCATTTGTTTAATGGTGTTTGGAGGCGATTACAGGAGGTTGATACTCGCAGGTGTTCCACAGTTACAACCATCTACAGAAGCAGCATCTACAGCTGCCTTTAGACATTTTTGACATGAAACCCTTTGAGGGGTTTTTTTTTTTTTTTTTTTGCTTTGTTTCCCTGGAAAAGTACAAACTGTTTCGTGTTAATTGAACAGACGAGTCATTTCCCGTAGAGAGTTCCAGACGCCAGACTGAGAAGGTGTGTGTGGTTTTGTCTCTGTTACCACAGGTCCACCCTGTACGTAGGCAGGTACTCCACCAGCCTCTACGCCTCCCTCTCCCTGGTGCACGACGGCGTGACTGTTGTGGTGAGTACCGCACGGCCTCGGGGAGGGGAGGAGAGGGTGCCTCTGGCCTGGCGCTCCGTGTCGGGGTGACCTCTACGTGGTGACCAGCTTGACATGCTGGCTCTGCGCCAGTCGGACTCTGTGCAGCCGTTGGAGGGTGCCAGGCGGGCGATGACCCCATGGGGGGGGTTCTAAATGTCCCTGGTCCACTTCACCAGGCCCTGATGGTGAAGAGATCTTGTAATGGAGCACATTGCAGTGCCGTAGGTTGTTTTTGTCAGTGCAAGACCGCTAGTCATGAACAGGCATGTGAGGTGTGTTCCGCATATGATGATGATGCCGTCTCAGTCCACTTGTTGAATCCTGTCTCTGTCTGTCTTGTCTGTGTCTCCTCGTGTCCCTGTCCGTCTCTCTGTCTCTCCACATGCGTCCCTGCGTCTCTCAGCCCCGGGGCAGTACCTCCCCCATGCTGGAGGGTCCTGAAAGGACGACGTCCTCTGTGGAGGAGGAGCAAGAGTGCGTCATCACGCCCAGCACTAGTGTGAAGTTCAGCGCTGCCCTGAGTGAGCACAGGGCCATTAACAACATGAGGAACTACATCCTCCTTGTTGGTATGTCCTAGTGAGGACCACATCTGGGCCACTTCTCTCCTGATCTGTTCCTTCCACTACTGTATGGTTACTGCAATGTCTTGGTTATGTCAGTCATTTACACGGCTTGGAACTTGGAAAGATGTCTGCCTCCAAAACGTACAGACCTAAACTAAAATAAGCGTGTGCTGCCCCCTAGTGGATTAGCTCATGCAGTGTTTGGTTTTTAGTTATTTGTAATATGAGAGTTTGAATCTGTGCATGCATTTAATAATGCATGTAAGCAGCATGTAATGGTTTTTATTTAATCAACCAATGTGTTGCTCTAGAAGTTTATGGTGTGTGTGTGTGTGTGTGTGTGTGTGTGTGTGTGTGTGTGTGTGTGTGTGTGTGTGTGTGTGTGTGTGTGTGTGTGTGTGTGTGTGTGTGTGTGTGTGTGTGTGTGTGTGTAAATAGAACATCTGCACTGAACGTACACAAAAGTGAAAAGCACCCTTGTGAATGTGTTTGATGTTTCTCTTCCAGGTCATCACGAGACTCCTCCCCAGGCTCATAATAAGATTCTTGAGAAATTTCCGGAAAGCATTCCCCGCCCACAGAGCAACGTCATCCCCCCTACCACGGAGAAGTCTATGGAAGAGGTGAGCGTTGTGTTGACGCACACGTGTGTGTGCGCGCCAGCTGACACGCTAGCGCCAGCTGACACGGCCGAACCGCCACAATCTGTTTGTCTCCTGAGTCAGAAGGTGAACGACAGCGGTATGGAGGACAAAAGCCCCGCCCCTCCTCCCGTCCGGTCCCTCCAGGAGACGGCCGCCCGCACGCCTCGCACCGAGGCCCCCGTGGACAGCATGCTCAAAGACATGGCCACCATCATCTTCAGCACCTTCCTCCTGGCTGGCTGGGTGGCCTTCATCATCACCTACCCCAAGGTACCACAACCACTCCCGTCCCTGCCGTAGACAGATGAGGTCTTGGTTTTAATGACGAGGTGATATCCACAGGAGGTTCTGTTTCGCGAGTGTACTTCTGGCTGGATTAACTTTGTTCTGAAAGACTTGATGACCCGGGTTGGCCCTGGTGTGTTTGGTGACATTAGCGCTTTGTCCTCTGTTGCCGTTTAAGAAGCTGCATTGTTCCTCTTGCGTCCATGTTTTCCGTTAGCTAGCCGCATCGTTGCCAAGCATTGCTTGTGATCTGGCCTCGTTGCCTAGCAACCTCTGTGCTTAACAGAGCTGAGCAAAGCACTTACTGCAAGAGCTCTGCCCGACTTTTCAGAGGCAGTCTCAGAGCAGCGGGCCCCACAGAACCGGCCCAACCCGTTCTGCTGTGATTCACATCCGAATCGGACACCTGTGGCTCTCTTTATCCTCCCTCCTCAGCCTTATTTCACTGCGGCATCTTTTAGATTTCCTCTTATCTAATTTTGTATTCATGTTCCCCATTTTCCCGTTCTTACCGAGATACCAAGTTATAATTTCGGCCTGTATTTATACTGCACTCGTCTTGAATTCCTGTGCTGGGTGCCTATTTCTCCACGTACCGCTACGATGTTCCCTAGCGAATAATGACACTGTCTCGTGTAATTATCCCCTTACGCTAGTACGGTCGTCACCATGAGCACTCAGCTCAGCCTCGCTGTGACAGGTTTTATGATGCTACACTAGCCTGTCTTAGTATCGGCCGCCCTGATCTCTTCCTTATTTTGATCCACGAACTGTGGATATTTTCTACGTTTGCAGCACAACAGGTGTCTAAAAATAATTCACACCTGCCTTAATAATTCGTAAAAACCTCGCTGGTGTAGTACCCTCTGAAGAGCCAGATCTTCACTCAGGAGGTCCCATCTGGGTCGTGGAATTTCTCCGTCACAACAACCAGGGTCTCTCTGTAAGAAGAGTTTCGAGCTCGGAGAGTGTCAGTCAGTGAAAGCAACACATGCACGCAGAATGGTTACTTCACCAAAATCATTCTAGTTTATTCATCACCATGCCAGTCTTTATATACCTTATGGGCTGGTTGTGTGTTACAAAGTCATACCATTTACGGACACAGACGAGACATATGCTAGTACCAGTAAAGCCTACTTAAGCACATAAACTCTGCACTCCTAGGGAGACTCGCTCTTGACGGGCACAGGTCTTCTGTCTGGATCATGTCTTCTGTCTGGATCATGTCTCCATTCCTGTCTTTTCCCCCTCTGTCTAGTCCCTTGACCCCAAGGGTCACCTTAAGCTTCCTCATATGGTCTTAGAAAGTAAGAATTCAGCATTTTCCACAACAGTGCGCAATGGGAGAAGGAGACCATTGATCCAGGATCAGCCCTTTCCCCGTTCACCCAGCTGTAGCGGTCAGCGTGGGCTAGGACGTCACCCTGGCCCCGGGTCAGTGCTCCTGTGTCTGTGTGCAGAGCATGCAGAAGCAGGAGCTCCAACACCAGCAGTTCCAGCAGCGGATGGAGGAGAAACTGGATCTCCTGCAGCGCCAGCAGCTGCTGTTCCAGCCGCCCGGCGACCCCGACTTCCTGGAGGCCGTCCGCACCCGGCCCGACAGCTCCGACCACAGCACCACCAACGGGACGCCGCGCGCCTCCAACCACTCCGACCTGTCGGCGGCGGAGGCGGGAGGCTCCGCCCCTGAGCAAGAGGAGGGAGGTGAGGAAGACGGGCTGTCGGGGAGAGCTGGGCTCCGACGCTGCTGGGTCTGATGGGTCTGATGCGTCGCTTTTCTCTGATCAGACTTTGTGTTATTTGTAGAGGATGAATCCAACGTTGTCCGGGTTGGCAACGTCACGTTTAACCCCCGGAATGTTCTTGGGCACGGCGCCGAGGGAACTATTGTGTACAGGTCAGAGAAGAATCAGTTTTTGATGTGATTTGAAGTGAATCTGTGGCACTACTCGGTTGTCGTCATCAACCTAAAGTCCTAAACCCCCCCCTCCCCCAATGTCGTCCAGGGGTCAGTTTGACAACCGCCCCGTGGCCGTGAAGCGAATCCTCCCCGAGTGCTTCAGCTTTGCCGACCGGGAGGTGCAGCTGCTGCGCGAGTCGGACGAGCATCCCAACGTCATCCGCTACTTCTGCACCGAGCGCGACCGGCAGTTCCAGTACATCGCCATCGAGCTGTGTGGCGCCACCCTGCAAGAGGTACCAGCCCACTCGGGCCGCCCCTGATGGGCCACGTCACGGCACCTCTCTCCACGCTGACGTCTCTCCGTACAGGGCGATTGCATGCCTCTCAGACTTTTTTGGGAGATCTGTAGAGTTCTTTTCCAAATGTAATAACCGGATCCTTTAATAAACTGCTGCGGTCCAGGATCATAGATGAACCGTTTTTCTCTTCTGTGTTTCTCTTGGCAGTACGTGGAGAAGAAGGGTTTTGATCGTCATGGTCTTGAACCAGCGACACTCCTGCAGCAAACCATGTCTGGCCTGGCACATTTGCACTCTCTCAATATAGGTACTGCTCATATATAATACTAGACTGAAGTGTATGGGTATATACGGGTATTCCTGATATAAACCACAGTGATGAACTGCAGTATGTGTACTGACACTATAAACCAGCTACGGTGTAGGCTTTCTTGATCTGGGTTCACACTGCACTTTGTTGGAAGGTTGTAAAATGTGAAATACCGTACACTGCCTTTTTTAAATGCTGTGTTTCTACCTCAAAGTTTAATCCCTGGGTCTGGATGTGCTTTATGCAGTTAAAATTGTAATCAAACACCTCATGAAACACAGCTAGAGGAACTGGTAGAAACCCCCACGTGGTGTGAACCTCAGGCATGGTGTCTTAGTTTGGGGTCTCTTCTTCGAGACGAGCTCACGCCCCCCACCCCTCCTCTAGTTCACAGAGACCTGAAGCCGCACAATATCCTGGTGTCCATGCCCAACGCCCACGGACGTGTGCGCGCCCTCATATCTGACTTCGGCCTGTGTAAGAAGCTGGTGGCGGGCAGACGCAGCTTCAGCAGGAGGTCTGGGGTGCCCGGCACTGAGGGCTGGATCGCTCCCGAGGTGCTGAGTGAGGATGCCATGCACAACCCTGTGAGTGGCCTGCAAGCTTGTGGGTGGTGCGATACAGAATGATACAAACGATACAATACAGAACGATACAATTTATGAAATGATTTTCAATTCTGGGATTTTAGTCTTTCTGATACTGTACTAAAAATGTCTTCTCAAAAGTTCTATTCTATGCAGAAGCATGTAAATTCTAATTAAAAAGCTAGTAAGTGTCTACATGTGTTACTAGGGCACTAGCACACAGGTACTTACACTGAGGTAAGTCCTCTTTCACTGGGTCACTGAAGTGGCCAGTAGAATAAGAAAACGGGTGTGAGTTCATTCAAAATACACACTGACATTTGACAGCTTGTATTTTAAATCCTGCTTACTTGGCAAACTTTCGTCTCTTTACGCCATGCTGGCTGCAATTCTGTCAGGTGCAGACTGGTGTGTCCTTGTGTGAGCAAAATGCATTAGCTTATCCCATTTACAAAAACAAAACCCCTCCATATTAATTCAAGGTCATCTAAACTTTAAAACAGGAAATAAACTGCCACTTCATAATAATAGCATGTAGCAGTAGCGAACTGTGACCATCTCACCCCCCCCCCCACTCCTCTCCTAATTAACTGCAATAAAGAAAAAAAATTGAGACGACAGTACAGCTTTAGAAACGTAATAAACAATAACATCTGTACTAGATAACTTCTTAAAGCTTGGTCTCAGTTTTGACCCTTTCTGTCATTAGCCTGTCCCTTTGGATTAATACAGTACAGTATTTAGCCAGCACTCTTAAAACCATATCAACCTCCATTAGATTGAGATACTGGCCACAGGATTGTTTGTGTTTAAGATGCCGAGGCTGACAGAGCTGGCATTAACCAAATAGCCCCATTAACATTTGAACAGTGAAATGGTGGCACTCATCCTTCCTCACCGTCCTCTTCTCCACTGCAGACCTGCAAGGTGGATATTTTCTCCGCTGGCTGCGTGTTTTATTACGTGGTGTCGCAGGGCCGTCACCCGTTTGGGAAGTCACTGCAGCGCCAGGCCAACATCCTCCTGGGGGCGTATTCACTGGAACATCTGCAGCCAGACAAGCACGGTAAAGACGCCCTTTCATTCCCACCCCCGACCCTCATGACGAGCGCAAGAAGTCGTTCCAAGATGGAGGCTCCATCATGCAGCGTCCTGTAGCACGTCAGTTGGTTTTGTGATGCGACCGTGCTGAATGTTTGTGCCGTTTGGTATTTTGCAGAAGACATCGTGGCCATTAACCTGATTGAGCAGATGCTTAGCATGGAGCCGGAGAAGAGGCCGTCAGCGGAGAGGGTTCTAAAACATCCCTTCTTCTGGAGCCTGGAGAAGCAGCTACAGTTCTTCCAGGTATTTCTCGCCGCACCATCGTCGCCGCTCCATAAAGTCCCCAAACCTGGTCTGGTCCAGTTTCACCACTGTCATTCTACGATGGCTGAACTTCCTGCCGCACCTTTATAGGACGTGAGTGACCGAATAGAGAAGGAGCCTCTAGATGGACCAATCGTGAGGCAGCTGGAGAGAGGAGGGCGGGCCGTGGTGAAACAAGACTGGAGGGAACACATCACAGTGCCTTTACAAACTGGTGAGTGCCTTTACAAACTGGTGAGTGCCTTTACAAACTGGTGCGCGCCTTTACAAACTGGTGCGCGCCTTTACAAACTGGTGCGTGCCTTTACAAACTGGTGCGCGCCCTTACAAACTGGTGCGCGCCCTTACAAACTGGTGCGCGCCCTTACAAACTGGTGAGCGCCTTTACAAACTGGTGCGCGCCTTTACAAACTGGTGAGCGCCTTTACAAACTGGTGAGCGCCTTTACAAACTGGTGAGCGCCTTTACAAACTGGTGAGCGCCTTTACAAACTGGTGAGCGCCTTCACAAACTGGTGAGTAAGTTGGCATGTAAATGTAGAACTAATTTACAGTGCATGTAAATCTTTAGCTGGGTTCACCTCCTGCCCTTTGATATATGGAGAATGTTCGTGATGATGCAGTAACTCCGAATTTTCTTTTTTACAGATCTACGCAAATTTCGCTCATATAAAGGTGGATCCGTTCGAGACCTGTTGCGTGCCATGAGAAATAAGGCAAGCCTGCTATATATATATATATATATATATATATATATATATATATATATATATATATATATATAAATGAGGCTACAATTAGATTGTCTACCTTCAGTGCCCTACTGAGCAAAGCTGCTTTGTCCCCATACAGAAGCACCACTACAGGGAATTACCTGAGGAGGTCCAGGAGACGCTGGGCTCCATTCCAGACGACTTTGTCTTCTACTTCACCTCCCGCTTCCCTCACCTGCTGCTTCACACACACCTGGCCATGCGTGCCTGTGCACAGGAGCGCCAGTTCCAGCCCTACTACCACAGCTCCGAGCTCCTCCCACGGACCACTAACACGCAGCCTGAGATGCAGGCTCCCCTGGCCCCGCGGGGCCCCTCCCCGTCCCCACAGACAACCCCGCAGGAAGTCCCGGAGCTGGCTCCACCTCCTGCGCCCCGTCCCGCGCCCCCAGACCAGGGCCTGCCCGGGAAGGAGGACGCCGCCTCATAGATGTGCTCCGCTGGACACGCCTTTTGTGGGCGTGTGCTGGCTCTTCTGATTGGACACATTCCAGGGTGGCATCTTTGGGACGTGGTGGGGTCCAGGCCTGCAGTGCTTGGGCTCCTTCATTGCCAGAGCTGCCAACTCATCTCATGTGCCTTACTCGGTCATTTTAGCTAAAATTGCTCTTTTTAGCCCTGCCTAATGGTTGTGGTGAAACCAGGCTTAAAGACATCTTGATTTGATCCTGTTGTTCTGACCACGATGTTCTCATCTAATAGTTTTGTTTTTATACTGTTATTATTATTATTATTATTATTATTACCCCTCCACCCCTCCCACACACCCCATTTTATTAAGAACTCTTTTGTAAAGGCTGATTACTGTGATGCACATGAATGAGACAGAGACTCTATTTGTTGAACTCTTGAAGTGATCAGGGGACGTCTACTGTGCAATGTTGATGATGGTGAGAGTCCTCACTGTTAAGTGCATATTTTTGTACATATTTTGATCTGTGATCAGTCAGCTTGGCCAGTGTGCCTTTTTAAATCTCACTGCACTCCTCTCGCCCGCCGGGGTCAGAGAGGGTGTTCCTCTAACGCTTTAATGCTGCCTGTGGCTGTTGACCTGGCTCGTATCTAATAGGGAATTTCTGTTCTGGATAAATGTACACAACAGTATGCATTGCAATTTCAAATGCGGTAATTACCAGGGCTTGTTATTACCAGTTGTTTCCCATTTAACCTGTGAGGTTTAATTGCAGAACACTGTGATTAGACTGAAAAACGGTATAAATGTGGTTGACGATATTTTCGGTTATGTAAGGTATCATTTTAGCTGTCATGTGATTCCGGTTTTTACATGTAAATACAGATTCATCAGTTGCCTCAATCAAGTTAGAAGTGCAGACATGTTGAGGAAATGTCAGATTTCTTGGCTCTTACACTTTTTAAAACACAGATTAAGAGTTAATTATGGACATTTACTCCATCTTATGTGAAATGCATTAAATGGGAGAATTCACACTTGTTGCCATAAATATGTTTAGAAATTATTTTTAACCTTGCATTTGAGACATGTTTTTTTTTCTTGTTTTGTTTTGTTTTACACTTTGACGTTGAAACAAGCTGCCACTGTACAATCCCAAACTGCACAATAAAGCGTTTCAATCTGCTGTGGGTCTGGACCCGCCCGCATCCGTGAACCTGGGCCGAACTAACTTTCATTAGCGGGGAAACGAAACTCCGAGCTCCGCCCGCCCACAGATGCGTGTGACGGGCTTCAAGATCCGCTGCAGTCCTCGGTTTCTCATCAACCCAGGAACTGTGGTGACATTTTTGTTAAGAGAAGAGTTTAATTGGGGTGTTTGGTTGATGTTTTCTGAGGCTCTTTTTGGTCAACTGAGGGTAAGTGTTAAACACGGCGTCAGGGATAAGTGTGTGTCCACTGTAGGAAGAGTGCAGCAGGACATGTTTGATGTCTGATAAGACATGTCCTGTGAGGAGACATTTGAACTGATGGACAGATGTGTGCGCACAGCACGAAATGAAGGTGGTAAGATGTGTTTTAGGTCAGACCGGCTGTGTAATTCAGTGTAATACTGCTATTAATGACATTTAATGGTTATTTTACGATGCTTCAGGGCTGTACGGATGGATGTCCTCGTCTGGACTTAACGTGTTTTTGAAATGATGAAGTGTTATCAGTAACGCCTCTACTTATCCGGTAAATACTTTTATTGTGAATAGCTGATATACACTTAATCGCCGTTTGTATTGTCCTCACACTGGTTATATTTAATCTGTTATATTTAATAAGGTCTGTTGCGTTTTGTTATGCCGCTGCGATATTTTATGTTCGTCACAGATAATCAGGGCAACATAACCAATCGAAGGCAGTATTGGTATAAAATGAGCCTAAACTGAACGCTGTGCTGGAAGTGACCAGATAGATGTTTGTCAGTCGGAGTGAGACATAAATACACGATATATCAGCCGCCCCCTGGTCTGGGGAGGGAGCTGGTCAACGTGCTACTGCCGCTTTTGGGCCTGTGCAAGGCCGGGTTTATTTGCGAGTGTACTTATTTACAAGTGCCAATAAGATCTGAATGCGTTTTTTTTTAAACGAAATATGTCCCTGATGACAGAAAATGTTGGCGCTAGGCGGTATTTGGTTTTGAGAAATCTGGTTTTGACTCAGTAGCACTGTCCCCTTTCAAGTAAAAGATAGAATACTGGTCTGTGTAACTGGAAATAATGTTAGCAAGTTAGCATGCTGCCAAGATATCTGACAAGTGAACTAACGTTTATGTAAGAGCTTTGTGTATGGAAAAGATTTAAAATTGAATAAAATCTCAACATAATTAATCTCAACAGATTATTCTGCTTTATTGCACCTTAGGGCGTACTCACACTAGGCTCTGTGATCCGGGCCCGGGCACGGTTGCCTGCCGAAGCACGGTTCGTTTGGCTAGTGTGAGCGCTCCAACCGTGCCCGGGCCCGGATCAGTTAACCGTGCTCGGGCCCGCTTTGAAGAGGTGGGGCAGGGCACGATTCATGTGGACTCGGGCACGGTTCGCTTCTAGTGTGAGCGCTATCCGTGCCCGGGCCCGCTTGGTGCCTCGTCTGATTGGTTCATTTCGCTGGAACTCAAACATGACATCAGTGATGCGACGCTCACGTTAAACAGTCATAGCGGCAAAGCGATTAGCAGACAATCGTTGTGTTAAATTATCGATAAATCTGTGCTTGCACCGTGTTTCTGCACTCCCAAAACGACTCCAAAAATACAATAAAAAGAGAATCGTGAACTCTATAGTGTTGTGCGAGCGCGCTTTTTTCCAAATAAAGCGGCGTTGTGATGACGTAAGCGTGCTCGGGCCGGGTTGCTGAAGCGAGTGTGAGTGCAGGCCAGAGGGGGAGTGGGGAGGGGGGATAACCGGACCCCAGCACGGAACGAGCAAACCGTGCCTAGTGTGAGTACGCCCTTATTGTGGGGGTGTGTGTCAGGTTTCTTTGACGTATTCATCAGTATTAAAAACACTTTTTTAATTGCCCACACAATGTTTTTTGTTTTTCTCTTTTTAACAAGTACTAGTATGAACGGGTCAAATTGTTTCGGTTCTTGATTTTTAAAAATCTTGATTTTTAAAAAACTGTATTGTTGCGAAGTATTGCCCAATCTCCTATTATTAAGCAGACCGAATCTTATCTCTCATTCGTGGTTTGACCTGGTTTTTATAACTTCTCTTTTGGATTTGCCCCTTGGTACCTTTGCCTGATATATATGAGTTTTGCATGCTGACCGGGATTACCTCTGACTCTGGTTTTGGATTACGTTTTTGGAAACCCCACCCCTCTAGGGTCTGGATTATTCCATTTCCTGCTAGCAGGTTATAAACAAACATCTTAAAGGATGTTCAGCAATACAAGATTCAAGCATTCTACCTCACCAGATCTCATGGGTTTTGACGTTCTGATGTAGATGGTGTGCTAAGACTGCTTTACTTTTTACAGGGTTGCATGGTTGCATATCTCTGAGACGGCTGTGAAGACCTCCAAGCCCTAGAGACACACAACAGCTGCCCTGATACCTTTGGACAAGTTGGTAAATAAACATATCATCATATACATTGTTATGCAGGCTCTTGTGTCTATTATGTTGTCATGGTAACATTTTCCCCTTTGTGACACTGTTTGTGTCATTTGGAGACCAGGTGAATGATAACTTTCAAGTGGAATAAATCTTTTTGCAAAGCACTGCATAGGAACCTTTTAAAACTTTTGTAATAAATACATATGCTAAAAATGTAATGTAATTGTAATTGAGCTAGCTATCTAAATGTATAAGAGACAAGCAAACTCACTTGCAGTGAAGACCCAGAGCACAGAGACTCTGAATAGCTGGCCATAACTTCAGTTGTTCATGTTTGAATTTCCGAATTTCCATTTAGTTTGCATTAATGTATTCGTTATAGACAGCTTATTACAAGTAATTCAATTTTATTTGTAATAATTACCGCATTTTCTGGACTATAGAGCGCACCTCTGTGACGGGCAGGGTGAGCGAAAATAAATGGAAGCGATCACGCCAAGTCTCAGGGAAATAGGATGGTTTAATATGTAAAGTGCGCAAACCAAAACCCGTGAACTGATCCGAATTAAGGATATAATAACCAGCAGTCAACTGGTACAAAGACAAGACATATATAGACGAACAAACGACCCTCAGGTGAGACGGATCGCGGGCTCCGCCCACCTGAGGGACGAACACAACACCACACCCACAGGACAAGCTGCTGCTGTAGACGGGGGCGACCAGTAGGGGGCCGCCGTACCGTGACAGATCCCCCCTCCAAGCCGCACTCCCCTCCACCGGCTGTGCGGCCTACAGCAGCAGCACACAAAACAAAGGGGCAGGCAGGCAGGGACAAGGGACACACCCCCTGTAGTCCCAGAGCTGAAACACAAAACACAAACACAGGTTAGCTCGCCTATCTGGGCGGGACCCTGGACCGACTGGGCCGTCAACAAGACAAAACCACGCCCCGGTCGGTCACAGGGCCCTCACGCCCTAACCGGCATTAAGCCGCATAGCCCCACAGGTGCGAGGACGACGGGCCACGGCTCCTTGTCCGTCCGGGGTGTATGTGTGTGCAGGTTACCTCCCTGGGGCGTGGCTACGTCACCTCCAGGACCCCGTGGAAGGGTCTCCGTCTTGTGCAGGAGCTCTTCAGACCGGAGCCCCATGGTCCCCAAACATCCGGGGGCCCCAACCCTCTAGGGAGGGGCTCTTTAAGACCGGGCTCCGGTCACCCCACAACATAAGGGGGCTCCTGCCAGGTGGAGACCTCCACAAGGCCCAGGAACGCCACGATCCACCGCCAGGGAGAAACACCTGCACATAAAACACAAATGCACACACACACACACCCACACACACCAACACAAAACACATACGCGCACTACCCTGATCCCCCCTACAATGGGGGAGGGGTCTCCGTCTCAGCAGGGGACTTCCGCTCAGGAGAACCCCCCACGTTCCTGGTCAGGGCCTCCCTCAGGAGCGACGCCCTCCATACCACACTCTGTGGCATGGGACCATCACTGGTCCACCCCCAACACACACTCAAGGGGGAGGAGCATGTGTGGAATTACATACAACATATCACAGGCACGCGAGAACAACACACACGCAAAGACTAGACAAACAAAAAACAGTGTACAAACAATGAACGAACGGGACTCTTACATGCGCGCTCGGTAGTATTGTGACGTGCCGCTCAGGTTCGCAGTCGCTCCCCCACACAAAACACAAGACGACAGGGGAGCGAGGCGACAGTGACGAGCGGCACCCGCGTCACACACGAAACACTAAACATAACACCACGAGCACGCACACTGGTCCACACGCCCATTCACACGTACACTTCACCCACACAAAACATGAAGAGTATACAGGGAAGACGCCCTGGTCCTCGCCGTGCAACACACAGAACAAACGCACGGCGAAACTCTTCCGACACACAAACAACGGACATGAAGTGCTGTCTCAGGGCACACTGCCCTGGTCCTCGCCGTGCTACACACACACACACACAACACAAAAGCACGGCGGAGCTCTTCAAACAAAACACCACGCAGACAAACACTTACCACGAGACATGACCACGAACGAAGGAGAAAGTAAAGGAGACTGGCGGCTTCCGAAAACGGCTGGTTATTCTGTGACGGGCAGGGTGAGCGGAAATAAATGGAAGCGATCACGCCAAGTCTCAGGGAAATAGGATGGTTTAATATGTAAAGTGCGCAAACCAAAACCCGTGAACTGATCCGAATTAAGGATATAATAACCAGCAGTCAACTGGTACAAAGACAAGACATATATAGACGAACAAACGACCCTCAGGTGAGACAGATCGCGGGCTCCGCCCACCTGAGGGACGAACACAACACCACACCCACAGGACAAGCTGCTGCTGTAGACGGGGGCGACCAGTAGGGGGCCGCCGTACCGTGACAACCTCTATATAAGCTGCACCTACCAAGTTAGAGCTGGGCGATATGGCCCTCCAAAAAAATTTTTTTTAATCCGATTTTCGATTTTAATAGATTTATTTTCCTCTACTAAAAAATTACAGATGATAAAGGAATGGTTAAAAAAAGTTTTAATTAATTTTTCACTTAAATTTCCCCTTTGGGGTTAAAGTGCAACCAGAAACAAGCAAAAAACAATTGTAAACAAGTGAGAACATTCAGTAACTTTTAGAAGCCTTTCTCCAACATAGTTTAAGCACTGACACAATGCACCCTCAAACTTAAAATAAATAAAACACAACCCTCAAAAAATAAATAGATATAAATAATTTGGTGCCCTTTTTAATAAAATGGAAAACAAAAACAATTTAACAATTTTTGCATGTTGCGTACTGACAATCACGCTGTCTACATTCTGATTAAGAACAGGGCTGCCCTCACTTTAACCTAAATTCACTTTTCAAACCTGGAATACAAAGCAACATTAAAATTCATCAGGTAAATGTTCCTTCTCCTGTTTTTGAGGGGTTGTTTCTTTATACTACCACAGTTTATACCAGGGGTACTCAAATAGAAATGATGACGGGCCACATTTTATTCTTTCAATCACTGACTGGGCCGGGTTACGGGGGGGTAGCGAATATAAACTGTCGACGGGGGGGGGGGGGGGGGGGGGGGGGGGGTGTGAACGCATTTGGGCGGCTGCTACCTGTTTGTTGTTGCCATAAAGGCAATCCCCGGCATCGTCTTGATTCGGCAGCGATTTCAAAATAAGAGCGGATAGTAGGGCTGCACGATTAATGTATTTTTATCGTTATCGCGATGTGAAGTTTCACGATAAACACATCGAAAGAGCCACGATAACTCCTTGAATAACAGCAAACTCAAATTGCATTATCCTCGACCAGCAATAGAGGGAGCTATTCGCGCTGCAGACTATGATCACGTGACGTAAGTAGGCGTGAGGCAGAGTTGCCAGGTTCGCGGTTTTCCACGCCAAATTGGGCTTGTTTGAAAATCCAGCCACGGGTAAAAATTCTGGGGCTGCGGGGTGCGGTTTTTTGGGCTACTTTTGCTGCGGAAGTTACAAGTCAACACTAAGAATCGATCGCGATATAATACATAATTTGTCTCCATTTCACACTCGCCCCCCCCCCCCCCCCCCCCCCCCCCCCCCCCCCCCCCGCCGGCAACCCTGGAGTGAGGTGAACACGCTCATCAGACACGCGATTTGGTTTAAGCCTGGTTTACACTTGATGCGGCGCGAGGGTCCGGGAGGCGAAAATAACGTAATCGCGGTGGCTTCGCCCGTGTGCAATGGCCTCACGCGCTGTCGATTCATGAGGTTGTGCACCTCTCGAATTTTGTAAGTTCGCGCGCGCCGCATCTCAGCGCAATGAGAACAGTCATGTTTGCAGGGTTCATACACCTATACAAGGTGGAATTCAAGCACTTGTACGTCACTTTCAAGGTCCATTTCAATAATTCCCAGCACGTTAAACTTAATTGAATTAAATATTTATACATATACTCTAAATCAGGGGTCACCAACGTAGTGTCGTGACCATGTCGCCCGCGGGCTTGTTTTAAAAACAGCTCACTATATTGCCATGCACCAAAACGCTGCATCGTTTATGTTTTTGCTGCTATTAGCGATTGTCCGCGGTTGCTAGCGGTCTTCCCGCTTAGCAATTGACACGCGCACATGAACCCAATCCCCCCCGCTCAACAACTTTCTTTCTGGTAGCCCTCCGCAATAATTGGTATCCAAGAAGTAGCTCCCAACTTCAAAAAGGTTGGTGACCCCTGCTCTAAATGATTCAAAATAATTATCACATTATTTAATGGATATTTATTTTCAAAACACCCAATCTTAACGTCTTCATGTTCTCTCATGTTTCGTCCTGGAATTACAAGAGGCTCATATTTGTTAACGTAATACAAGACAGTTGTTCAGTCAGACAGATATTTGTTGTGAAACGAAGTAGTTACAATTTCAAGCATTTTCAAGTACTTTAGCCTAAATTCCAGCACTTTTCAAACCTGAAACACAAAGCAACATTAAAATTGGTCAGGTAAAAGTTCATTCCCCTGTATTTGAGGGGTGTTTTTTTATACTACTAGGCCTACATATCGTTTCGGACAACACTGCAAAGAATGTGACACGGCAAGATTAAACGCTTCCGCCGTTCACGGAGGTTAACGAGGTGTGCGGAGTCGCTCACTCGTGAAAGTATAAACCTAGATTGAATCTATTGTTGAATAAACCTGCAAAATATTTGGAATTATTCTGGATTCATTACACAGTAAAACAACAAAAAAAAACAAAACAAATTTACGTGCTGCTGTTCAGAGAGACACTACATTTCTGTATTTTAATCTTAATTTATCGTGGTTCACATCGATATCGGGATATCCAACAATGTTATCGCACATCGCAATTCTAGTCCATATCGTGCACCCCTAGCGGATAGCGCAATTGAAAAAAAAGATTCCTAAAAAAAAAAAACACTTTCCAAAACAGCTCGCGGGCCAGAAATAGATGCCCGCGGGCCACTATTTGAGTGTGGGGGGGTTTATACTTTATACTACCACATGTCGTTTCGGACGCCTCCACCCACAGTTGCCAGGTTCGCGGTTTTCATGCCAAATTGGGCTTGTTTGAAAAGCCGCAGGTAAAACTTTTGGGGTCGCAGAGTGCGGTTTTTTGGGCTACTTTTGAGTTGGGCTACCGCGGGAGTTACAAGTCAACACTAAGAATGGATCGCGATATTATACATAAATTGTCTCCATTTTACACAATCGCGCCCCCCCCCATGTTGACAACTTTGGGCTTTGGGCTAGTTTAGGCTTCTGAAGGGCGGGTTTTACCCTGATTTTGTGCAGGATATTTTTGTAGGATCTGGCAACTGCGCAGATTCACGCGAGGTGTGCGGAGCCACGCGCTACGGTCACTCGCGAAAGTCTAATCCATTGAAGCGGGTTAGGTAACCGAGGCAGAAACTGCTTAATCCAAAATATCCCGCAGAGGGAAACTTTATTCACAATGCAACTAAACAATAGTACTCTTCGCACTCTCCCTCTATCGGTTTCAAACACACCTTACAGCGAGGACTTGTTTGGTCTACGTCTGACGCCACAAAACCGAACCAACTCCAGATCACGGAGCTAGTTGCTCTTTTCTTGGGCACAAGCTCCGCCGTCATGTTTATGTGTGTGTGTGTTGAGGGCGGATGGGTGGGAGGTGCTAAACTCACTGAACTACGGGAGCCTACAGCGTCGGTGGTTAAAATTAAAACTCAGAAAATCGATTTTCTTAAAAACACATCGTCCTTAACTGTAAATTCGAATTAATAGATAATATCGATTAATCACCCAGCTCTATACCAAGTTAAAAAAAAAAAATGAAAATGTTGTATAAGCTGCACTGGGCTATAAGCTGCATATACAGGCCTGATAGTTTTCAGGTGCCATGCCGGAATTCCGGCATACCGACATGTCCATGAGAAAAAAAAGGTTCGCCTAGTGCATGGGTTAAAGTTCTCCGTCACCATGACGGATTTCCGTAATTTGAATTTTTTGGGGAAAAACTCCGTCAAATCATTATAATAAAAAACACACGTGCGCGTGCTATCTCTTTTGAGGCCGAAATATGATCCTCTCACTGACGCTCATCAGTACTGGATGGATGACGGCGGTGTCATTTGATCGACTTGTGGGTAGGCCTGTGTTGAAAAAATCGATTTTCCGATTCAGAATCGATTCGCATATGATGATCTGATAATCGATTAGTACGTCCAAAGATCGATTTTTTAGTGAACTTTTACCCCCGCCTCGTAACTCAATTCACGCAAGCGTGCTCGGTCTAACTAACTGTAAAACAACATGGCGTCGGACAGTGCCGGTAACGACGATAGTCAAATCGGAAATCTAAAAACAGAAAGACAGTTTATCCAGTGTCAGTGACTATTTACAGTTAGTCCATGTCACTGACAGTTTACCCAGTGTTTTTACAGTTTAAAAAAGTTTAAAATGTTCTTGTAACGTTGGGCGCAAGGCGATGGACGAGACAGAATCTTTTGCACTTTCCAAATCGTTACGTTTATTACATTTACCGAAGCGCAGACAGCGCACATAAAACATGTTTACAACGAACACGTGTGACTCAAACAACGATGACCACAGGACGCTGCGCGAACACACAAACCCCACGTGACGAGACAAGCCACAGGTGAGACGGACTATCACAAGACGCACCCGCACCCACGGAGATCCACAGACGCAGACGAGTAGACGCAGACAACGTTAACACACGCCCAAAAGAGAGGGGTCGGGGACCGTAACATGATAGTTCTGTTCTTATATTCGCACTTTAAAGAAAAATACACGTTTACATTTTATACTTTCGGTTTATTAAGTGTGAGCACTTTTAAAATAAAAATGCATTTGGTAGCAACAGCTTTTGGGTGAATTCTTAATTATTTCAATCATAATAATAATGCACTGGTTAGTGTCCCAGTAGGAGTCCACTGTTGCAGATATAGACACCTCAAAGATGCCCTCTGTTTATTGTCCTGGATTACCTTTCTTGAAGGTAGATTTATGATGACCCTTTTCACCAGTCTTCCAGCCATCAGTAACTACCAACTACCAGTAACTATTTCCTGATTAATATCGATATAATACTAGTTTTAACATGTTGCTTCTGTACAGTCAGGAAACAGCTCAAATACATTTTTAATAACACTAAACCCTGAATTGGATCAAATCGGATTAAATCGAAATAAATCAATTCTTAATCTTCAGAATCGGAATCAGATCGATTCTTGGAATTTGAATCGATACCCAGCCCTACTTGTGGGTCATCCCGCCTTCTGATTTTCGGACATTAAGTAAAAAAAGCTACCTCCCTCCTGCCTTAAGTCCAGTTTGTTTTGGTCAGTTTATGTTTTCAACTTGATTGGTCGTGCCAAAGACATCAATGCTCCGACATAAACATCATACAGGCGGTTCCCGGGTTACGAGGTTCCCGAGTTACAATTTTTCGTGGTTCGACACATCTCCCATTTACTGTATAAAGCCTTGTTTGGACCTAAGTGGTTCTGCATCGTAAACGGAATTTGGTGTTTGGTGTGCGCGGCGTCAGGATAGGCCTTTAGCCTTAGTTAAACGCAGCTATGGATAAAGGTATTTGCCAAAAGGCTAGCTTTAGGATAGGATAACTGTGTATAGTACGTTGTTTACGTACAGTATGCACGTATGTTCCGATTTACACCGAAAATCGATTTACGACAGATCAACGTCGTAACCCGGGGACCGACTATTTCAGACATCGGAAGAACTTCAGAGGTAGATACAAGATAAATTCAGTATTTTATCTTTATTCTGATGAAGTTTAATTTTTATCAGAAATATAAGAAAGTGTATTTTTTGAGCCGGTACAGGTGGTCAGACGATCTGGTTCATCATGGCCGCCTGTAACTTACGGCGTAAGGTGTAATACATGAACAAAAGCACAAAATGTATGTCCTAATAATCCAACACAAAATATTTATTAAATATTTTATATATTAAAACTAGGGTGCAGCGTTCGCTCTCACGTGACACCATCACCATCCACATCGTTAAGCGGGGACTCCATCGTTAAGCGGGGACTTACTGTACATTTTACTGAACTGATCAGTTTCTGAACGGTAGCATTTAATGTGCGACAGTTTCAGCCGGTGTTGTGTCAAATTCTGAGTCCCCTCGTTTATCCACGCATAAAGATGCTACAGATTTTATTGTCGATTTATGTTTCTATGCATAAATAAGAGCTATACTTTCATCATCCATCACAGCAAATGGCACGGCATTATCTATGTCCAAAGCCACACTGCCTCATGGGTGTTAATTATTTTAAATAAATCTACAAGAAAAAGAAGAAAAATCTACAGAAAAGCCGCACCTCAGTATAAGCCGCATCGTTCAAATCGCGGGGAAAAAATAGCGGCTTATAGTCCAGAAAATACGGTATCTTAAAACAATATTACTAAACATACATACAGTAAAAGAATTTAAGGAATTACTTCATGTCACGTTGTGGGGGGGCCCCCTGCCGGTCGCCCCCATTTACAGCGGCAGATGTCCTGTTTTTGGTCACGTGATGTTCGTCCCTCAGGTGGGCGGGACCCGTGATCCGTCTCACCTGAGGGTCGTTTGTTCGTCTATATATGTCTTGTCTTTGTACCAGTTGACTGCTGGTTATTATTTCCTTCATTTGGAACCATGCACGGGTTTTTGGTTTGCACACTTTCTATTAAACCATCCTCTTTCCCTGAGACTTGGCGTGATCGCTTCCTTTTTAGTTGCTCACACCTGCCCGTCACACTTCACACTAAAAGTGTTTAATCAAATCAACAAATAAACAAAAATGGGATAATGATTATGTATATCTCTCTCTTAGATATCTTGAAATAAAAGGAAGAAACTGGTGATGCATAAATAATGGGCAAGTATCATGGTATGATTCAAACATATTCAGAGTCAGCTAAAACAGCGCTACAGTATAATCCTCCATTTAATTTTGTTTCTATACAGAAGAACTTTACAACTCCCCAGTTGAACAATGGACAGAATCTACGGTGAGCGCATGGCTAAAATCAATATGTGTGAAAGAACAGTACATTAAAAAACTTCAAGAGGAAGAAGTGAACGGACTTGTCCTGTGTGAACTCACAGAGGACTTTCTGAAGAAAGAGACTGGAATGAAATCTGGCCCTGCACTTTTAATAATTAAAAAAAGGAATGAGTTAATTGAACGTGTAAAGAAAGTTCAGAAGCAGCATGATGATGCACGCAAAAAGTCAGCCGAAGCCAAGGAACACAAGGTGACATCCATCAAGGACAGCCCAACAACCAGACATCCCCAGAAGGAAGAGATCAAAGAAGATTTTGTCACTGTCCTAACTACAAAAAGAGACACAAAGTATCGACCTATTGGCAAAGAGGGCATTGACTATCCATATGTACAGCACGATGTCCTTCAGCCAGAATCTGGAGTCATTGATCTAATTACACCATGTCATGAGTACAAGGCTTTAACTACAGCAGCAGCTTTAAATCGCCCAAGACTTCAAGCTAAGTTTGCAAAGGAAGTTTTCAAATTTGCTGCAGGATGCATAAACATTAGATCAAACGGCACCATACATTTTGGTGTTATGGACAGCAAAGGAAACACTGGTTATGTGCATGGTGAAATCATCGGAGTTCCCATTAAAGATAAAGATATCTATGTTGATGCCTTGGATCTCATTGAAAAGAGTTTCCCCAAGACTAGCGAACTTGTGCGGCAATGCATTCGACCACCCGAGTTTGTTCTGGTAATTCAACCAGATGACAAAGAACAGCGCTATGTTGTTGAAGTAGATGTTGTACCTTCAGTTAGTTTAGTGAGGAATAGGGTGGTCTCTGTCCGCTTGCCAAACTTCAACGAGAATTCTAATAAAATTGAATATGAAAAGGAAGTAACTTACCGTAGAGTTGGGGCCAACACGGAGCCAATTGTTGACCTAAATGAATATAACCAAGGACTTCGTGACAGGGACGCCCAGAGGGAAGATGCAGAGAAGGCACATCGTTTCAAAGGCCCAGATGTCTGTCTGCAGCTGGGAAGAAAACTTGTCATGCTTCTAACAAGTGGGAAGAAAACCATGGACAAAGACAAATGGTACATACTTGTTACAAACAAGTTCCGCAAGGAAGATCTTAGAAACATAGGATTTTTGCTGAATATGAATATCTTCTGTGTGTTTGATTTTGACCCGGACTCCAACGTGTCAGGGTTGTGTCAGGAATATGTTAAGCACCATGCTGCAAACCTTCATTTCATGCATAACTATAAAATTACAAGTGGCATGAGTGTCAGAGAATTTGAGAGTCACCTCCATTTGTTTGATCAGACCAGCTGGATATTTTGTAATGGACGAAGTGATTTCAAAGGCAATGAGACTCCATGTGATGAAACAACTTGGTCTAAAACAAAGAGGACTTTCTTAAAGGATTGTGTGTCATTGATCTGCAAGGACATCTTGCCCAAGGGAACCTTTCAGGTGATTTTCCTTCTAACCTCACCTGTGGAGACACCTCTTCTGAGCACATTCTATGAATTCTTCACTGACATGAATGGACACGAAGACATTATCTGCATTTCCGAATCAGAGGAAAACTTTAAAAAATGGCAGATCTTTGCTCTTCATTCCTGCGACAAGGAAACCATTGAAAAAAAAAGTGTTGTAGGGATGCAGATGAACCACGTCAATGCAACTCTACAAGAAGTCCAAACCGTCACTACAACCAAGCTCTTACCTGTGTATGCCAATGCCAAGTGTGATCTTGAGAAACGTGACGAGGAACGGATGCCCTCCTTGGAGATCTTAAGTGTAAACCAATGCGACGACACAGACCCTGACACCATTGATAAAAAGGATGTGGAGAGGCAGTTTTACCATGGCGGAAAAGTAACATGGATGAATTTATGGCTAGCTGAGAAAAAAATAGTTGAGGAAGTAATACAGAGAGAAGCCTACAGTGAAGTAATGAAACTTTTGAGTGACTCTCTTAAGTGGAGTTTGGAACAGATGCCCATCAGTTGCATTAACATATACCATCATCCCGGCAGTGGAGGCAGCACAGTGGCAAGACAGGTGCTTTGGTACCACAGAAAGAATCTAAGGTGCGCAGTGGTGAATCCATCGTACTCTGTCGACGTGGTCTCAAAACATGCTGTTGAGCTTCGGGAGTACAAGGAGAAATCTTCACACAAATGTCTCCCTGTTCTCTTACTTGTTGAAGATTGTGACAACGAGTATTTGGAAGTCTTGAAGAATGAACTGGAAGAAGCTGTCTACACCAAGGAAATTGCACGCGGGACACTATGTTTCATTCTTCTCAGTTGTAGAAGATCCAACATTCCAGAGAAAATGTGCAAGGAGTCTCCTCTACAGAATGTATCTGTGACTCACAAACTTTCCTCAGAAGAAAAAAGACAATTTGCAAGAAAAAGGCAGCAACTTGAGAAAACGTTCCAGCCAGAGTTCATCTTGACATTCATCTTGATGAGTGAGGAATTTGAAAAAGATTTAATTGCTAAATACGTTGAACAGTTTGTCAAGAATTTGCTACAAGACATTGATCGTTCATCTGTCGTTACTAGACTCATTCACTATGTAGCTCTACTCAACACATATGTCCAGAACTCCTTTATTTCCCAGTCACACTGTGAAGCCCTGCTTGCTTTGCGTATGCATTTGTGTAGATTCCGACAGCATGCATTTGAGTGTTCTCTGAGTGAAGAGGCTAAATTGGTCTTCATACATTTGAGAGATGAAAGGACCCACATTGAATCTATCAGAATCATTCACCCACTGGTTGCAGAGAAAATTCTCCATCAGCTTCTGGGTGAGAAACAACAAAGTGACCTCGCTCTGGATCTTCTAAACAATGATGTGCTCTTTGAGCACAGATTTGGGAGAGAAGATTACATGAAGTTCCTCCGGGCACTGTTCATGAGACGCTATAGAATCAGCAAAGGTGATAAATCAGACAGCTTTTTCTCTCCCCTCATTGAGCATATCATAGAAACTGAAGAGGTGGACAAAGCCATCGAGCTTCTTAAGGAGGCATACAAAAGGTTCAACAAGGATGCATTTTTTGCTCAGCTCCTAGCTCGTCTTCTCTACCGACATAAAAGGTTTGAAGAGGCAGAATATTGGGCTGATATTGCAGTAAAAACACTGCCTAACAACTCCTACATTCTTGACACCAAAGGTCAGGTGTACAAAAGATGGTTCAAAGCCAAATGCAAATCCATAGAAAAGTCTGACAAAACACCAGAGAACACAGCAGATGCAATTGAAACGGCTCTTAAAGCCATTGATTGTTTCCAAGCAAGTGAGAAAGCAGCAGTTGACGACATGGAGACAATGAATCTTTCGGGATTTTTTGGTGAAGTGGAAGTTGGGTGTAGCTTATTAAGGCTGATCACTTCACTTCCCGTGTTCTCAAACAAACCGAATGGGCATTCTGAATGCTTGAACTACCTGCTCACAGAGCACATTCCAAAGATAATTGAAAAACCATGGCAGCCATTTCATGACAAGCTCAAAAATCTTAAAGCCACAATGCATGACGCATTGGAATGGATATCAGAAGACCTGAGTTATTTTCAGAGAGACCTGAATATAGGTGAAGAGGAGACCTCTAGGTGCAGTGAGATCACCACAAATCACCCCAAGCAATGGCTGGCAACCAAGTCAGTTGTTTATGGCAAGTTCTTCAGTGAAAATTCACTCGGCACTGTTCCTAGTACGCTGCAGTCTTATCTGTCACCCTTCATTAAACGCATGATTGTCTACCGCCTTGGTGGAGGAAGCATCACAACAGTCTTATCCATTCTAGACCAGAAAGACAAAGACCAAGTCAAAACTCTCGAAGACATAATTTCATTATATCCAGCGAACCCACTGAGTGCACACATGGATCGGATGGACTTTGTCGGTTACACCGTGACACACATTGCATTGAGTACAGTTTCCCCACAGTCACATAGGCTAGCGGCCTTCAGTGATCTCCAGAAGCTCTGCCACCAGTTTCTTCAGGACAAGTCAAAGTGCCTCACGAGTACACTGTTTTTATGCATGTTGCTATTCTGGCCGGAGGAGAATGACTCTGATATTGAAAAAGAGAACAAATATGAAGAGGTTCTCTCTGCTGTTGAATTCCTCAAAAAAACATACAGGGCCAAAATGAAAGATATCCCTCCTAGAAGGAGACGGATTTACACCCATTTCTTCCTGGGAAATGGAGCTCGATATGAGAAATTTGTCCACAAAAGTAAGTTTGGAACTAATACCAAACTGACGCTTTCAGACAATCGTCAAAAATGGATCCAAGGAGAGGTGTTGAAAATGCCAGAAATTGCGGAAATGCTCAAGCGTGTGAGTGGCTGGGCAGAAGATGGAACTGTGTACCTTGAGGGTCCTAAAACAAAAAGGTTTCCTATTCATGCCCTGCATGTACATTCGGTACCTTATGGCAATGAAAATGTCACTTTTAATTTAGGCTTCACATTCAGAGGACCTGTTGCATACAATATTGAAAAAGCAGCAACTCCTACATTCTTGACACCAAAGGTCAGGTGTACAAAAGATGGTTCAAAGCCAAGTGCAAGTCCATAGAAACGTTTAACAAAACACCAGAGAACACAGCGGATGTCATTGAAACAGCTCTTACAGCCATTGAAACAGCTCCTAACGCCACTGACTGTTTCCAAGCATGTGAGAAAGCAGCATTTGACATGGAGACATTGGATCTTTCAGGACTTTTTGGTGATGTCGAGGATGAATGTAGTTTATTAAGGCAAATTACTTCACTTCCCGAATTCTCCAAGATAATGAGGACATAATTTCACTGTAGCCCACAAACCTTCTGAGTGCACACATAGATGGGATGGACTTTCTTGATTACCCTGCGACACACATTGCATTGAGTACAGTTGTATATGACATTGAGAAAGTTAATAGTCAGGCTATTTAGATGATGTTGCATTCAACACTGAGAAAGTAAACAGAAACTGAAGAAGCACCTTAGCAACCTGAGCAGATGTTAAAGATCAAGTCATCAATCCTAAGAACAGAACCATGTCTCATGTCATTTAAATATAAAGATGAAGGATTATTTTGACATTTTGCACATTTTTGTTACATTATTGTTATAACATGGTTATTTTGATATCATTAATAGTAATAATGTTTCGCTTAAAATACTTTGAAGAACTCATTTACTGTTGTTTATTAAGAAATGTTTTCACGTCAAAGAATTTGGTTACTGTAACCTAATTCTAAGAACTGAATTGAATCTTGTTACATCTGTTTCAATTAGTGAGTAAGAGTTTTTTATGATCTCTCTGTTTTATATATTTTAATAAAGTACTAAAATAGTTTGCAAATTTCAATGTTATCGTCACTTTATCAGTTCAGTACTTCATTTCTTTCATTTCAGCAGTGTGTGTGTGTGTGTGTGTGTGTGTATGTATAAAATACGAAAATGTATTAATAAATAGAAACATTACAAATTTGAGTCTGAATGAAAAAGATTTACTACACAGTGAAGACCTCATGTTCCTCAACACCACGTACCCTGGTGAAGGAGAAAAGGAAGGATTCTTGAACAATTAATTGAGTGCTTTCTGCCCAGTGCATGAGAACCAGCCTAATAAAGGGTTCTATATACTGTTACCAGGATAACGGGATATCAGGTTATACTGTAGTTTTTTGCTATTGGATATAAAACCTTAAATCAAGTACCTGCTGGTACTGTAACTGTTTACCCTCCCTGTGACTGATCACTTGGGCGTCAGTAATGTAACTGGTTATACTCGCAGTCATATTCCTTCATTGCGGGTGAGGCCACTATTTCTTCTGCATTTGGAAGGCTCACAGTTATACTGTTTGCTTATTGGCTCATTTATGTTGTATGTCGGGTGTTTTGAACTCACTATGTTTCCATAAAAGTGAGAGGAAATGCCCTTTGTTCGGAGTTTATACTAGTGGAGTAAAGTTTCCCTGAGAAACAGAAAATCACTTATATTTGAAACTGAAAGCTGTGTTCAGATTCAAAATTGTGAGAATTAGGTGGTAAGTTGCGAAGATTTCCTTTTAAACACTGATAAGCTGTAAGTGCTCCAAGACGCCTTGGTGGTTGGCACCATTTGCTCTTCTGCTTTTCTGTCTCCTGTTTCTGGGGCATTGAGGAAGACGCTATGTAAGTAACTTAATTCATTCTCTTGTGACAAACATAGTACTACTTATGAAGAATAAATGAATATATAACTTGACAAAAACCTAAACTTGGATTTTAAGAAGGTCAAAGATAGCAGCTCTACTTAATAAAAAAAAATTATGTTTATCTGCTGACTTTTGTCACACGTTGATGGACATTTACTGTGAATTGTAAGGCCACTTGTCATTATAGATAAACAACAACAAAAATTATTTATTACTTAGGGGAGACTGGGCATGGTTGCAACAAAGGGTTGGGTGTAACAGCATCTGCTTTACCAATAAGGAATAATCCAAGACACGTGATCAATTTCATGTATGACCACTTCTTTCCAGACCCTGCATGCAAAATGGTATAGCTGTGTATTTAGCTATGCAGATTTTGCTGCCAAAATACTGATTTTCAGGCAAGAAGTTTTTTTGTATTTCCTACAGAGAGCCATAGTTGTTTATTATATTATTTACTGAGACGGGAGCAGGAGGCGAGGGTGGAGGTGGCATGTCTTTAACGTCTAGAGCTCACAAACAGAAACAAAACAGGCGCTATAACAACTCGAAGTGGCAAAGGTGCACAGTACAACTCAAGAAGCGCATGAGCGCTTTAGACGCTATGAAGTCCTCTAAACTCCAGGAGGGCGTACAAAGAACTCCAGCCGTGTGGTCTACGTCTGCGCTTCCAAAACTGAAGGGCGCTGAAGGAGGAACAACCAGACAAAAGAGGGGCAAGAGGGTGGAGCTGTGAGGGCAGATGAGGAGAACTGGAATCTTTCCTTAAGACCATTTTGCCCCAAGTCTGTATTTGATAAGCACTGATACTGATGAGGTTGGAGTTTTTTAATTTGCATTATATTAAAGAGTAGCCATTTATACAAGGTATGAGCTATTGCAACTGTGCTTATTTCAAACCACCATGCTGCCACAGCTAGCTAAACAATAGCTGACAGGGTTGGAGATGGTTGTAACGTTTTATTAAAAAACTGTTACTAAACACACAAGGACATTCTTCTATCCTTTTCCCTGCATTCTAAGACAGTGGGTGAGAAACTAACAGAGGAGGAGCCTGCACATGTGCTTAAACCTGCACCAGATGCGGTGAGGCAGGGAAAGACCATCACCAAACACTCCGCCTGCCATGTGACACTGAGAAGATACTGCAAGAAATTACAAAACCTCAGAGAACGGTGATCAAGCTGCTCAGTGTGGACTATCACAGCAGGCAGAATGCATTCGGTGTGGCAGGAGAATGTATCCACGGCTTACTGGACTGGGTCAACAGATCTGTATGTTTGCATGTCTCCGCATGAGGCAGGCCTGCTGAGCGTTGACGGGCAGATTATGGTGTTGGACTTAATTAGGAATAATTTTTTAGCATATGTCTCAGTTTTTTCATATGTGTGTTGTGTTAGGATGTACAGGAAGAAGTGTCTGTGAATGTGTTTCTCATTGTTTATGAACAAATCTTAAAGATTTACTATCTTTATATGGATGTATTCAGGTTCTACTGCTGTATGCATAATTGTGATTTAAATGCATATTTTGTGGTGTGATCTTAATTGGTAAATATTCACTCTTGTAACAACTCACCCCAGGTGTGTCACTTACCCAGGTAGTGGGGGTAGTGGGGTGGGTTGTAACAATGGAGTAAAATATTTAGCATCAGTTGAATTCTTTGACATAGCTGGAAAAATAGAAAACATTGCTGTTTGCAGGAGACAAATAAAAATACTTACTTACCACTGACACAAATTCGGTGAGTTATATGTGCTACAACAAAAAGTGTTACAATCATTTCCAGTCCCCCCTACTCATTTAAATACCTTCTGCTCATTTCTCCAGCCCTGTGAAATGCTTACTGAGAGAAATTATTCAGTGGTTCCATTTTACAATGACGTCTATGGCTTTAAAAATAACGCCAGGTTCTTTCACTCGCTAGATGCAAATTCAGTTTTGTACCAAGCATCACTTGCTAGGCTCATTTTGGACTCGTAAGGTTTTATGTAATATCCACTTTATTATCATGTGCCATTGGATGGAGCGCGTTTAAAATACGGTATAATAAACTTTCACTTGTCATATACAAAGTGGGAAGTCATGTAGTAATTTCTCTTTATTTCTCGTTTCTAATTTGTGCAATAATTTTAATCAAAAATTGATTAATTATTGTATTTATGCATTTGTCTGTTTATTTGTAGTAGATACAACGCTGCTTGCCTATAGCCTTTCCTGTGACTCATTTTTGATACAGCCATGCTTCACTGGCGAACCCTCGTATTAAAATTATATTATTCATATAATATTATAATATATGTGCGGGTGTTTTATGACTATCGTACCAGTCGTAAAGCCGTACGCAGGCGCAACATGCGGCCACGTCCATGTAAATACTGCACTGAAGACATTCTCACCACCTGTGGCAGGAGCGTGTGTGTATGATACACGCGTTAACATGTCCAGCTCCGCTCGGATAACATACGGTTTACTTGCACAAATGTATTTGTGCTTCACATTTTATCAGACAACGACACCTCATCATTGAAGCGATATGAAATCACACGTTAAGGGTGATTTATATTAAAGTATGCATTAGGTATGTACTGGCAAATATGTCCTGTAGTAGGCTTGTTTATGTTTATTTACACTTCTATGAGATATTGTTTAACCTAGATTTGATATAGTTTGCAAGTGAATGATAAATGCGGTAACTTGGTTTAGCAGAGTAGGCATTGCGTATCTATTTCTGCGACAGACTCCTTTAAATGAGCCATCTGCGTAGATCCTTCATGAATGAAGCCATGTGATCAACCATCATATGACGCCTGGAGTCTTAACAAGAGAGAAAGAGCATCAACAAGAAAAGAAAGAAAGCTAAAACACATGCATGTTCCTCTTCATGCATATATACCGCATGCATGCTCTGGGGTTTACGGAGGGCTCCGTGTCGACTGCGTGCACATCACCAATAACAAAGCGGAGCGTCTTCTCACACTCGGTAAGTCAAGGCGAAGTTGTGTGTGTGTGATATGTGTAAGAAACGTGTTGTTGTGCTGAGTGTGCACACACGCACCTGCTCGTCCGTGCACCTGTGTGTGTGTGTGTGTGTGTGTGTGTGGCACGAGCTCGCAGCGTCTCACACACCTGAGCGTGGACACTTGTGTGAAGGAGCGCTCAAAACAGCCTGATGCATTAAAGAAGACACTTTCTTCTGCACAGCACTTGTGTTTGCGTCTTTAACGTGTCTGTACCCTGTCTGTACCCTGTCTGTACCCTGTCTGAGGTGCCAGGCTCGGTCAGGGGGAATTCCCTGCTCTCCGGTACCGGGAGGCGGCATCTGGTCCGGTGCTGAGTCCAAATGACGGGCGTGTAGTGACAGCTAGGGGGTTGTCGAGAAATGTGTAAGTAGACAGCGAGGTGGGTAGTTTGCTAGCTCATGCACACAGCTCACAAACCTGCTGTTTCATCAGCTCGGTGCATCACGGGCTCCGTCCAGAGACCGAACCAGGTAGGTCGGGTTCGTTTATTCGCGCGGGCTACGGAACACAGCACACCGAGCCCGGCTGCCTGTTTATTCTGCGGTTGTATTTCACGAAGTGCTTGTCACATTTCTCAGGGGGGAGTAAATATGCGCGGATCGTGGATTCGTGGCGCTTCGACGTCCATCGCAATCAGCTGAAGGTTAATTGGTGCCTCCGCTTCCAGACGAACGTGCGAATATCGTTTCCTTTGGGTTTTTGAATTGCTTTTAGATCGCGTTGTTTATGCTGCTGTTGGATCCCTCTTGGTTTCGTACGGTAAGCGAACGGGCTTTTGTTTAATGTGCTGATTCATCATAACGATTGGGAAGCAGCGCGTTCATGTGACGGGCGAGCGCGGACAAAGGTGCGATGCGCGTCTGAACGCGGTTCCGTCCATTCGGCCGCTCTCGAGGAGCGTGTGGTGTGTTTTGCTGCAGACCCTCACCTGCTGCTTTGCTTTTTGTTTTGTTTGTTGTGGCAGAATGTATGAAGGACTGATTATTCTGTAATGGATTACTGGGAACCTTAAAAATGATGAAGAAAGAAAGAGAAATACCTGTTAGAATGCGTTTAGATATTTTTTAGATGGTATATTTCACTTTTTATACATTTTATTTTGCTTTCGTATGACACAAACTTGTTGTTTATAAATCAGACTAACAGCAGTCCTGTATGTAGTCTCCTTAGTCTCCTGTGCCTATGTTTACTTCTAGGAATATGATGTTAAACATCTGAGAGGGTCTGTAATAGCCTACAATGCCCCCTCTCTGGTGACCAGACCCAGCCGCAGTAGCACTGTCAGCCAAGATGGACCTGCTCTCTTTTTAGAGCCTGTGATTAAACTTTAAATGCACGAGCTTTTAAAAGGGGACACACAGTGTGTCTGACACACCTTTACGTTGTGCCCATTAAAATCTGGCCCGTGCAGCTACGTCTGCTCTGACCTATTGATGGACGACAGAAGCCTCATTCAGAGCGTCATACACGTATATACGCGGAAGGGCGGGTTGCGTCCCGGTCCTGTAGGTCCCATCTCACGTTTGTAAGGGTGCCCGTTTGTGTCAGCAGAGCCAGCTCGCATTCTATAATTTCTCTTTTTCCTGCCACAGCAGGTAACAAGAACAGATGAGAATCTTCTTTGTGCAAGCAGGGGGTGGCGTGGGCACCAAAGGGGGGTCTGTGTGTGTGTGTGTGTGTGTGTGTGTGTGTGTTGCTGCCTGCGTGTGTTGAAACACGCAGGGGTGGCTCTGTGTGTGTGCTCACGTCGGGGCACGTGAGGGGGAGTTTATTTGTGTGTATGTGTGTGTGTGTGTGTGTGTGTGTGTGTGTGTGTGTTTTGGGGGGGTAGTGATGTAGACTAGGTGAGGTTGGGGGCTGAGGAACAGTCACTGGGCACTGGCTGAGAGATTTATGGTCCATCACAATCGAGTGGCTACCATAAGACCAATCGCAGTGCACTATGGGTATAAGTGCTGCTCCTGCTCCCGGGTGAGACTGAGGCTTGTTCTCATTGGCTGAGGTGAGCTTGGGGGGTGGGGGTGGGAGGGGGTAGTTGATGAAACCGGGAGAAAGAGTTTAGCGCGAGGAGGAGACGCACTGCGTGTCTGGTGTAGCACGCTCCTAACTTGGTAATGGCACTTCGGACGCTGCAAAAGCGTTTGTTTGGTGCGGTTGGGGGTGAGGGTGGGGGTGGGGGTGTGGGTGGGGGGGGGTGGACATGCACGGAGACGGCAGAGGGGCCGGGGATCCAAGAGACGGCGGTCTGGTCTGCTGGGAGAGGCCGGAGCAAACGGCACGAAGAGGGCGAAGGAAGAGAGAGAATGGCGGGGCTCTTCGGGGTGGAGGGGGGGAGGGTGGAGGGGGGGAGGGTGGAGGCTGATGATGAAACTCACTGCAAGTGCGGAGGCTTCAAACTGTTGCCATGTCGCACACTGAGAGCTGCACTGTGTGTGTGTGTGTGTATGCGCGTGTGTGTGTGTGTGTGCTTCATCTGCAGATGTGTTAAGCTTTCCAGAGATGCCTCTTAATATTCCTCTATCATCATCATCATCATCATCACCATCTTCTTTATCTTCATTATATTGGTATTAAATAATAATAACAATTATTGTTATTGTTATTAAGTTTCCCCCTTTCCTTGCAGTGGGTTTTGCCGCCACTGTGAAGCTGTTTGCATCAGATTTCGTTTCAACCCATGACTGTTATGATCTGATGAAACCGAAAGTTTTAAATGGTTGCATCAGGGTTTTAGAGGACCACGGTGTCCTTGTGCCAACTCATTAATTACAACTACCACAATGCGTATATATTAATTAGGAATCTCACAATGTGTAGTTATTAATGAGGAATCTCACAACGTGTAGTTATTAATTAGTAATACCACAATGTGTAGTTATTAATTAGTAATATAATGTGTAGTTATTCATGAGTGTTGGAGTAAATTATTTAAAGGAAATATTAAACAGTTCTTCAAGAGATCTCCACAAACATGTTCTTGTATGTTTCCTGAGCATACGTGATTGGCAGGTTAAGTTCTTTGCGAGACTGTCTGTTTCTTCTTCTTATAGGAGATAGTTGGTCCATTCTGACAGAACTTGATACTCAGAAGGCACAGCTCAATGGATCTTCGTTGTCCCTGACAGACCCTAAACTGACAAAAATCAGCGATGTCTTTCAATACTGATGAACCTCCTCTTGCTGCTATGGGCAGGGCTCTTTGTATCATAGCAGTGAGAGTGTTTATGAGAGTCCCAGGCTAGCGTTTGTAATGTTCAGCAGAGCTGTCTCCTTCATGACCATCTCTCCTTAGATGAGAAAGACTGCTAATGACAATGGAATGAACAGAAGGACAGTTTGTGTTAATAATGGTGTTATTTAAGGAGTAGCCCAGCCCACAGGAGGAGTCTAACCCACAGGAGGAGCCCAGCCCACAGGAGTAGCCCAGCCCACAGGAGGAGCCCAGCCCACAGGAGAAGCCCAGCCCACAGGAGTAGCCCAGCCCACAGGAGTAGCCCAATCCACAGTCTCTCAAGGTTCACCATCACTCTGCTTCTTGTTTTAGTGAGGATCTCTGTCCATGTGCTGTAGATGGCCCAGTGTAAAGCACTTAAAGCCAGAGCTTTGCTGAGCCTTCTGATGTGTGAGGACTGGTTACTTATTGTTTCATTTATTTATTTTGGAAAGCAAAAAGGAATGTAGGCTACTTTTTCTGCTCGAAGTGGAGCTGTGGTCCATGTGGGCTTCGTTGCCAGGGTGTGGGCAGGAGGGTTGGCATCCTAAGCCAGGCTCGCTCCGACTCTCCCGGGCCGAGCGCGCGGAAGGCCGTGTGATTTCCCCGTAGCCGGCCGCGCTCCTCGCCGCGCATGCCGTCACGTCCCTGTGCTGCTCTCGGGAGCCGTCCTGGGAGCCCGTTATTAGGAGCAGACCTCCCGCAAACTCGCCTGCCAATTTTAGGCGAGCTTTCGCAGGAGAGACTTGCCCTAATTTCAATCATGCACTTAAATTGTGGCTCGTCTCGTGTGGAGTCTTGCAGCTGCACAAAATCAATATGGAACCAAAAAGAGAAAATCTGATCTTTTATAACAAACGTTTGAAGCAAGGCCCAAAGGTCAATACTGACTCTATCTGGATTTTCATGGAGAGAAGAAATCCAATCTCTTCTCCACCATTGTCCTTCAGTTCAAGCCTCTAACGTCTGGGTCCCTTCAGCCGGATCACGTGGGGGTGAACTCGGGTGATCACCCCGCCCAGCCCAGCATAGCGATCAAATAAATAATGGGGCGACACTCTGACACCCACCATTCTGTCGAGTCCACCTGTAATGAATGAGGGTGTTAACATTCTTCATCACCCCCTCCTCCTCCTCCTGTTGCTAATGATACATCATCGCACCCTTTCTCCATCGACTGGATCATTTACTTCCTCACTCTCCATCACTCCCGTTTCACGCTCTGAATCCCTGCTAGTTAATGGCTTCCCTGTCTCTCCAACACCTTGTGTTTACTTCCATACATAAATTGACGGCAACCCTGTGGCACCTCGGGCTTCCTCCCTCGCCACGGCAACAGAGCCTGGTTTTTAATTCGTGCTTAAATGGCGCTCGACACACACAGCTTGTTTGATAATTGACTTCACTCAGCTGAAGGGAGGGATGATTAGATCCGAATATCACTGCTGGCGCGTGCCGGCGTGCGCGCGCGCGTGTGTGTACGCGCGTTGTTTTTGGTTCTATTAGGGTCTGATGCAGCGGAAGAAAGGAGAGGCAGGCGCTACGTTTCTGCGTTAATATCAGGCGCAGATCATGCATGAAATTAAATACAGAAAGTTTCCAAAGTACTCGCTGATGATCTGTCTTAATTAGCCAGCAGAATTTCTTGGATCTCAGTTCTGAAATGATCCAGAAGTTCCTGCAGCTTAGTAGCTGACTAAGTTGCAATATTTCCCAGTTGCACAAAAGAGGGCCCAAACTGATTTCAGGATGATTGCAACTAATTGGGGTCCCAATTTGGCTTTTTTTCCTCCTGCTTCTGAAATGCCTGCCGAAATCATGTTACTTGTTTCAACATTTTCAGATCAGCAATAAGAATTTACCATAGTCACAGTTATACATCTCTGAGAAACATTCCTGGAGGTTAAAGGTGGTTTTCGATCATGTTGGTGGTCTGTGAGATTTATGTATCTTCATGCATCTCACCAGGCCACCGGAGTAACCTCCCCGTCCGTCCCACAGCTCCCACAAGGTCCTCACGCCGTTAGCGATCCTGGCAACTCATGAATGCTGACACCGTGTCCGAGGACAGCAGAGAATATCAAGTGAGTGTTTTCACGAGGGAGGCTCTCTATCTTCAGATCTGAACGTCAGAGTGAACAACGGTTCGCCATTCGCTGGGAGCGTGGGGCGAGGTTTTGAAGGCCGGACATTAATAGACTTTAAGGCTCTGGTGATCTCCCAGCAGAACCACAAACCACTCAGTAAGCAATAAGCCGGCGTGGCTGTGCCTAATAACCCCGCCTCTCTTTAACGAACCCCTAAACGAACCGTTTAATGAACCCCTTAACCCCTGGATGCCGTGACAGAAGAACACAGTCATAAATTCCTGATACAACTCTGCAAGGCTGCAGTTCTCATGATGTGTATATTTCATGTTTGTGCATGTATTTGGTCCCAGTCCTAAACACCTGGTAGATTTATGAGGGAGGGCTGTAGTTGGAAGGCTGGAAGCCGTGGTGCTGCTCGACTTGGCAACTCCCTAATTGGTGCCTCAGTCGTGGTCTTTGCTGAGGTCAGGACTTTTCTTCCCTCCTCTTTCTGAAAGCCTGGAAATGTGTCGAGGATGCATTTTTCACAAAGCTGCTTCTCTATCCCTTTCTATCTCTCCTTGAGTCTCTGTTGAAGTCTCTCTCTCTCTCTCTCTTGCCCTCTCTTCTCGACGACCTCACTCAGCGCTTTGTATTTTCCTGTGGGTATGATGTCTCTCCTCTACAGGTAATCACCTCTGATTTGTCAGCATTCTTGTTGCCGATTCATAAAAAATAAGCTTGCGCCTGCAGAAGACGCCCGCCTCAGACACACACGCTTGAGCCCCTCAGGGATGGCCTCTGCCCCACACACACTCACACACACTCTCAAACCCGTCATTGCTGGTCTCTGACACCCCCACAACACACACACACAATCACTCATACCTCAGGGCCATTGCCCCCACATTGCCCCCACTCGGTACTGCTCTTCAGAGACCTTGGACCCAGGGCTGGGAGGCCAGGGTAGCGTGGAAGCAGACCGTGGACATTAGTTTTGCTGTGGGGTAAGACATCGAGCACCATCTTCTCCCACTGGAAGTTTCAAAACTCTGTGACAAGGTGTGGGCGAAGCAGGAGCAAGTGTGTGGGCGCGACTCGCAGGAAGAGGTGAGCGATGTTCGCTGTGGGCAAATCCCTGATCAGCCATGTTAGTACAGAAAAGAAAGAATCAAAGAGCCAAAACTGGAATACAAAGAGTCAAAGGTGGGAGCACAACGAGAGAAAATCTACAAGCAACCGAGAAGAGAAAATTGTGGACACGTGATCAAAACAACGGAGAAGAGTAAACTGTAGACACGTGATCAAAACAACGGAGAAGAGTAAACTGTAGACACGTGATCAAAACAACGGAGAAGAGAAAACCGTAGACACATGATCAAAACAACAGAGAAAAGAAAACCGTAGACACGTGATCAAAACAATGGAGAAGAGTAAACTGTAGACACATGATCAAAACCATGGAGAAGAGTGAACCGTAGACATGCAATCAAAACAACGGAGAAGAGGGAACCGTAGACATGCAATCAAAACAATGGAGAAGAGTAAACCGTAGACATGCAATCAAAACAACAGAGAAAAGAAAACCGTAGACACGTGATCAAAACAATGGAGAAGAGTAAACCGTAGATACTTGATCAAAACAACGGAGAAGAGGAAACCGTAGACACGTGATCAAAGCCATGGAGAAGAGTGAACCGTAGACATGCAATCAAAACAATGGAGAAGAGTAAACCGTAGACATGCAATCAAAACAATGGAGAAGAGTAAACCGTAGACATGCAATCAAAACAACAGAGAAAAGAAAACCGTAGACACGTGATCAAAACAATGGAGAAGAGTAAACTGTAGACACGTGATCAAAACAATGGAGAAGAGTAAACTTTAGACACGTGATCAAAACAATGGAGAAGAGTAAACTGTAGACACGTGATCAAAACAATAGAGAAGAGTAAAGTGTAGACACGTGATCAAAACAATAGAGAAGAGTAAAGTGTAGACACGTGATCAAAACAATGGAGAAGAGTAAACTTTAGACACGTGATCAAAACAATGGAGAAGAGTAAACTGTAGACACGTGATCAAAACAATAGAGAAGAGTAAACTGTAGACACGTGATCAAAACAATGGAGAAGAGTAAACTGTAGACACGTGATCAAAACAACGGAGAAGAGAAAACTGTAGACACGTGATCAAAACAATAGAGAAGAGTAAACTGTAGACACGTGATCAAAACAATGGAGAAGAGTAAACTGTAGACACGTGATCAAAACAATGGAGAAGAGTAAACTGTAGACACGTGATCAACACAATGGAGAAGAGTAAACTGTAGACACGTGATCAAAACAATAGAGA
This sequence comes from Brachyhypopomus gauderio, assembly GCF_052324685.1. Classification (NCBI taxonomy): domain Eukaryota; kingdom Metazoa; phylum Chordata; class Actinopteri; order Gymnotiformes; family Hypopomidae; genus Brachyhypopomus; species Brachyhypopomus gauderio. Next base: position 11,262,375 of record NC_135212.1, read on the forward strand.
AGAGTAAAGTGTAGACACGTGATCAAAACAATAGCGAAAAGTAAACTGTAGACACGTGATCAACACAATTTTCAATAACAGCAGCAGCGACGACCAACAAGGAGCATCAAACCGATCAAATACACATAATTGGTGTAAAACAGGACACATGCAAACTACACAGGCAACGCTGACCAGAAACGAGAAACACGGGACACAAGGCGGGAATACACGCGGCAACGGTCGCCAGAGCGAATCGTAACCACGCACTGAAATCGCCATGATGACAAGCGAGGGAAACCGTGACGAGCTCTTTTCTGAAAGCGAAAGGCATGTAACCAGCTGCCATTTTAGCGCTGATGTGAAACGGAGTTTAACTGAAACTCAAAGTTCCCTTTGGCCTTGCTGCTGATGGACTGTAATTATTTTATGATCATGTGTTACCTTCAGGAATCTCGCATTTATGGTTTCTAATATTAATGTTGAAGATACAGCTTTGTTTTTTTGACAGCCTTGGCAGTGGCAGTTTGGTCACTGTCCACACTCACGGCTCACCTGTCCTCGCTCACGGCTCACCTGTCCACGCTCAGGTTCACCTGTCCATGCTCTTAAATTGTATGTCTGTCTATGGTTATTTGTGCTTCTTGGCAAATGTCTAACTTGCAAAACACTAGTTAATGATATTTACTCCTGTAGTTTAGTAGTAGTCTGACTCAATGGTATCTTGTATTCTGGCCTATCCTTATTTTTTCCTAGGATGAATTCTGTGATCAGATGCAAAGCACTTTGTAAGTCGCTCTGGATAAGAGCATCTGCTAGATTCCATAAATGTAAACGTAAATGTAAATGTAAATGCTCACGGCTCACCAGTCCACGCTCACGGCTCACCTGTCCACGCTCAGACGCACCTGTGGGCTTGCCGTCTTTCGTTCACTGGCTTTTATGGCCCATTTTCCTTAGACATCCTTTATCTCTTTATTATAGCCCTGCTGTCCCAACACATCACCACTGTGAGCAGGATGTGTTCAGGTAGCAGGCTGCTGTCTGCCCAGCGAAAAACAACGACGTGTGTTACTGCGATGTTACCGAGCCTGAGAAACGTATGTCAGCTCAACACCCACAGCTGTGATTCAAGTGTACAGGCTGGCCTGCCGCCCACATGGTTCAGTCAGCAGCGGTCTGGAGGTCAGAAACTGACCAGTAATGAACATCTCAGTGTACGTGCTGGTCTGCTGTCGGTATAGTTCAGTCAGCGGTGGTCCAGTGGTTAGAGACTCACCAGTAATGACCAGCGGAGGAGGAGGCAGATGTGTCTGTGGAGGCTGTGGTGCCTGATGGTGTGGAGACTAAGTCCAGGTACACTGAAGGGACTTCGGATAAGCTGACTGTGAGAATAGAGCAATATATGGGGAGTGATACACAGAGAGAGAGCAATATATGGGGTGTGATACACAGCACAGACATGTTGCTTTCAGAAGACAGCAAAGAATACCTTTGTATTCCAGGAATAAATATATCACTGAAGAGTTTGTTTATGCACAGCAGGACACACACACACACACACACACACACGGACACACACATTCATGATTTAGGCCACTTATATGCAGAGCTGTTTCCAGAATATCTGTTTTGTTAAAGTGTTTGTGATAATGTTGGTTAAAGACACTGCAGAACTGAATTCTCTTTCACAGAATCAATTCCCTCCAAACAAAGCTCTCCTTGAATTGAATTACTCTTGTATTGATTTATTTTTGAATCAGCTGTTACCGCTGAATCATAAATGGGAACATTTCACTGTTGGGCCAGTTGTTAGTGCCCCAGAGTTGTGTAGTGTGTCTCACAGCACCCACAGGTGGTTAGACAGTTATGTAGTTTGTCTCACAGCACTCACATGGGGGTTAGACATTTATGTAGTATGTCTTACAGCTCCTACAGGGGATTATTGAATGTTTTATAGCACCCACAGGGGGTTAAATAGTTATATAGTATGTCTTATAGCACTCAATGGGATTAGATAGTTATGTAGTATTTTTACACCACCCACAGGGGATTAGGTAGTTATGTAGCATGCATCATAGCACCCACTGGGACTAGATAGTTATGTACTATGTATCAAAGCACCTACAGGGAATTAGACAGTTATATAGTATGTCTTAACGCATCCACAGAACATTTAACAGTAATGTGGTATGTCTTATAGCACACTTCAGGGGATTAGATAGTTATTGCATGTCTTATAGCTCTCATAGGGATTACAGTTATATAATATGTTTTACATTACCCATAGGACATTAGACAGTTATGTAGTATATAATATGTCTTAAAGCACCCACAGGGAATTAGACAGTTATGAAGTGTGTTTTACAACACCTACAAAGATTAGATTAGCTTTACAGCACCTTAAAGGATTAGACTGCTATGTTGTATATTTTACAGCACCCACACGGATTAGACAGTTGTGTAGCATGTCATTCAGCACTCACATACGTTTAGATAATTATGTAGCATGTCTCACCGCACCCACGGGGGGTTAGACTGTTATGTAGTGTGTCTTATAGCACTCAGAGAGGACTGATAATCACTAACTCTGCTCAGTGACTGTGAAGATATTTGAATGGTCATCGAGGTAATGGGGGTGGGGGGAACACAAAGCTTCACCTGCCATCAAGATCTACATGTGGCACTGCAGAGACATGATCCTGAGACCCTGTAATGGGTCACCCGTCCAGGCCTCCTGGGACACCTTTACCTCTGGACGGTTCTTTCTAAATGACCAGTGCAGAGTGGCATTACCCAACAGGCTCTGGTACAGGTGGAGGTGAGAGGTGGATGGTACGGGTGGAGGTGAGAGGTGGATGGTACGGGTGGAGGTGAAAGGTGGATGGTACGGGTGGAGGTGAGAGGTGGATGGTACGGGTGGAGGTGAGAGGTGGATGGTACGGGTGGAGGTGAGAGATGGATGGTACGGGTGGAGGTGAGAGGTGGATGGTACGGGTGGAGGTGAAAGGTGGATGGTACGGGTGGAGGTGAGAGGTGGATGGTACGGGTGGAGGTGAGAGGTGGATGGTACGGGTGGAGGTGAAAGGTGGATGGTACAGGTGGAGGTGAAAGGTGGATGGTACAGGTGGAGGTGAGAGGTGGATGGTACAGGTGGAGGTGAGAGATGGATGGTACGGGTGGAGGTGAGAGGTGGATGGTACGGGTGGAGGTGAGAGGTGGATGGTACGGGTGGAGGTGAGAGGTGGATGGTACAGGTGGAGGTGAGAGATGGATGGTACGGGTGGAGGTGAGAGATGGATGGTACGGGTGGAGGTGAGAGGTGGATGGTACAGGTGGAGGTGAGAGATGGATGGTACGGGTGGAGGTGAGAGGTGGATGGTACGGGTGGAGGTGAGAGATGGACGGTACGGGTGGAGGTGAGAGGTGGATGGTACGGGTGGAGGTGAGAGATGGATGGTACAGGTGGAGGTGAGAGATGGATGGTACGGGTGGAGGTGAGAGGTGGATGGTACGGGTGGAGGTGAGAGATGGATGGTACGGGTGGAGGTGAGAGATGGATGGTAAGGGTGGAGGTGAGAGATGGATGGTACGGGTGGAGGTGAGAGGTGGATGGTACGGGTGGAGGTGAGAGGTGGATGGTACGGGTGGAGGTGAGAGGTGGATGGTACGGGTGGAGGTGAGAGGTGGATGGTACGGGTGGAGGTGAGAGATGGATGGTACGGGTGGAGGTGAGAGGTGGATGGTACGGGTGGAGGTGAGAGGTGGATGGTACGGGTGGAGGTGAGAGGTGGACGGTACGGGTGGAGGTGAGAGGTGGATGGTACGGGTGGAGGTGAGAGATGGATGGTACGGGTGGAGGTGAGAGATGGACGGTACGGGTGGAGGTGAGAGGTGGATGGTACGGGTGGAGGTGAGAGATGGATGGTACGGGTGGAGGTGAGAGGTGGATGGTACGGGTGGAGGTGAGAGATGGATGGTACGGGTGGAGGTGAGAGGTGGATGGTACGGGTGGAGTCGAGAGGTGGGAGCCGAGGTTTGGGTCATCACAACGGTGCAGTTCATAGGTCAAAAGGCATCCGTACATCCCGGCTCTATTCTGAAGGCAGAAGGCCAAACAGAGGGCAGCTGGCACAGCGAGTTGCTCCTCCCTCAGATTCCCTAGCCGGACACGAGGGAGGGTGGGGGTTTAGGTGGGGGGGTGGAGGCGGGTGGGTGGAGGCACACAGTGGATGCTCAAGTGGAGCACTGCTGGAGATGGAGACCAGCTGTGCGCTGTTGGGGACGGTGTGTTTGGCAGCCAGTGGCATGAGTCCACTGAGCCAGCACCACAGCCTTTGTGTGTGTGTGTGTGTGTGTGTGTGTGTGTGTGTGTGTGTGTGTGTGTGTGTTGGCTCTGCCTGTGTGACTCCACTCTTGCTGTGACCCAGCTGTTTCAGATCCCTCCAATACAACACACACACACACACACACACACACACACACACACACACACACACACACACACACTAATTCAAGCACATCACCACACAGCTTAGCACAGTTCATCAGATAAGCTTTCTGCTAACACACACACACACACACACACACACACACACACAAAAGATACTCTGAGTTCTAAACCTCGTTGTGAAATCTGCTGGTTTTGCACATTTGTAGCTGAACTACTCCTTAAATCGCTGACCTCTTGTTTATTCAATATTAGGTCAGCATAGACCTACATGGCCATAATTCCCTAAAATAAAGAGCTAATAATTTGTCCTGCTGCACCCATGATCTCCGCCCAACTGCTTGTGCCTAATGCTCAGAGCTGCTTCACCCCTCTGTGATTAGTTTCTTATTTTGATGAGTGACACACACGGCTACTGCTCCACTCCCGCACTGTGGGAGGAGGGAGCCGCCTATAAACACTGGCCTGATGAAGGAACCTTCTGCTAGAGATTTCATATCCTTACAAAAAGCAGAAAACTTTAAATGCATTTTGCTGCTTGTAATTTGAAGTCTCTCTGGTGTGCTTGTAAAAAAAAACCTGCCTGAGACTTTAATGGATGTTAGTGTTTGTAGCAGTGTGTGCTCACACTCATATTGCTTGAATGGTTTTCTTTCTCTCCAGGTTTTTTTCTGTTCTGTTCCTGAACCGATTCAAATGACCGGCTTGCTGCTAGTAAGACGGAAGATGAGAGTGCTCTAACCCTGATAACGGAAAATCCATTTTTGTCAAATTATATGTGCATTTGAAAAGAAGTGTTAGTGAACCATGGTTGTTAGTGAACCATGATTGTTGGTGAACCACGGGTATAAGTGATCCACGAGTATAAGTGAACCACAGGTGTAAGTGTCTGTCGTGTTTTGTCTTGACAGACCGTCTTGCAGTGCAACTTGGAGCGGCTCTCGTGGCATGACTACTACAAACAAGGGACACAAAGCACTGAAGGCAAGTCTTACCCTGCCTGAGCTCCACCTGCCCTCGTAAGACACCTGTCAGCTGTCTGGCCACTTTCACTTCTGGCTTTCACTTATATGCACCACCTCTTTCTCCACCTATTTCTCATGCCCCTCTGCCCTGCCCCGCCCATCCATCACCTTGGTCACTCCCCTTGCCCCACCCCCTGTCCTCCCCCCCACCCCCAGGTGAAGCGTGAGCCAGGTGAGAATGGCACGAGCCTCACGGACGACGAGTTGGTGTCGATGTCGGTGCGCGAGCTGAACCAGCACCTGCGTGGCCTCTCCAAGGAGGAGATCCTTCAGCTGAAGCAGCGGAGACGCACGCTGAAGAACCGCGGCTACGCCGCCAGCTGCCGCGTCAAGCGGGTCACGCAGAAGGAGGAGCTGGAGAAGCAGAAGGCGGAGCTACAGCGCGAGGTGGAGAAGCTGGCCTCCGAGAACGCCAGCATGAAGGTGGAGCTGGACGTGCTGCGCTCCAAGTACGAGGCTCTCCAGAGCTTTGCCAGGACTGTGGCCCGCGGGCCCGTGGCGCCCGCCCGGGGCCCCATCACCTCCATCGTCGGGCCCCTCATCCCGGGCAAGGTGGCCGCCACCAGCGTCATTACCATCGTCAAATCCAAAACGGAGGCGCGGTCGTAAGGCCGCAGACGGGACGTTCTAAACGCTTTGGTCAGTACGTCCTTACTAAGCACAGGCTTCTGTTTTGAGCAAAAAAAATAAAATAATAATTCAATAAAAAAAGAAAAGAAAGTAAAAAGAAAAGAAAAAAGTCAGTCAGATACACTCTGTCCATCAGTGTGCTCTGCTAGGGGCCAAATATGATGGGTGTCTCTACCACGTAAGCATAGCTATAATGACTGTTCAAGTAGAAAGGATGCTCCCTACCAGGACACTTCTTGGTAGATTTACGTGTGTGGATATTTTAGTGAAGGTGGATGTTCTCTTTTGTTGTAGTTTGTTTCGTTTAATTCCCTCATGTATCTGTACAGTTGGCTTGGTTTACCACACCTGACTTAACTCACTGGATTTTGTGCTGATTACTGAGACCTTGATTAGCTGAATCAGGCGTGATGGAGAAGGAAGCATTGTGCCATCTACAGCAATCCTGCCACGTCACACAGACTTTCCACGGCTCTGTGGAGCTTCTCTCTCTGACGATCCACACCCCTGTGTCCCCCAGGTATGCCGTGATGGAATGGGCAATTAATGTTGTGTTTCACTTTTCATATTCTTGTGCTTGATGTCATCCACTGACCAATTTGTGAAAGGGATCAAAAAAACTAGAAGAGCTGTCACGGTTTGATATAGCATGGTGAGAACATGGTGAAAACATGATGGAAACGGTCACCAAAGCTTCTTCAGGCTTCCTTAAAACAAGTTGGGGATGTGGAGGATTGTGGGTGGGAGGATTGTGGGTGGGACCTTAATGATTTTCAAGCATCTTTTGATTTATTCTGCTCTGAAATACGAAATCATCTCTTCAGACAGATAATGAGCCGGTGATAAAGTTTCAAAATATAATCAGAATATAACCTTAATCAGAATGTTATTTGGATTGTTAATTGGAATATAACGTCCCTTTGTTAGGAAACTGTTATGACTGTGACACTGTGTCATCATTGGAAATTAACTGAATCCCAGCATGGATGCTATTTTAGAATTAGAATCAGGATTCTGGAATTTGATATGCAACTTTTCCAGCATTCTTTAGGCTTCTTGGTTGGCTGATTGGAAGAGAATACACACGCAAACCTGAATATATACACGTAAACCTGAACATACACATGTAAACCTGAACATACACATAAACCTGAACATACACACATAAACCTGAACATATACATGTAAACCTGAACATATACATGTAAACCTGAACATATACACATAAACCTGAACATACACACGTAAACCTGAACATATACATGTAAACCTGAACATATACACATAAACCTGAACATACACACGTAAACCTGAACATACACATGTAAACCTGAACATACACATAAACCTGAACATACACACATAAACCTGAACATATACATGTAAACCTGAACATATACATGTAAACCTGAACATATACACATAAACCTGAACATACACACGTAAACCTGAACATATACATGTAAACCTGAACACTGTTGCACTTTCAGTTTCACATTTGTGCAGTCATGCTAATGGCAGTAATAGAGCCTTGGTAAATCCAGTGTGTGGGGGAATCAGTACTGGCTCAGTAGTAAGTGTTTCAGGGTGTTACAAGTTGACATCCTGGTCATTTCATCTGTTTTCCTTGGAACAGTCAAGGAACAACTGTTGTTTTTGTTTTGTTTCCTGTTTCGTTCAATTCCATTTGTGGAATGATGTTTACAAGTTATATTCTAAAGAATATGACAAGGAGAGGCAATAAATAATTAGTCTATATTTATGCATGGGAACGGTGAAGTCCAGTAGTTGTGTGCAGGGGTGATGTTCGCCTTTGTAGACACAAATTATGTTTGTCACGAGGGAGACTCCATAAAATAGAACAAACTGTTTTCCATGTTTTCTGACCTACAGGAGTGGAACTAGTGTTATACGTGGCTTTTTAAAAATATTTTGAGATAAATATTCGTAAAGTGTGTTGGCAAATGTAAACTACTGAGCATTTTAGTTTAGTTTTGCCGTTCTAGAGCTGCAGGCATTTTATGTTTTTGTTTGTTTGTTTGTTTGTTTGTTTGTTTGTGTGTATGTGTGTGAATGAGTTAATCACAGTTATTCAAACACAAGTCCACACAAGCTTTACCACTGAATTATAACTAAGTGTTCTTTGATGTCTTTGTCTGACTAAAGTTTAGTTGTATTTTTCTTCCTCTTTTTGGTAAGAAAACCTTTTGTTATTCATAAGTAGAAAAATGTAAAAAAAAAGAAAAAGAAAAAAGAAAAACTTGAACTTGTTTGATATCAATTTTGCAATTGTACCAAAAGTGGCTTATTATTGAAGTGTGCTAGCTTTTCTAGTGACTAGGCGTGTAGCGTGGAGTGGAGAGTGGCGTGTTGTTGAAGTTACCAGGTGGCAGTGTCGTTCACTGTATTGTGTCCTGCTGTACTGTAAAAAAAAAAACAAACAAAAAAAAGATTTAGATGAGTCTCCGGTATAAGGCAGTGTACAGAAGGGAGTCACCATCCAGATTGGTTCCTTTTCATGTATTTTTTTAATATGATTTTTGGTTCACAATGCAAAATTGAATTCTTCCTCCCCGGGTCGTGCTTTATATTAAGTGTCATAACTGTGGCATGGCTAAGTCATCATTTTTGGCTAATGCAGCAAACCTGATCCAAAAATCAGAGTTGTATAATCCAGGTTCAGAAAGTAAAAGTTCTCACCAGGATTTAGCTCAAGCTTGCTAGATTTTCTAATTAGTGCAACCCAGGTAAAATTAGTGGAATCAGCACAATCCAGGAAGCCTGAGCAAAATCCTGGTGAGGACTTTTACTTTCTGAACCTGGATTATACACCTCTGCCAAAAATAATAAATCCTGTTAAAGCTTGGAACTGATTGGATGATTAGTTTTTAAAACATCCTCCATTGGCCAGACAATGGTTAATCTGCTAATAATACCATTCCCATTTTAATTTAGGTTTAAAATTCTGCCTAGTCAGAAGGCCTTCATCTTACCAAACAGTCTGATACACCAGTCTAAAATAGCCTTGTATTTAAACAAATCATAATTGCCCATATACAACACTCTATCTTCATAACTTACTTGCCTTTATACATGAATATTGCATGTTATGTTTTGCACAAGGCAAAACATAATTTAAATGTAGTGAAATACACATTATGTTTGTTAGATTTAATATATATAAAAATAAATCTGAATCAGACATGTCATTTTTTTTTCCACTACCCGGTTATATTGCACTCGTGCCCTGTGAGACACACATGGGATCGGGGCTCATAGATGACATGTAGCACTACAGATGCCGTACGGGACCTTCTTAGGCATATGAAAAGCTCATTTTAACATGACCAGGTTACCTTCATGAGTGAAGTAAGTGGACTTGCACTGTTGAGAGGGGTGTGTTGTTTCTGGTATGATCTTGCCTGCTTTCTGCTCAGGGCAAAAGGTGTAATGCACTGGAAGCGGTTCGTTATAGGCCTGGTGGGGAGGGTCAGAACTGGTGAGGGTCTCAGTGAAGGAGATGATTGCTAGTGGAGGTTCTGGGGATACGTTCAGAAGTGTTTTGTAAAAGCATATTGTATAATGAAGAGTTAGTATTGGAAATGTTGTGGTCCTCCCAAAAGCTTCTTTGTATTTTGCATTTATCACCTTAAAAGGAGTCCTGAATCCTGAAAGGTTTGTCAGTCATTAAGAGTTAGAAGCTAGTAATAATCAGTTAACATAAAGCTAGTGGTGATCAGTTAACGTAAAGCTAGTGGTGATCAGTTAACGTAAAGCTAGTGGAGATCTGTTAACATAAAGCTAGTGGTGATCAGTCAGCTTAAAGATAGTAGTGATCAGTTAACGTAAAGATCAGTTCATGTAAAGCTAATGGTGATAAGTTAAAACTAGTGGTGATCGGTTAATGTAAAGCTAATGGTGATCAGTTAACGTAAAGCCAATGGTGATTGTTTAATGCAAAGCTAGCTAGGCTCTATTGGCTTGCACATTTTATAAACCAAACCATTTGGGTGATTTTTTTCTTTAAACAATCCAGTTCCTGCACAGCACTGGACTGTGATTTGACAGCGACTGCATGGGATGGCATTGACACGGACATGAGCGGGACGGTGTTCGCTGCGGATGTCTTCTCTGTAACCAGTGCTTCATAACATGGCAACTGTATAAATGATGAAACTTCTGAGCCAGATGATTTATTGTCATTTGGTGTGCTGCACAGGCTTGGCTTAAGAATACATGTTGCTACAGGGAGATGCTACTGGTTGGGTCAGGAGAGGCAGCGGGGGGGGGTGGGTTTTAGGACATGGCGGTCAATAAGTTCATCCAGGTGATCGTCCATTGGTGTATCAGTTGTATGGCATTGCGTCCACATCCCTGCAGGTGCCTCAGTTTTCACTTTACATCCCCACATTGAAAGATCTCTGCACCCAGCCCTCCTTGGGCCTGCTGAATACGAGTTCCCTGTCAAACATCTCATTTTGTCCCCGCATGGACAAAAGAGATCGACCCCTTTGACTCTGAGCGGCTTCGGACGACAGCGTCTCCGACTGGTTCCTCCAGTGGTGTTATTGTGCCAGGGACAGCAGGTGAGGAGAGACTCACACTGAGGTGGATACTGAAAAATTACACGGGAGAATCGGGCACGTTGCATCATTGTCCTTTGCATAACAGCATTAGAAAAAAAAAACACATATTTGTAGCAAAAAGAAAAAATGACTAAAAAATCCAGACTCGTCTTACCAAACAGGCAAGAAAAAATAACGTTCTCTTTTTGTCCCTCCTTCTTCCCCTGATTTCACGTATCCTAGGGAGTCTTGGATCCTTTACCTTGTCTTTCAGGAGCGATCTGACTGGATGATTGATAACTTGGTCAGTACTTATGTGACAGTATGTAATAGCTTCAGGCTAAGTAGGTTTTGTTCATCATGTTCTCTGTTTGGTGAGCAGGTAACCACAGGTTTCTCTATGGCTCAGAACAGCTTTGTCTGTAAAGTGTTAAATCAGAAAATAAAGCTATGAAATGTGAGGTGGTGATTGGTGAACACATTTATAAAATGTGTTTTGGTTACTTTTATCTATGGGTTGTAATAATATATATATTTCAGTACTTTGTATGAAATACAGTAACAAAATGGGTGAATTGTAACTATTTATTAATTAAATTATTGTACTTTTTTGCAATCTGTAGATACACAAGTGATATGATGTATTCCCATATAAGACCTGTGGATTTTAACCATGCAAATAGTCATTCTCTGACGTGGCTAAGTTATTGGTGTACTGTTGTATATACTGTATGTTTGGTGATAAACAGCTTCCTTTATTTTATATATGATCAATAAAAACATGTTTTGAGAGATGCCCCATAGCTTCTTGTGTTTGGTGACCCAGACATGTTGGTTGTTTTTTTTTTTTGGTTGTTGTTGTTTCTGGTCGTGTACCGTGGCGCCGTCATTGACCCAGTTCGACGGCGGTAAAAATAGCACTGGTGGGGAAAGCTTTGCACCATCCATGGGCTTTAGGAGGGCGCGATCATTTAGATGGCACCATTTCTTCCCTCTGTGATCCAAAAACAGCAGCCAGTCGACCTAGATTGAGCAATCCTCTGTGGACTTTTTTATTTGGGGAGGGGGCTGAAGTGAGAGAGACCCTGGAAGCTGTGAGAGGGGGGAGAGATGGGGGGGTCCTTATTCTTTGGACTAGGAGCAGACAAGCCCCCCCCCCCCCACACACACACACAAACCCATATATACACCTTCAGAGCTGTCCTGGTAGACCTGGAGACAGGGCGGGCCCCGGTGTCTGGAGACATGGAGACAGTCAGTGTGGGCCCGGGTCCTTTTCTTCATGGCTAAGCTGTAAAATCTGACCTTTTCTGCTCAGGTTTTACCATTCTTTAAAGGTTTTTTCTGCTAATTATCCCATAATTTAGATAATTCAGCTAATTATCTAAATATACTATTTATTTCAATAATTAGATTTTTTATATATATAATAAATCTTATATTACATGATGTTGGGAGGTTCCTTTGATACACACCTTTCACATGCCCACAAGTTATCGTTTCGTTATAGTGTAAACAGCAGTCTAACTTTACTAGGAGCCACTACAGTTCACATTAGCTGTGGTCAATTTCTTTAATTACAAGCTCCAAAGATGTTTTGTTGTTATTTCTGGCTCTTTTGTTGATAGATCGTTTTTACACTAATTGCACTACATCAAACAGCAGCGTTTGGTCTCTAATCTTGTAATATGTATAATTTTGCGCCTAGCACCACGTGGTGCTGACAACAGACAGCAGATCCAGGAGTCTCCACTACAGCAGACCTCCACTACACTGCCCTGGGAGTTGCACCAGGGACGTATAGGTAACCCGACCCGTCCTGCTTGAAGATGCCCGAGTGGCCCGCGTGCGCAACGTGAAGGGCTCGCGCCTCGGGAACGCGGTGCGCGCACGTGAGGGGCGTTCCGCAAGCCTCCACGTGTGTTGAATTGTGCACGCGGAGGGGAGAGGTGAGTGCACGGTCCATGTAGGGCGGCATCCGTCATCCGTACCCAGTTCGGCGGCGGGTGCCTGGCCCAGTTCCCGCCGCCAGCGGCTGAATGTGGCTCACGCGGCCACAGACTGACCTGCACGTCGCCAACTGCGCCTGTATCGCAGGTGGACGTGGCCCCGTGGTGGCGCGTTTTGCGGTCACGTTTTGTTGATTTCTCGACCTGAGCGACAGCTTCATACTCAAACTCGTCACAGACTGTCCGTCTGTTAACCTGTTCCGTCTGTTAACCTGTGGACAGCCTTGACATCACATGCTTGCACAGTAGCGACTGGTGAGCGCACTTTTCCAGGCGCACCCTGGCGCGCCATCTGCTGGTCCACCAGCGCAAATACACACCTCTTCATATCAGATGAATTATATTTAATCTCCCAATGGTGGCGATAACGTTCCCCACATTTCTGTGCTACCATCGTAAGAATAATAAAATCCTGTTCTAATCACTTTCAGTGTTTATCTCCGTGCTGTTGAGTAATCATAGTTCTGTAGGTTATGATGATTATACAACAGACATTCCTCAACCTGCCACTTATATATAACCACTTAAAAAATGATTAGTCCCACAATAACATATTTCTGTCATGCATTTATCCACCAAAGAGATCAACAAGCCAAACAGAAGAGATAAGGGACGAGCCACATCCCTTTGAGGTTGATTTACGTGGGAAATATAACAGAAAGCCACATTCATAAAGATCTATCAGATCTACTGATGTTCATCCTCATCGGTCAGACAATATTAGGCTGATACATGTAGTGTGTAGAAATAAAATAGGTAATCATCCTATTTCTTTACACTTGTATCCTAAGTGTGACTTGTATCCTAACGGACTGAATGTGGCTACAGTTCTGGTTATGATACCGCAACACCTCCATATATCTACATAGCGGAGCCCAGTGAACAAATATGTATATTCCTCATTTTAATGTCTGGCTACTAATAATTCTATGATGCTGGGATCGTGATTATGTAACAACATGTCGGCTGTTTGCTGACTGGAAGCTGCCATCGTACGACCCGGTACCTCGTGACGCCACTTCCCCGGTAGAGGGGGCGGACCGGTACCGGGACGGCACTCTAGTGCAGAAGCGCTGATAACGTCAATATATCTAAAGATCAGTTGGTTTATCTGGCGTGGTTCCGTCCTGTGCATGCATCTCGGAATACGTTTGAGCATTTCCTGCACTCAGAATGATCAAGAACGGACACCATCAGGCCAGCGAACTGGGCCAACCCGCGGAGGCGAACCCGGTCGGCACCGCCTGCAGTCCGGAGAAGAGGAGGAGGTCCGTTCGAGTGTGGTGTGATGGGTGGTGAGTAAATGATCGAGACCAGTTTCTGTTATACACACAGGGGCTGGAGCTGCAGTGTCTCTGTATTATCATAATCGGCTTTTTGATCAGCTTCAGCTTTTCTGGGCATTAATTCGTTTGTAGGTCAAACCCAACGGGCAGTAGTGCTTCATCCTCTGCTCCGAGCTGCTCGCATCATCTCCGTCGTGTCTCATATATTCTTGCATTCGGCCCGGTTTATTCCTGAAGCGACACCGAATGTCAAACCAAGCCATCATTCATCATGACTTATAAATATACCATCACTGTGACTTTATTACTAAACGCTGGACACATTTCTGGTTCTACACCAGTGCGAAGAACCTTCAGCTTTTACTGTAATAACACGCAACACGCTGAAGTTCTCCGTCCTTCTGCGGTTCTTCTGGGTTCTGTTGGGACCGTTGGACGCGTGTACCGCGCATGTATATTCGTGCAGGCATGTGTTTGTTTTAGCGGAACTGTATTGTGCTTGAGCCTGTCAGACCAGCCGCAATTAGACACGCATTCATCAGACTGTTGAACGGATGTATCACATTTACGCTGATGTACTAATGTACTGCGTGTGAGCTGTACTGTCATACCTTACAATGGACATCATAATATTTCAGTGAGTCAGTCTGTATCCTCAGTGTCACTGACTGCAGAATTAGTGAAATGAAATATGATTGTTACTAATAAATTTAATGCTTATTATCAGATTATCAAGTATCAGAATTATCAGGTTCCAGCCAAACAAAAGGTCAATTTGCCTGTGTAGGAATTAATCTTTTCATTTGACCACATCAACATTAATATAGAAACGTGCTTTGCTTATTTTGCAAGTTCTTATGTAAGGGGATTTTAGAATACTTATATGAACAAACTATAACACACTCATAACAATGTGTGTGTGTGTGTGTGTGTGTGTGTGTGTGTGTGTGTGTGTGTGTGTGTGTGTGGGCTAAGGCATGGCTTTGTGCTGTAACATGCTTATGAACTAAAGCAAAGGCACAAACAAATTGGCTATTGTTTGAGCTTGGAATGAATGTGCATGTGTTTTGAAGGCTGTGGGTCTTACAGAACACTGACACACACCTTCTTCACCCACAATGCTGCACTCCGGATGCTTTGAATTCATGCACATATAGGATTATGTGGCTTTCCTGGTGGAGAATTCCAGTTATTCCAAGCCGCCCGTGTGCTGTGGTGGAATGTGGTAGAATGTTTAGAATGCCGGAATATTAACAGTGGGGTGAATTCATTCAGGGCGCTGAAATACTCATAGAGCGTAGCTGTAACTCCATCTCCCATCTCCACCCCTGCTACCCACACCTCTGCACCCACAACCTGCCCAACGTTCCCCTTTACCCTGCTGGGGGTAATAGACCCCCTAGCAAGGACCTCAGCATCCACCGCAGACCTCTGGGACATGGCTGGTTCAGACCCTTATGAGCCTACTACAGATGATCTGATTCAGATTGTGATTCTGATTCAGTGAAGCTCCAGGACCTGATTTGTGGATTACTGGGTAGGCAGTTGGAAGCAATCTGGGTTAAAGTGCATCTCATGCCCTCTGAGCTTCCGGAAAATCCAAAGTTCGTCCAACGTAGTGCTGCGTTTTTCTCTTGCTTACCTAACTACAGCCAGGGCAGAGTGCGAGGTGAACTTATGATTACAACCCTTCACAGGATATTTTGAAAGTTTATGATGTTCTCAGCACTGTGTCATCTGCAGTACTATAGGTGGGATAGATCATCATGTGTCCTGTTAACGGATGCTATCTTAGAAAAGTCACAGTTACAGTGCTTTCAAGAGCTTCGGATTTATGAATAGTATCAAAAGTTACATTTATTTATTTTTTAAATGTATTATTATTTTGTTGTTGTTGAAGCCACCATTGTGCTGCTTTATGCTTAAACACAAGAGGCAGTAAACAGCCTGAACGTGAATCATGCCCATGTAATTCATCGTATGCTATCACATATAAGACAGACGGTTTGCTGACATCTGACCAAGGGATCACCAAGTATTTGCAGTTTGTAGAATCTGATTTTCATGCTTCCTTAGAACAGGATTATTAATATGACACCACATACCAAGTCAGTATAACTGAACCTTTTTTATTATCATGGACATACTGAATGTTCTGCTGAAGAATGTGATCTTTTGCTCCCTGGCCAATAGAATGAAGAGCTCAGATGCTCTCTGGGTGTCTGTTAACCAGCTCCACTAGTTAATATTTCATGGTCCTTTGATGATGCTCTTGTGACCATGGCCCTACTTAAAGAAACAGTGTAACCTGACCGTCAGATGCTTCAGGGTCAAAACAACTGCACACACACACGCACACACACACACACACACACACACACACACACACACACACACACACACACACACACACACACACACACACACACACACACACACACACAAAGTTACAAAGGCATGTTCCATAAGCTCCATAAGCTCCTCCCTGTAGCCCCGAAACTGCCTTCATTCATGGCCCCGCCCCTGATGGAGGAAATGCCTTCATTCATGGCCCCGCCCCTGATGGAGGAACTCTGCCAGCTCACATCTCACAGCCAGGCCGACGCTGTGTGACACCTGACCCAATTTTTCCACTCCACACTCGTGTGCCAGGGCAGCTGAAAGGATCAAAAGTGCAGAGAGGATTCATCTTTATGCAAACATCAGTCTGTCCCCTGGTCCTTGGTAAACCTGTGTGACCCACAGCGATGGAACCACGCTAAAAGACAAGAAAAACACATACGAGACAAACCACACGCCTGAAATTAAAAACAGAGGGGTGGGGTACAACCTCTAGTCAGGTGGAAACTTTTGCCTGGATCGTAAGGGAAAGTGATAGCACCACAGTGTACCTCAGATGTCCTCAGATGTTTATTTCTGTCCCTCAGACAGGAGACAGGAGTCACGTCCTGCCCCACACTGGAGTCACAACACTCTGCACCTCACCTCGCCTGTAGCTTAGCTGCCCCACGGGATTAGTGGTTGTCTTCGTGATTCTCTTGTCTTAAGATGGCTGTTTTTCATTCATGATTCATGAACAAAAGCTTGGTCTTGCGTTATCTTGCGTAGAATGCTGGTAATAATCCGATGGCCCAAAAGATGCAACTCAATGCATTTGTTCAGATGTGTCCATATTAGTGGTGACTTCCTCCATGGGTTATTAATCATAGTTATATCTAGAGGGGATGGCATTACTCTTGTCACTGCATAGGCATGGTTTAATAAAACTATTTCAATTATGTATATTAAATGCATAATAAAGGAGTTCTGATTATATGCTATTTTTTATCTGCACAGACAGATGTTTTTGTTGTTTTGTTTGTGAAGTTGTAAATTACATCTGTGTTAATATCTCTCAATCTTGCTTAGTCAATCTGATATGGCTGCCTAGCTAATCTGATTAGCTCCTCTAGCTAATCTGATTAGGCTGCCTAGCTAATTTGAATGTAAGGGCTGTGCTTCAGTGACTTGAAAATGCGAACACTCAGAATGCTTCCTGATTTAAGTACTGGTGTCCCAATACAGACCAACATCCTGCTGACTTCTTCTCTGTAGTCACACTGATAATCACTATGCTAAACTCTGGAGAAACCCTTAGTCATAATACCAGTGTTGGTATTCTGATAGCTTCTACACACTTGAGTTTCAATTCCAGGGGTTACATAAGAAGCATTACACAAAGCTATACAAGCCCAAATCAGAAGTGATGTGTGTGTGTGTGTGTGTGTGTGTGTGTGTGTGTGTGTGTGTGTGCATTCTGTAATGTTTCTGTCCTTGTTTGACTTTCTTTTAGCTACGACATGGTCCATTATGGACATTCGAACCAGCTACGACAGGCTAAAGCTATGGGAGACTACCTTATAGTTGGAGTGCATACAGATGGTGAGTGCACACACACGCGCGTGCGCACACACACACACATGCGCGCACACACACACACACACACACACACACACACACACACACACACACACACACACACACACACACATCGTGCCTGAAGGGATAGCATGTGAAACGTGTTGCGTCAGGATTACTTTATCAGTGGCACCACAACCCCAGCAGGCCGCTACGCTTCCTGACCACGTGGGCAGCAGCTGAGCTGCAGATTCATAATGACCCAGCGTAATGACCCAGTGCAATAACCCAGCGTGATGACCCAGCGTAATGACCCAGCGTAATGACCCAGCGTGATGACCCAGCGTAATGACCCAGCGTGATGACCCAGCGTAATGACCCAGCGCAATAACCCAGCGCGATGACCCAGCGTAATGACCCAGCGTGATGACCCAGCGTGATGACCCAGCGTAATGACCCAGCGTGATGACCCAGCGTAATGACCCAGCGTAATGACCCAGCGTAATGACCCAGCGCAATAACCCAGCGCAATAACCCAGCGCAATGACCCAGCGTAATGACCCAGCGTGATGACCCAGCGTGATGACCCAGCGTGATGACCCAGCGTAATCACCCAGTGTAATGACCCAGCGTGATGACCCAGCGTGATGACCCAGCGTAATGACCCAGCGTAATGACCCAGCGCAATAACCCAGCGCAATGACCCAGCGTGATGACCCAGTGTGATGACCCAGCGTAATCACCCAGCGTAATGACCCAGCGTGATGACCCAGCGCAATGACCCAGCGTAATGACCCAGCATAATGACCCAGCGTAATGACCCAGCGTAATGACCCAGCGTGATGACCCAGTGTGATGACCCAGCGTAATGACCCCACGTGATTACCCAGCGTGATGACCCAGCGTGATGACCCAGCGTGATGACCCAGCGTAATGACCCAGCGTAATGACCCAGCGCAATAACCCAGCGCAATGACCCAGCGCAATAACCCAGCGCAATGACCCAGCGTGATGACCCAGTGTGATGACCCAGCGTAATCACCCAGTGTGATGACCCAGCGTGATGACCCAGCGCAATGACCCAGCGTAATGACCCAGCATAATGACCCAGCGTAATGACCCAGCGTAATGACCCAGCGTGATGACCCAGTGTGATGACCCAGCGTGATGACACAGTGTGATGACCCAGCGTGATGACACAGCGTAATGACCCAGCGTAATGACCCAGCGCAATGACCCAGCGCAATAACCCAGCATAATGACCCAGCGTAATGACCCAGCGTGATGACCCAGCGTAATGACCCCACGTGATGACCCAGCGTGATGACCCAGCGTGATGACCCAGCGTAATGACCCAGCGTGATGACCCAGCGTAATGACCCAGCGTGATGACCCAGCGTGATGACCCAGCGTAATGACCCAGTGTGATGACCCAGCGTGATGACCCAGCGTGATGACCCAGCGTAATGACCCAGCATAATGACCCAGCGTGATGACCCAGCGCAATGACCCAGCGTGATGACCCAGCGTAATGACCCAGCATGATGACCCAGCGTGTTTTTGTACAGACTGCAGCCATGCAAGACATGAGCTTTAACATGTTTTCACTTAAGCTCTAGGGGTCAGTCACCTCAGGCTTCCAGCTGTGCACTCATCAGACCCATCAGACTTATCAGACTCATCAGACCCATCAGACTCATTAGACTCATCAAACTTATCAGAGTCATCAAAGTCATCAGACGCATCAGACCCATCAGACTCATCAGACTCATCAGATGCATCAGAGTCATAAGACTCATCAGATCTGTCAGACTCATCAGACTTATCAGACCCATCAGACTCATTAGACTATTCAGACTTATCAGATCTATCAGACTCATCAGACCCATCAGTCTCATCAGACTCATCAGACCCATCAGACTCATTAGACTCATCAGACTTATCAGAGTCATCAAAGTCATCAGATGCATCAGACCCATCAGACTCATCAGACTCATCAGACGCATCAGTCATCAGACTCATCAGATCCGTCAGACTCATCAGACTTATCAGAGTCATCAAAGTCATCAGATGCATCAGACCCATCAGACTCATCAGACTCATCAGACGCATCAGAGTCATCAGACTCATCAGATCCGTCAGACTCATCAGACTTATCAGACTCATTAGACTCATCAGATCCGTCAGACTCATTAGACTATTCAGACTTATCAGATCCATCAGACTCATCAGACCCATCAGTCTCATCAGACTTATCAGACTCATCAGATTCATTTGGAATTCTCATTCGGAGTATGTAATGTGTCTTAATAATGCTAAATATCAGTGAATAATAATTCTATGCATGTGTCTGTTGTGAAGTGTATTCAATTTGTCTGAATAATAATAAATATCAGCATTTGTATTTGACAAACAGTACTCAAACAGTACTCATATTTTGTGTCACAACATCAACAATCAAGGTCTTTTATTGAAAAATATGTGAACCTCTAAAAAAGTGGTTTCAGTCTCAGGGAAAATGGAGGATTTAATGTATAAAGTGTAGAAACTCAAAACCCGTGAATTATCCCAAATGAAGGATACATTAATGAGCAACTGATACATAGACATATACAGACAGACAATATATATACTGTATGTATAATGGCTTCTATGATAATAAAATATAATTTTAGATGCCGTTAAGTGCAGAAATCCCATTGATTTGAAATGGTTCCCAAACGTTTTTTCTTTGTGTGCCACGTTTTTCACAACTACTCTCCCTCAGTCTCTCTCTCACTCTGTCTCTCAGTGGTATTTGACATGTATGTTTTATGTCTTTTGATATTTCCGCCTCCTTCAACTGCAGAAGAGATTTCAAAGCACAAGGGCCCTCCAGTCTTCACGCAGGCGGAGAGATATAAGATGGTGCGAGCCATCAAGTGGGTGGATGAGATGGTGGAGGACGCCCCCTACGTCACCACCCTGGACACTTTGGACAAGTACAACTGCGACTTCTGTGTGCATGGAGGTACGGTTTACTGGGTGCAGACCAAATCTTGTTTACAAAGGGCACTGTAAGTTACAAAAGAACACCAAATCAGTCGATTCATGTGTTTAAAATATTAAACTGGACCTATGATAATCCCAGTCCAGCCTGGACTTGGGACAGTTCCCTTCTGCTCTTACAGAGGAAACCAGCAGATGGCTGTTACAGTAATACTCATGGCTTCTTCATGTTTTTAACCTTCTCTGCTACATTTCGGCCATTTCAGACGACATCACCCTGACGGTGGATGGCAAGGACACTTATGAAGAGGTGAAAACATCGGGCAGGTACAGGTGAGATCAGGTGTCCCACAGCAAAACACACAAGAGACATCGGGGGTCATATGGCTGAATAGGCAGGTGCAGATTAACCGAGGAGTTCCAGAGCTGAACACACAGGTACAGGTGACATCAGGGGTCAGATAGCTGAACACAAAGACACAGATGAGGTCAGAGGTCAGATAGCTGAACACAAACATACAGGTGAGATCAGGGGTCAGATAGATGTCAGGGGTCAATTAGCTGATTCCACAGTCAGGCAGGGCTGTCAGGACTCCCACACAGCTCTTACTCGAGTGTCTCTGCAGGGAGTGTAAGAGAACTCAGGGCGTCTCTACCACGGACCTGGTCGGCCGGATGCTCCTGATGACCAAGGCGCATCACAGCAACATAGTGAGTCCCTCCTGCCCTTAGAAGTGCTCCATGGCGCCATCTGCTGCTCACTAAAAGACGTTACTGACCCGCCTGTGTCGTCCCTTCTCTCTTAGGGCAGCTCAGACTACCAGCAGCACACAGACAACTTTGGAAGGGTGAGTTTGTGTTCAGGACAACCGTGCACTTACTCCATGGAAAATAAACATCTTTTGGATTCACGCCTCGAGAAGTACGTGCTATTTTTGGATAGAACTCTACTGACCTGGATTCAGTGTTAGAGTTTTGTTACCATAATAAATATGTTTTTTTTTTTTTTTTCATGGGTGTGATTCTCAGATCAATCATATTTAGAGATTCCACTGGTTGACGTGCACAAGAAGTCCTGAACTGGAAGACAGAAACGCTCGTGCATTCTGTCAGATTGTCCCTGTAGCCCTTTTCTTGCTCGGGGGTACATTTTAGCTTCCGGGGGGTTTATATTGTCTCTCCCCAATTCCCCCCATAGGTCGTGCAGGGCTCCCAAACCGAGCATGGGAATCACTTCAACTCAATATGCCTGACAGTTTATTAGTAACACTTGAAAGGACGAGAAAGAAAAGAGTCTTTGGTGCCGAGCTGGAGTTTGGGTCAGTTTCCCAGAGACTGAGGCTGCCCTTTGACCCTTAGGTAGTGTTTCTGAGCCATTCTCAATATAGAGCAGGAATTGCTTTGACATCTTTAAAAAAACATGCTATAAATTACTAATGAAGAAAAGTAGCAACACAAAAATATCAACTCAAGGTTATAGTATTTCTCATTTGCCATAAGGGTTTACCATGTTCTAATGTGTGTTGAGAGAAATTGCTTACTTTTAGATCTGGGATCCAGTTTTCAGTTTGCTCTTGTTATGGTTAAGATCCACATTAAGACAAGCAGGCCCTGGGTCAGTGTAAAAACCAACATCTAGGTTCCTGTTATCACTTTATTCCTTTATCATTTTGATTTGCTTTACAGGGTCCCAAAGGCCACAGTCCCTGGACAGGGGTGTCCCAGTTCCTGCAGACATCCCAAAAAATCATCCAGTTCGCCTCGGGGAAGGAACCCCAGCCTGGTGACACCATCATCTATGTGGCCGGGGCCTTTGACCTCTTTCGTATCCTCACACGCTTCCGTCTTTCCACCAATCTAAGCGTCGCGGAGCCTCTCCCACAAACTGGCACGAAACACAGTGTGTGTGTCATTCACCTTGACATGATGGTCTGAAGACATTGGCCATGTGGATTTCTTAGAGGCAGTGCACAAGCTGTCAGACAAGCCGTACATTATTGTGGGTCTGCATTTTGATCAGGCAAGATTGAATTTTTGAAAGATTATTTTATGCCAATGGTGCGTCTTATGGTTCTGTTGCAGTGCAGCGGTATTTTGTTTACAAGATTCTCTATGTGTCATACAGATTAAGGCAGATCATGAATTACAGGGCTGAGGTGTAATAAATAAGAAATGGCAGATGGCTTTTTCTATTTCAGGAAGTGAATCGGTACAAAGGGAAGAATTATCCCATCATGAATGTCCACGAGAGAACCCTCAGTGTCCTAGCCTGCCGAGTGAGTTACTTTTCATCTTAATTTTAGTCATTTGAACCAAATAATTGTAAATTAAAATCATTGAATAATATTTCCCATTGTCATTTCTTTGGTCCATATAAGTATGTCTCGGAGGTGGTGATTGGGGCACCGTATGCTGTTTCAAAGGATTTGCTGGACCATTTCAAGGTACAAACTGGATAAATTAGAGCAGGGGACAGGAGGGCAACAGGTGCACAGTGTAACACAGCACTCAGGGGTTGAGTACAGTGTAACACAGCACTCTGGGGTTGAGTACAGTGTGACACAGCACTCTGGGGTTGAGTACAGTGTGACACAGCACTCTGGGGTTGAGTACAGTGTGACACAGCACTCTGGGGTTGAGTACAGTGTAACACAGCACTCTGGGGTTGAGTACAGTGTGACACAGCACTCTGGGGTTGAGTACAGTGTAACACAGCACTCTGGGGTTGAGTACAGTGTAACACAGCACTCTGGGGTTGAGTACAGTGTGACACAGCACTCTGGGGTTGAGTACAGTGTGACACAGCACTCTGGGGTTGAGTACAGTGTAACACAGCACTCTGGGGTTGAGTACAGTGTGACACAGCACTCTGGGGTTGAGTACAGTGTGACACCCAGCACTCTGGGGTTGAGTACAGTGTGACACCCAGCACTCTGGGGTTGAGTACAGTGTAACACAGCACTCTGGGGTTGAGTACAGTGTAACACAGCACTCTGGGGTTGAGTACAGTGTAACACAGCACTCTGGGGTTGAGTACAGTGTAACACAGCACTCTGGGGTTGAGTACAGTGTGACACCCAGCACTCTGGGGTTGAGTACAGTGTAACACAGCACTCTGGGGTTGAGTACAGTGTAACACCCAGCACTCTGGGGTTGAGTACAGTGTAACACAGCACTCTGGGGTTGAGTACAGTGTGACACCCAGCACTCTGGGGTTGAGTACATTGTAACACAGCACTCTGGGGTTGAGTACAGTGTAACACAGCACTCTGGGGTTGAGTACAGTGTGACACCCAGCACTCTGGGGTTGAGTACATTGTAACACAGCACTCTGGGGTTGAGTACAGTGTAACACCCAGCACTCTGGGGTTGAGTACAGTGTAACACAGCACTCTGGGGTTGAGTACAGTGTAACACAGCACTCTGGGGTTGAGTACAGTGTAACACAGCACTCTGGGGTTGAGTACAGTGTGACACCCAGCACTCTGGGGTTGAGTACATTGTAACACAGCACTCTGGGGTTGAGTACAGTGTAACACCCAGCACTCTGGGGTTGAGTACAGTGTAACACCCAGCACTCTGGGGTTGAGTACAGTGTAACACCCAGCACTCTGGGGTTGAGTACAGTGTAACACCCAGCACTCTGGGGTTGAGTACAGTGTAACACCCAGCACTCTGGGGTTGAGTACAGTGTAACACCCAGCACTCTGGGGTTGAGTACAGTGTAACACCAAGCACTCTGGGGTTGAGTACAGTGTAACACCCAGCACTCTGGGGTTGAGTAGAGTGTGACACAGCACTCTGGGGTTGAGTAGAGTGTGACACCCAGCACTCTGGGGTTGAGTAGAGTGTGACACCCAGCACTCTGGGGTTGAGTAGAGTGTGACACCCAGCACTCTGGGGTTGAGTAGAGTGTGACACCCAGCACTCTGGGGTTGAGTAGAGTGTGACACCCAGCACTCTGGGGTTGAGTAGAGTGTGACACCCAGCACTCTGGGGTTGAGTAGAGTGTGACACCCAGCACTCTGGGGTTGAGTAGAGTGTGACACCCAGCATTCTGGAGTTGAGTACAGTGTGACACCCAGCATTCTGGGGTTCAGTATCATGCTGCATTTCTTCTGTTGTGCAGGTGGACCTGGTTTGTCATGGGAAGACAGAGGTGTTCCTGGACCAAGATGGCTCTGACCCATATGCCGTGAGTACTGGTCGCATCATGCAAAATAAAATGCAATAGGATTAATTCAGTTTTCTTTCATGTAGATCATGTTCCTGATCTAGCATAAAATGTCATATAATGCATTAAAGAGTATTAAAGTGTGATCGAGTCATCTTTCTGTGTGTGTGTGTGTGTGTGTGTGTGTGTGTGTGTGTGTGTGTGTGTGTGTGTGTGTGTGTGTGTGTGTGTGTGTGTGTGTGTGTGTGTGTGTGTGTGTGTGCTTTGCCTCCACACAGGTCCCCAGGAGCAGAGACATCCTGCGTATCGTGGACAGCAGGAACAATCTCACCACTGATGACATTGTACAGAGGATCATCAAAAACAGGTGAGCTGGCCCCTCCCCCACCACCAGCGCTCACCTGGTTCACCTGCTGGTGCGGAGAGTACCAGCGCTCACCTGGTTCACCTGCTGGTGCGGAGAGTACCAGTGTGGCTCCTGGTTCACCTGCTGGTGTGGACAGTACCAGTGTGGCTCCTGGCACTTGTTCAAGGGGAACATTATAGAGCACAAGTGAACAGGACACGACACTACTGAAAATGACACAAACCAGCAAGGAGACGCTACTGGGACCACAGGCCTCTTCATTTACTTTTACAGAACATTTACAGAACCCACTACACACTGCACAGTGCAAACTACACTCAACACACTGCACAGTGCAAACTACACTCGACACACCGCACAGTGCAAACTACACACGACACACTGCACAGTGCAAACTACACTCGACACACTGCACAGTGCAAACTACACACGACACACTGCACAGTGCAAACTACACTCGACACACTGCACAGTGCAAACTACACACGACACACTGCACAGTGCAAACTACACCCGACACACTGCACAGTGCAAACTACACCCGACACACTGCACAGTGCAAACTACACCCGACACACTGCACAGTGCAAACTACACTCGACACACTGCACAGTGCAAACTACACTCGACACACTGCACAGTGCAAACTACACTCGACACACTGCACAGTGCAAACTACACTCGACACACTGCACAGTGCAAACTACACTCGACACACTGCACAGTGCAAACTACACTCGACACACTGCACAGTGCAAACTACACTCGACACACTGCGCAGTGCAAACCACACTCGATACACTGCGCAGTGCAAACCACACTCGATACACTACACCAGGGGTGGCCACAATGACCAAGTCAGAAAGATCTACCAGGGGGTGGGGGGGTGTGAGGTGGCGAACGAAATTTGTTGAGCGGGGGTGGGGGGGGTGTGATGTGATTTGCGTGTGTCAAACCCTAGACGTCAGATTGGCTACCATGAATGGCAATCAAAATACAACCGTCAGTGCAGATGGGCGATTCATCCACTACTTTTTTATGTCACGCGATCTACGCACATTCCTTCGCGATCGACCAACACTGATCGCGATCGACGTAATGGGCACCCCTGCACTACACAGTGCAAACTACACTCGACACACTACACAGTGCAAACTACACTCGACACACTACACAGTGCAAACTACACTCGACACACTGCAGGCTACAAACTTTGGCAGAACAAGCTGTACAAAGCAGCAAAGCATCCACAAGATGTCTGCAGTTCTTCTGTCTCTCACGGTGAGCTGCTTAATTTTTTAATGTGGTCAACAAGATGCAAATGACCAGCCTTGCGCTGTTTGTGTGCGCTGTCCCGAGAGCCCACCACACAGACCGACGGTTCTTTCCCCCCGAGTTTGGCTCCACTCTGATGCTGCCATGGTGATGCTGCCATAGTGTTGCTGCCATGGCGATGCTGCTTTTGAGTCGTGTGCTGTATTCTGTCTTCAGGCTGCTGTTCGAGGCCAGGAACCAGAAGAAGGAGGCCAAGGAAATGGCGGTGATCCAGGCCATGAAGCAGCGAGAAGAGGAGAAAGCCAAAGAGAGAGTTCAGGAAGTGCTTTAGGACGTTTGTGACCAAGCGCCCATCACGGACTGCCCAAACCCCCCCAGCCCCGCCCCCTGTTCCTGCCCCACCCCAGCCACACCCCCACTCCAAGCCACACCCCAAACCTCACTCCACCCTCACTCCAAGCCACACCCCCAGCCCTTGCCCCTTCCCCACTCCAAGCCACACCCCCAGCCCTTGCCCCTCCCCCACTCCAAGCCACACCCCCAGCCCTTGCCCCACCCAGCCCCCCATCCGGTTCCATTTCCAACAGCCTGCACGCATTATGTAAATATGTATTTTATGTAATATAAGTCTATTATAATTGACTGATTTCTGTATTTATCCCTCTCAAATTTAAATATGTCACAGTAATTGGATTTTCTTTTCTTGTTTGAAGCAATGGAACATATTTAATATTGTTATTTTAATATGTAGAGTTTATTTCAGAGTGCATGGCGTCCATAACATTTAATAGCGTCAATTTTAATATTATCTCTTTGAAAGGGACAGTAGTCAGTGCAGATGAGTCTCATCTGTTCTTTTTAAATGTTTTTGGGATAAATGTTTGCTGCCTTACCCCATTTATGTATGGTCTGCAGTGTTTTAACCGGTCTGGACTGAAAGCTGAGCTCTGGGACCATCTAGTTCTAGATTTGTGCTATCACACATGGGTCTGGAAGTAGCATTTTAGCTCATATACTACAATGAATGATCAACCTTGGAAAAAAACAGCTGAAAACCAACAGGATGTCTGTCAAAGTCTCACTGGTGTAGATGATGTAAATTGTATGAAATACACGTTTAGAGACCAGCCCACACTCCACGAACAGCGCTGCTAGCGTGGCGCAATGATCACCTTGAGTTGGTGGGGTGTGTAGTAACAGGGTTGGCCGCTGGAGGGCACTGTTCCTCTATAAATGACTGGCCTAAGCACAACTCAGTTACTGAAAGGTGAATGTTATTCAGGACTTTCACAACATTTCGATATTGTGTTAGTGGTCGCTTCAGTTATTAAGATATAACCCAATCACATGTATGGGTTAAAGTTTGATAATTAATATAATTAATTAAAGTACTTAAAAAAGTTTATTTTTAGTTGTAGTTATTTCTTTCAAATTGTACTCTTAATGCTGATTTTAAACTTAAACCTTTTAAACCCAATAACTCCCGCTTTCAATTTCTCAATACCGTGGGCGACACATGATCAAAAGTAATATTGTGATCGTAACAAGTCAAACATACGAGTATGGTAACTCTTAACAAACTCTCCTTATGGACGGAAGCGCTGTTTCTAACACGCGCGTGCCCGCCATCACAGGGCACCCGCCTTCTATCATGGCATTGTGGTTTGTGTACTTGTGTATATAAAATACTGTAAAGACAAATTGGTACAATATATCACTGTCAATATCAACATCCGTTTTCGTGCCTTTTGTTACTTAGATTTTTAATCGTCTTATGATGTTTTTGCTCATTAAATTATTTGTGC
Organism: Brachyhypopomus gauderio; assembly: GCF_052324685.1. Lineage (NCBI taxonomy): Eukaryota > Metazoa > Chordata > Actinopteri > Gymnotiformes > Hypopomidae > Brachyhypopomus > Brachyhypopomus gauderio. The sequence goes on from NC_135212.1 coordinate 11,290,825, forward strand.
ATACAATATATATATATATATATTTTTTTTTTTTTGGGGGGGGGGGGGGGGCTATTTCATTGCAGTTGAACTTCTCTAGTCAGCAAATGCCACATAAACCAAATTAATTATGAAAAATCCCACGTGCGCTCACACGCGAGCTCGCGCAGTTCAGCAGAAAGGTTGCGGGTGTCACGTGCCAATCAAACTACTTTACGTCACCACGAGCGTCCAGAACTCTTTATTTCCCCTGAGCACAGCACGCGCCAGTACTCTAATAACTAGTACTTTATTAACCAGTCCGGCCTGCTAGCTGGACTTATTAATAACTTTGTCAGAGCAAAGCACACTGATCAGAATTTTGTCTTTAGAATTATCACCAGATGTTTCGTTGTTTCGACCCAACATCTCTGCAGGTAAATAACGCAAATCTCGCCACAAACACACGCAGGTGTAATGCAGTATGAGATGAGATGAGAAACGTGTGTAGTCCAGTATGAGATGAGATGTGAAACGTGTGTAGTCCAGTATGAGATGAGATGAGAAACGTGTGTAGTCCAGTATGAGATGAGATGAGAAACATGTGTAGTCCAGCATGAGATGAGATGTGAAACGTGTGTAGTCCAGCATGAGATGAGATGTGAAACGTGTGTAGTCCAGCATGAGATGAGATGTGAAACGTGTGTAGTCCAGCATGAGATGAGATGTGAAACGTGTGTAGTCCAGTATGAGATGAGATGTGAAACGTGTGTAGTCCAGTATGAGATGAGATGAGAAACGTGTGTAGTCCAGTATGAGATGAGATGAGAAACGTGTGTAGTCCAGTATGAGATGAGATGAGAAACGTGTGTAGTCCAGTACGAGAGGAGATGTGAAACGTGTGTAGTCCAGTACGAGATGAGATGTGAAACGTGTGTAGTCCAGTACGAGATGAGATGTGAAACGTGTGTAGTCCAGTACGAGATGAGATGTGAAACGTGTGTAGTCCAGTATGAGATGAGATGTGAAACGTGTGTAGTCCAGTACGAGATGAGATGTGAAACGTGTGTAGTCCAGTACGAGATGAGATGTGAAACGTGTGTAGTCCAGTATGAGATGAGATGTGAAACGTGTGTAGTCCAGTACGAGATGAGATGTGAAACGTGTGTAGTCCAGTATGAGAGGAGCGCTCACAGGTGTGTGGTGCTCACCTGAAGGCATGCCTGAGGGCGCTGCAGGCGCACCTCCCCTCACGGGTGTCCGAGGAGGAGAAACGGGCGAGGAACCGCAGCGCTAAACTAGACCGAGAACTACAAGCACAAGCCAGAAGGGAGATGCACGTGGTCAGAGTGCTCATGCTTGGTAAGATTTCTGAATGGTTTACCAAGAATCAAGGACTTGGACTTTTAGCAGGTAGATTGAGGAAACCTTTTTGTTTAGGTGAAGGTTTGTTTGCATAAGTAGTTCATGCATTAATCACCCACTTTATCTGAAAGATTTGCCTCACACCTCAAACTCAATAGACACTTTGAAGCCTTTCTAAATATGGAAGTGTACAATTACAACCTGAATCCTGTATATTAGCGCCCCCTTTCTGACCCACTCATTAGTGGTTTCTGATCAGGGAAGCAGCAGTGATTGAATATTTTTAGCTTTTTTAGTTTAAGTTTTAGTTCATTTTAACAGTGAGTATTTTTCAAGTAATTGTTTGGTGATTATATAAACATGGAGTTGATTTGGATTAAAGTGTCAGGATTGAGTGTTTGATCTATAGGATTCCACAAACAATGCATGACAAGACAGCTTATAGATGCTAATTCTACAATATTTAAATTAAAATAGTAATTAATTAATTTGTTTGTCTAAATATTTATAATGTTGTTTCTTAAAATGTTAGACAAACATTCAGTAACATGGGATTTCTTTTTATTTGAAATGAGAAGAAATGCACTCTAAGAAGTTACAAGAAGGCCTCAGTTAAACCAAACCTTCAACTCTGAACATGCCAAAGTCCACATTGCAAGCGTCTTGAGTGCTTCTAGCAATGTCCAACTTTGCCATATTAATGGGAGACTATTGCTGAATGGTTGAGGGCTTAATCCTGGCTAACATGGATTTTGCACACCTTAGTTTTGGTTAATCCACATCCAAGAGCTTCTGTTCCAAACCTCTAGGCACTCCAGAGAGCGGTAAAAGCACTCTTCTGAAGCAAATGAAGATTATTCATAACCGTGGCTTTACCAAAGAAGAACTTTCCACTTTCAAGGTACAGTGACTTGTTGGAAATTGTGTTGAATTGTTAGGCAAAGTATTGGATACAATGGCTGGGTTCTTTTCCCAGTTGCTGTATATACTGTGTTTTGTACAGACTTTACACGCATCAGGCTGTCTCTGCCAGACAATTCAGCAGTATGGTGTATTTCTCAAGGGAAGTAGTTCAGTAAAGAGGGTGTCAGATCTCTGGATGAATCTCACTCTGAGGTGTTTTTCTTTTCTCCTTATGCTGCTTTTCGTGTGGCCTTGGGAGAGTTTCCACTGAGACCACACCTCTAGAACCCAACTAAATCTGTCATGGGCTCTAGCATGTTTAAGATGTGATCCCAGGTTGGTTCATCCCATCTACACATGAAAGAAAAGCTCTTCCAAATGATATATTGGGTAAATTTGAGAATGATGCATGTGCTGGGTCAAACACACTGGGGATCTGTGGTACTGCATGTGAAAGCACAGACCATCAGAGACATGCAACATGTGCCTGTGAGCAGGTGCAAAACTGGGCATCCGTTTAGGTTTGGACTCCACCTTCCATCTTCCGTGGCTTAATTCTGGGACCAATCAATGACTAGCAACCTCAAAATGGAGTCTTTGCTGACTAGTGAGAGCGGAAAGTCTTAACCAGATAATTACCTTTTAAAATACGACCGTGTTCATTGGGGGACTGTAAAATTGCTGTTTTCATTATTTAACAGATCACGACCATGTTGCAGCTAACTGGAAATAAATGATTGAAACCCCATCAAGTGTAACTAACTGTCTAGTGTGATTTCTCTCCTTGCGCTCGACGTCTCCTCTGCGAGCAGCCTGCAGTACTGGACAACCTCTTCACCTCCATGAAGTTTGTCCTGCATGGTATGGGCAGACTCCACATCACTCTGGCCAACAAGAAGAACAAGGTGGGCTGCAGATCTCCATGCCATGCTGGGTTCAGAAGGTCCAGTGGTCCACACAGCAGATGAGAACATTAGATCCACCAGTCGTGCCATCACTTGCTGACAACGTGCCCTTTGCTCATTAACACACTTATTATAGACATTACACACCGTCCTTTCTCTACCCGAGCACACTTCTCTTTATTCATTGTCTAAGAATGCAGAATGCCGAATGTAAACGTGGACGTTTCCCTACAGGCCCACGCGCATGCCGTCCTGTCCTGCGATCGCTGTGTAGGAGACGACCAGCAGCTGCTGCCCTTCTTGGCCTGTTCCATCTACAGCCTGTGGGGGGACGCGGGGGTGCGGGCCGCGGCCGCCAGGGGTCACGAGTACCAGCTCAACGACTCCGCCCTCTAGTGAGTGGCGTCTGTGCTTCAGCCCGCGCTCGAGAAGCACACGGCGCCTTCCGCTCTCCGTCCGTCACTTTAGAGCAGATCTCCGCTAATGACTCTTGTGACATTTGCTGAAAGGGCCTTAATTGCCGCCTCGTTAGAAAGAGTTGCCGGAGACTGTTTTGGAAATGGGTAGAATAATTACAAAGGGAGGGTACATGACATGCTCGGTTGCATGTGGCGGTCTGGGATTAACTGGGTTTGAAGCGTTTTGCAGTAATTACCAGGCCATGACAAATAAGATTTCTTATCACACTTCCATTCCTAGTGAGTATTCTGAAGGTTTTTTTTTTAACATGTTGAACAATGTCCGAAGTCGCTGACATATTTCTTGGTTTTCACTCACATTGAGATCTTGACATTAGATTTACCATTAGGTTGGTTGTGTTGGTAGGATTGTCTGCAAAAATGTTGATTGTTAAAAATTATTAAAATGTAAAAAATGTAAGTCATAAGATGAATGTCAAAATGGGTAGACTACATTTAAAATGGTAATTGTCTTTGTAATTGTAGCCAGCTGTAGCTGTTACAAGTGCCTTGATCAAGCTCTTGGGGACCCTGCCCCTTCATGGCTCTCTCTCAGTACAGCGTTCCCTTATTCACCTGCCACCGAGCTCCAGAGCAGGTTTATTACAAACTTCCATTTCATCTGAGGACCCCCAGCCCAGAGTTCCGTGTGCTGCGTCTGTCATGGTCCTGCTACAGGCCCTGTTTGCAGGAGCCCGCCGGTTCTGACAGACCCCGTTAGCGAGCGCTTGATTCCTAATGAGCTGGAGACCTTTGGGCTGCAGTGTGTTTTTGGGGTGATGAGCGGCACTGCTGGGTGTGTGTGGGCTACAGTAAACACCTCCGTCACGAAGCCCTTCGTGTTGAACCATGCTGTCCTGGATAGCCGATCTATAAATAAATGCTAATGCCGTTCTTATCTGCATTCAGGGCCATTTTCTTGCAGTGCTGTATTTCCCACTCCGCTATTGTTTGTAGTTTATATCATACAGCGAATGACAAACCCTCAACATAGTGTACAAAAGCACATTGGTTGTCTTTATGCAATTTTCATGTAGTGAAAATCATCTTGACTTCTCTGTTGTCTAAAGAGACAGCCCTCCAATCCTGATCGCAAAGCAGTGTGTTCCCCATTTTGGTCTCTTATTTGTTTCCTGAACTGCACCTGATAAGGTGTGTGGTTCTTGTGCTCCACACGCCTTTGTGCAGTGGCTTCTAACACGGAGCATTACGAGACTGCAACCTTATCAAATGAATCAGGAAAATCCCAGCGCTGTTGCCCTCTGGATGGAGTTATCGCCCGGCCTCAGGTGTGCAGTGCAGCTGGGTGATTGTCAGGTGCTCAATAGTGCTAGCGGCTAAGACGTGTGGCTTTGTCAGCCTGGTGATCAGAGCTAGATAAATGTCATGGCTAGGGATTCAGGTTATAAACATGGCTTTCCGAGTTGATGCTCTCGTTCCTAACTTCCGTCAAGCTCACATGGAGTCACGGATTCATGGGTACCCAAATCATGGGCTTTCACTCATTTCTCATCTCATTAATCGTAGACGAGGTCACCGACATGGACAGTTTGTGTTGTTTCTCTCTGACCTGGGATCAGAGCAGCGGCGGTAGGATCAGGTTAAACAGACTTAAGTGGGATTGACTAGGCAGACAGCAGAGCTGCGGACACATGACATCGCTGGCCTCCTGACTCGGGGAGAGGGAAGGTGTGAACAGAAGGAGACGAGTGGCTCCTTACGACGTCACGTTAACCAGCGTTGATACAGAACGTTTCCTAGAGGTGTTGATTCCCCTCAGCGCCCTGGTTTAGGGCTGACGTAGTTCCCCTGCTCTTTCAGAGTAATTAAAAATGACCTTGTGTTGAACGAGGCTTGTGTGTCAAGGCTGAAGAGGTGGTTGCGATCACCACGAAATGATTTAAACAGAGTCTTTCTCCTGCCCTGTGCCCGTGACGCCTGCAGCTTCTTTGACAACCTGAACCGGATCATCGGTCTGCAGTACCTCCCCACGGAGGAGGACGTCCTGAGGGTGAGAGTGAGGACCAGTGGCGTCGTGGAAACCCAGTTCATCCACAATCACCTGCAGTACAGGTAAAAGTTCCTCACCGTCCCTCAAAGCACAGCTGTATCCAAACAGAGACCTTCATTTACTTAGACCTGGTTATTCAATTCAATTCAACTTTGTCATTATACAATACAGAGTTGTACAGTATAACGAAACGCTGTCAGGGTACAACTCCAGTGCAGACATCGAAAGACAGCAGAGCAAAGACAATCGGGAGTTTATCAAAATTAACACACATGAAGACAAGATGGTATAAGGTGCACAGAACAAACGACAAATGATCGGTTTGTCATTATTGACTTGGAATGATCTATAGCACCATTTTAATCTTCCATTTGGTAGTTTAAACTGGGTGACTGTTTGGGGTTATTCAGAGTATTTGTGGATGTATCCAGTAGCCAAGGACTGTGCTGATGTAGTCTTGGTTGAGCCTGAGCTTATGTGAGAGGAATTAAAAATGAAATCACAGTAGCTGAGTTATGATGCCCACCTTTGGTGCCCATTCAAACGTATCTTTGCCATGTGAACAATACGTGTAGGGTTTAGTGGGCCGAACACCATGGTTTCAGCAGCTGACTGCAGCCCTCTTGACATAACCAGCACAAAAAAAATTCTGGTGGACTGATGTCTTATGATCTTGCCTTTGGTCATCCAGTATAATCCTGATCCTGGATGCTCGTGGTCACTTTGGAATTAGTGGGTGGGGCCTGAACCTGCATCATCGTGCTTTTTTAATGCAAGTGAAGGAGGCCCCCACACTGTGCTGTGACTCAGAGCTCTGAAATATTGATTGTTTTGCCTTTCAGAAAGGTGAGGGGATTGATAACCTCTCACTTTCTTTCTCTTTTCCTTCTTAATTTCTCTCTGCATGCTTGAGGTTTGGGTGATTGCTGTGGTAGAGAGGCCAGAAGGTCTGGGTACGTGCTCTCCACCTGCCTCTGCTGATGAACAGATGCCAAAAAGCGGCCTTGGGGAGTCTAATCAAAACCTGGGCTTGTTGGGAAGCCCAGCTGTGAGATGTTGCGTCATGCTGTCAACAGAGATGGAGAAGCGATCTAGAAATTGGTCCGAGATCTTGAGTGCTTGCTCTCCGTTGCCTTCAGGTGGAGCCTCCCGTTCAGGTGATTGTGTTGTAGAACGTGTCAGGGAGTTTGCAGTCACTCGTGTGTCAGAGCTCCAGGCCGGCTCCGTCTCTTGAGTGATAGCGGAGAGGATGTGGGCAGCTGTTCCAGGACTTATCGCTGTGCACACAAAGCGGCATTGTGTTGGCACTGTGTTTTTGAGTGTTTTTTGAGCTAAGCTTCTAGCAGTGATGAGCTTGATGAACGCTTGCTTCTCCGTGTGGAGCAGAGAGTGCTCTGTCCTGCTCACCCCCCCCCCCCCCCCCCCCCCCACCACCACGTACCCCAACGCTGAGGTGCCGCACGCTACCTTGGGCTGTTTCAGAGTCTTTACATGCTCCACAGCAGAGATGAGATGCAGCCCCGTTAAGTAGATGTGATGACTGGCGTCCTTCGTTAAGCACCAAGTGTTGCAGCACTAATGTTTCACCAGCTCGTGACTCCATGGTGTGGCAGCGATGGGGCAGAAAGTTGTCGCAGAAAGTAGAGCTCAATTGATCGGTCATATTCCATTTCCTGTGAGTCCAGCACCTCGGGTCCACATGGTTCAGCAAACGTACTGCGGTGTCGGGCTGGTGTGAATCAGCGTTAAATTGGACGCAGTTTTCTGCTGTTGTACAACTGACATTAGTGGATCTTTCAACGCACAATTGGAGACTAGAAAGTTAATAACACGAACATCACAAGAACTAAGCAAAAGGTGAATTACAACTGGAAGAAAAGCAAGTGTGAATATGGAAGTTGCTTTTGACTTTTTGTTATTTCAGAACTTTTTTAAATGATATTCTTTGATTTTGTTTATTTAAGGAAGATAGTCATGGCTAAATTTTCTTATTTTACCAATTCTTAGTGTGATGGCTAATTGGTCTTTAGAATGAGGTGCTCTGGCACTTGTATATTTTAACCTTGTCTTGTATTCATAACTTTTACCCCAATGCTTGTCCTGCTAGGACTTTACATTTGAACCATTGTGGAATAAGATTAATTATATGCAAAATGATTTATTTAGTCATAACATGTGCTTTATGCTGAGAGAGAGAGAGAGAGAGAGAGAGATACATACATGCATACATACATACATGCATACATACATACATGCATACATACATACATGCATACATACATGCATACATACATACATACGGCTCTTCTCAAGGTTTCTTCCTAATGACAGGAAGAAATAGGCAGACTTTCCTTGCCACTCTCACCTTTGTCTTGCTCACTGGGGACTTGAACATGTGTGAAACCTCTTGGTGATAACGGCTGAAATAAAAAGGGCGATACAAATACATTTGACCTTGACTCTGTGCTGCTGTTCACAGAGTGTATGATGTTGGTGCTCATCAGCTCTCGCAGAAGAAGTGCTTCAGCCATTTTGATGATGTCATGGCTGTGATGTTTGTAGTGGCTCTCACTGGGTATGATCGAACCGTTCCTCAGAACCCCTCTCTGGTGAGTGACCCGTTTGACAATTGTTACGAACTCCTGCCAACAGCCTACCAAAGAGTAATTCATCTTGATTTAGTCTACTATCCTGAATATTCTAGGCTAAGTAAAGCCCATTACATCAGTGGTTGCAAACGAACATGCAGGTTAGTGTATCTGGTACAAAGTGATGCACACTGGGAAATACCAGCCTGCCTCTGGAAGTCAGGAAGATCCAAGCAATGTCCCACAAGGACCACGAGCCCAACCAATCAGATCAACGTATGAAATCTGTCATGGGTCTGTCATGATGAGATCACCAGAGGGGAGTTAGTGCCCCCCAGTGAATAGGATGGTTGTCATTAGTGTAGTGTCCATGTACTTTTTACTATTAAAATGTCTATAGTTCATCAATTTCAAATGGAGTCCCAGTGGTACTCAGAGTTTATGATAATAAACTTGCTTCTTGTTTTCTGGTCCTCTCTTCTCTAATGGTCGTCTCCATGTTCTTCCCTACAAGAACTGTCTGCAGGAAAGTCTGGAGCTCTTTACCAGCATCTGCAACAACACGTTCTTCAGAAAAGCTTCACTGGTAGGTTCATATTCAGTAGAAAAGTTGTGTGTGTTTGTATGAAGGTTCCAGTGAGTATCTGCAGTGTACTGTAATAAATATGTAGACGTAGCACCAGGAACCCAGAGAAACGCCACATTTCAGATGTCTTGTGCCAGCTACGTGCCTCCAAGTTCTAGGAGGTGGATTCAGAAAAAGTAGATGTTTAAATTCTAGCGTTCATTCCACATGGTCCTAAAGTTCTTGAGTTCTTTCCTACATCTTCAGCTTCATTGCCGCCATAGCAACAACTGGCAATAGCAACAGATATATCATTAATGAAGTGTATGTTAGTGTTATAAAGCCTTGCTCTAGTAACATCCTTATTTCTCATGCTCACAAAATGATCAGCAATGCTTCTCTTGTTTTCTCCAATGTAAAGCTGAATAGGTCTCTTACAAGTAACGCAGTAGACGACTCCTGCAGATATAAATCCAATTAACAGGTGTATAGGATCAATTTATATAGTGGCTGTGTTGATATAATTTCATGTAGCATCGAGTTGGTACAGACTACAGTACCACAGGTATTATTCGTCGACTCATTTCTCTAACGCTTGGCCAGCATGTGTGTTTGTTTTGTCTGTAGGAGATTAGTGGAGGATCGTCCAGGGTTTTGAAGTGATTAAGTATAATATTAGGCTTTTATTTGTAGGTTCACATGAGAACTAAAGTTGTTGCTGTGTTATCAGTAGACTGTAGGCACTTAAAGACAACAAATGAACATGTCCATTCTGAATGCATATCTGAAGCTTTTATAGACCAAAGTTCATTGTTCATTGATGTACATTGACGCTGAAGATGTATAAATCTATGTACTTGTATATGTGTGTGTATTTTATGCACTATTGCAGTATTGCTTGGTCTGCAATATACTTATGAAAGACATTCCAAAACCTTTGATGCCTGTCGGTCAATCTATAAAACTAAGTGTAATTGCTTCCGTTATTGCTATAAAAGGCACAGTGAAGCGTGGGGGAGGGGTCACCTCAGGAAAGTTCAAAGGCATGTGTCAGCATGCACATAAATATATTCATAAAGAAATAACCTGCATCCATAGTTAGAGCAGCATGTTGTACCTGACGGTCTAGCCAAGCCTGTCCTAGACCACCTCCGTACAATCTTAGCCTGGTGTTGGGGGAGGGCAGACCTGGTTATTAACATCTGACTAAACCCGTCAGCTAAATATCAAGTGTGGTATAAACTGAGTCGGGGCTGTTGGGATTTGTTTGGGGGAGACTAACTTTAGGCTCAAGCAGGTTCATTTACATTTGTGTAGTCCGTATGGAAGTATTGTTCTAAGACTTTTACTGTTTTATAATTCTTGTGTGCATCCACAGATTTTATTTATGAACAAAACCGATCTGTTTTGTCAGAAGATAATTCATTCGGGCAGACACCTGCGATTGTACTATCCTGAATTCAAAGGTAATGAAATCACCTGAGCAGGCAACGTGTAATTCTTCATTCTGTTTGATATTGCACAAATGAAAACTAGGAGATTCTAAAATGTAAAGCTGTTTTCCTACAAATTAATTTCACCAACTGAAAATGGCCCCAAAATGTATTGGAACGTGTAGTGGAATATATTGGAGTTCTGGGGCACGTGAATTATTTCATCTTGATGACCAGGTTGGCTCCACGCTGTTTCAGAGCAAAGCGAGCTGGGATAAGGATCCAGTTCATCACCTTTCCCCTTTTCTTCTGAGTGCCGTGTGTCTCTGTGCGTTTTTATCGACCCAGACATCATGTGTGCTCCTCTACTGTGTGGTGCAGGCCCAGACTGTGATGTAAACGCAGCCGCGCACCACCTCACCTCCCTGTTTCTGGAGCGGTCCACCGCCTCGGGCAAGCCGGTGTTCCCACACTTCACCAACGCCACACACACCTCCGCCGTGCGGCAAGTGCTCAACGTCGTCCTGAACACGGTCGTGCATCAGAACCTTGAAGATGTCTCGCTGCTGTGAACGTGCCTGTTGCTAAAGATTTTATACCTTCAATCTACGTGTTTTTAATGTTTTAATATACGGAATGCATGCAAGTTGCGTATGTACAATATGGATGTGTTTTATGAAATAAATATATTTTCCTATTTTCATGATTGGTGTATTTGAAGACAAACTTGAATTGCAGGTTTTGATCTTTTGATTTATTTCATATACTTGTAGCAAGACATTTTTGTTCCCGAATACAGAGTTAGACACTTGATTCCCTCAGACAGACTGTGGTGTGTTACTGACTGGTCCCGTTGCTTTTCAAAGGTGTAAACGTCTGTTGGTACAGGTGCTGCTCAGGTGTTCAGACAATCTCTCGAATCTAGGGCGATCACTACGGCTGCCTCGCACCGGAACGTAGGTGTAGCATCGTGTTCAGGTTCGCAGCTCTGCAGATTCGGTGATATGTCTTTTACACAGACGTGCTGTGGAAGTAAAATGTTCACGCATTAGTTGACGCATCGTGTCCTTTGCACGCGAGCGGTGCACATCCACCTCGTGGCGGTGCTGAACGGACAGCGTCCGGGGTGCTGAAATACGGAGGCGCAAGTTTCGCAAACGACTATAGATACTGCACAGCTACCACAAATCAATAAAGGTTTTTTTCATTACAGTTTTGGTCTACAGGTTAAAGTTTGTTTCAGAACTTTTGCCGGGCGGTGTTATTGCTTTTCTTAACGTCTAAGATCTCGATTAAGGAGTAGAGTGGTCTGCAAGATTAGTAATCGGAGAGGCTTACCATATTCGCCAGGGCGAAGATGCGTCGTAAACTTGTTTCTGTGAGTTCGTTTTTCGTTTCAGTGGACTCGTCCCTCTCCCTTGTGACAGGTTCGGCTCTTCTGTTAGGAGATCTTCGAGTTCCTGACAACAAACCCGATGCTCGCCCAACAGAGTAATAGCTTGGACCAGCTGCCTGCTTGTACCAGGCTTCTGCTTGGTAAAAGGCAAATACAGAAACTGCCAAAACTACAAGAGCCCGCTTGTCAAACTTCACCATCGTTGAAGATACCGGGAGAACTGCTAGCCTGATGTTTACGGTGCGCTTAACCTGTTCTTTCCCCCCGTGCTTATATACAGACCCCGTGGTCGTGTTCACGTTTCAACTTCAGCACGATTGGCGATGAATGATTCCCGTTTGATATCGTTCATTTGTGCGCTTATGCGTGACTTTTGATATTCGAGCCGCATTATTCGTGAATGGAAATGCAAATTTGAATTTATGCGAAATTATCAAAATATAAATCATCTCGATCGGTCTCTAGACGGTTTCAAGTCATAAGAATATCGGTTCGTGTTTGAGACTCGTCTGCAAGATATGGACGTTGTATTTTTATCTGTCTAAACACTTTCAAACCATAAAGACGTCTGTTAATATTTTAGATTCGTTTAGACCTTAAATGAAGACATTCCGTTTCAATTTTTACCTTTTACTTCAAGCCTGTCAGCCGTAGGATATTAAAAATATATATACTGCCACCAGACAAATGTTACAGGCAACGACTAGATATTAAATAGTCTATGGTTTTAAACAACTCAAACAGGCGTTCATGATACCAAATACCAAACGGATAAAACTGTTGCATTACATATAACAAGTCGTTGTTTTTCAACATAGCAAAACAATGTATTCAGTAGAGTTGTTTTGAGCAGTGTAAGTTTATTGGAACAAATCCCCTTCAGTAAAATTGTATCCAAAATGCCCCAAATGATCATGTATATTTTCAGCCACCACTTTTCAACGTGCTGGTTTTGAACTGTATCACATTGTCAATAGCCGCTCAGACTGAAACAGGTTTATACTATTTCCAGACCAAATATCTATTTGGAAAACTATCATACATATGTGGATGACTTGATAAAAACATCTTATACGTTACATTCATAGTCCTACTGCAGATTCAGTCAGTCAGCATTTGTAACATCAGTGAAAACTAAGACTGAAAATCCTAAGAGTGTGATTGTGTATCTGTAACTGACTTACAGAAGACTTAACTAACCGCGCACTAATGGATACACCAAGTTTTCGCTCCGTCCGTATTGAAGTATATTAGTTTTACAGCACCACCTAGTGGCAAAATAAGTTTACTGCGCAGTTACACGAAAGCACTGCCTCGTAAAGTCTGTGTAGGCTATATGATATAGAAATAACCATTGGCTGTCACTGTCTTACCTAAAATAACAATATTGGCACATGTTTTACACCACACGCTATACAGAATGATCAACATTATTAACAATATAAAAGGCACCGTGGCACTGAGGCCAATACCAAGCTGAGGAATGTCTTGAATACATGTTTCATATTTACAGAAACGACACCATCCCTGATTATAGATTTAATGTACTAACAGAAACGTGGATCAGGCCACATTAGCACATAGTTTTAAATGAACGAGCCTGTCTGAATAACACATGTGCTCCACCCTCATCTAGCCATCTGCCTGGGGGGGGGGGGGGGGGGCAGTGTGGCTATTTATGCTTTAAAGCTTCGAAAGTCTTATTAATATAAACATCACTAATTAGTATTTACAAGCCAGCTGGACTGTTCGGAATTTATTAATGAGAATGGGTTGGTTTCAGTCAATGTATAGGAGAATCCACATTTTCTGGTGGACACATGTTTGTTTTATTGCGTATGTGTGGCGTATTTTCTGGCGTTTTCATTTCTGGGAAGGTGCTAAGAGGCGAGGGGACATTTTGGTGGTCTTTATTTTCCATCATGCAAAAGAAAAGCTGACAAGGCAGATTAAAGCTCAGAGCGCTCAATGATCAACTAGAAGCGACCATGCGCCGTATAGGTGGGTCACTCACCGTCTTGAATACCGACGGGTCTTAAATTGTCCTGCAAAAGGGGGTGATAGAATAATATATAACAGGAGATGGACGAAATCAATAATGAAATGATGAGTGAGAGAGTGTTTGTGGGGAAGGGTGTGTGTGTGTGTGTGTGTGTGTGTGTGTGTGTGTGTGTGTGTGTGTGTTGTACTGATTACTGCACAAACCCCTTTACCCAAATGGAAGATGTCAGGGTTCTGTTTTATATCTGTGCTACGACTTCAGAAAATACTCAAGTCGACCTTATCATCATCACCTCTCACTTCTCTGGTAGTTCTTCCTACGTGGGCCCCCAGGGGGCGTTAACGCGTCTCTCAATATGAAAGACACAGAGTCAGTCGTATCAAGACGAAAGGCACGCTTCACCAGCAATGTGCTGTATGTTCAGAAGACGTATGGTGTTCACAATCTGCAATGTCACGATAAAAGAAGAAGTGTGTGAGAAGGTATGTTGAAAACCTAACGGGTACTAAATCAGTCTAGACAGTTATACCAAACAGGAAATCTGTTTTTGTGACTAGCTGGGTGGCGTGAGTAAGTGGTCCTCAGGGAGGATTACTAAAGAGATTATCCTTGCAGCAAATTCTAACAGAAGATAACATGTAAAATAATTTATAACGTATTAAATAATCCTGCAGTCTTTACAGCACAACTAGCCAGGAATAAAACTGACACCAAAACTCAGATTGCATCACATTGATTGCAAATTTAATCACTGTGAAAATGTATTCTCTGAACATGACCTTGAATGTTTTTAATGTGGCAATAGGCAATTACAGAGACCAAACCAAGTATGCCAATAAAACATTAGTTGGACATTTACTTCTGTCCAACAGCCTGAAATAATATCATCATATTCTTCTTTCGGCTATTCCCGTTTAGGGGTCGCCACAGTGGATCAATCTCCTCCATCTGTCCAACAGCCTGAACTAATATCTGTAGTCTAAATTACCTTTTGTTGCTTCTTTAGTTGGGGTCCATATACTACTTGGTCACTCATATAGACTCAAATGTTTGGGATTAAGGGAATAGCTGTTTCTGATTTAAATCATTCTTATCTTAGAGTGTTACCTGTGTTTTTTCTTTATATATGTTATCCACTGATATGCTGGTGACATTTACAGTATACATTGCAGTCAGCCCAGAGGACTAATATTTGTTTAATATTACTGAAGAAAGCGTGAAGGACTTCAGATACTGGAGCTTGAGAATCTTGATCTCACTTAATCCTGACAAAACACAAATATTCCCATTAGGGCCGCAGGGTGGGAAGGTGTAAACTAGGGCTGAACGATTTTGGAAAATAATCTAATTGCAATTTTTTATCTATAAATTGCGATTGCAAAATCGCGATTTTTTCCCACTGGTTTCGACATTTTTTATACAGCTTAGATACAGGGTTGCCAACTTTTCAAGATCGCTTGGAGTGAGACTTGAACCTGGAGTGGGTGGCGAACGTAATTTGTTGTTATGGGGGGGGGGTGTAAAATGGACAAAATTTAAGTATTATTATTATATCGCCTGTGGTTGGCGCCAGAGCGAACTAGTAACATTTTAGTCCAAGATGCTCAATGCGTGAGAGTTGGCAACCCTGCAGGTATAGCAACTTGGCTAAAATATGTGCATGAGGGCATTTGGTAGCGCATATCCAGTGTGTTTAACAAAGCCATGAAGCCGGGCTTGTTCACTATATTAACGGGCATCATGTCTTTCACTATGAACTCCGTTACTGCCCAAGTTATTTCAGCGTGCCGCTTCAAATTACATCCATAAGGAGTTACACTTTCAAACGGTTCGGTCAGTGAACCCTGTCTGCTGGACCGCAGTCAAGCTATCCGTGCCTTTGCGATTCATCCGTGCTTTAAATCTATATCTAAATCTGCCTATATGCGTGATTTTACAGTATTTCGCTGCTCACCGCATACCAAGGCTGTATAAGCTCAAAGAAACACTTTGGCGTATTTGAAGACGCAGCACTGGTCGTTGGCATTTTAGCCTTACAAATATCATACAAGGCTTTGTGGTGTTTTTTAAATGCTGAAGAAGGTTTGTAGTGTTACCTCGCGTCGTAGCGACAGTAGCAAGGCACGTTTTACACAATACCTGACGTTGAGCAGCATCTTTTAAAAAGCCAAAGTAATTTCACACAACTTATGTGCTGCCCCTCTTTGGTATTAGACTTTCAGTTGTGTCAGCTCATGTCGAGCCTGAAGCCATTGTGCAACAAGTTAAAGTGTGCTGTGTTAACTTCACTTCTCCACTTCCCTGCCTCCTGCTCGAGTTTTCTCCGTTTGTCCTCGGCTCGGCTCGCTCCCAAGTCACGTGACCAGTTTAAATCGCAGCCTGTGCGATTAGAGAATCGCGTTTTAAAATATCGCGAGATTATCGCAAATGCAATTAATCGTTCAGCCCTAGCTGTAAACTCAGATTATGTAACAAACCTTGACTGTCTCCCAGTCACACCGTTTGTACTTATGGGTCCTAGTTTCTTACAGGCAGTTAATGTAAATGCTATGTCTTTTCACCTCAGGAATATTGCAATGATGCAGAAAAGCTAGTCCAAGCATTTATTATGTTCAGATTGGTCTACTGTAATATTGTACAAATGCATAAACAAAGTCCAGTCAGGTAAAAATGCAACAGCCACAGTATTTACTATGTCTTATAACATTACTACTATCATAGCTACACTTCATGCGCTCCCCGTCACATTTCATATTGATTAGCATATACAGTTCTTCTAATGACCTTTAAAACACTGAATGATGTTGCCAGTACCTTACCATAATCAGTACCATAATCAGTACCTTAATCAGTACCTTAATCCTAATGCATTATGATCCACCACATCTGCTTGGGTGAAAATATGTAGGCTCAACTAGGAGATCTATCACAGGGGACAGAGATTTTTCCCATAAGTCCCCCAAGCTATGGAATAACCTTCCTGTCAATGTGTGAGACTCGGACACAGTCTCATTATTAAAGGCTTGGCTGAAAACCGTTTAATCCTCAATAGGAAAGACACGGAGTCGACCGTACCAAGAATCAAGCACGGTTTTTAAACAGGGCTTGCGGCACATTTAGGCGGTTAGCGTACGCAGTATCATAGTGGGAAGGGCAGAGCATGCCAAGGTCCGATCACATGGTGTGAAGTCTTAAGAGTTGACAGGAGGTTGTACATAATGTTCAAGATCAGATATAGAATATATTTTGCAGACCAGGTAATAAAACATGAAAGACATGAACAGGAAATCTGTTGCTAGACTAGATGGGTTGAAACAAAGACAGGATGATAATATATATCAAGCTTGCAACAGGTTTTATGTACAGAAAGAAATACTCCTTGTAGGGAATGCTAACAATACCCTATTTTATTCCCAGAGAATAGCACAGAAAAGGAGAAACACCCACCGATGCAGGGTTAAACACCCACCGTGAGGAAAGTCTCAGCCTGTGTGTGACAGTGTTCAATCCCCAGGTGGAATAAGCAGAGAAATGATTATCACATGAGGCACATGTGATGATTTGAGGTAGGAGGGTTTTGTGAGGTAGGAGGTACATATAAAGTAGCAGAGACCCCCCCACCCCAGCAGCGATTGTACACAGATAAAAAGACACTCAGGGTCCTCATCTGGTTTGGCAGTGCAGATTACCTTTGCCTTAGCAGCTATACAAGAAGGATTATCCGGTATTATTGACACAGATCCAACAACAGCTTTCTTCAAGATTATCACAAAGATAGGGAAACAACACAGGGTCAAAATAATGATTATAAGCATAGCAGCTTTGAAAGCACAGTGGAACCACCCACCCCACAGAGACTCGATCCACCGCAGTTAGGAGTCATCTGATGGGGCTGGTGAGGACACCACAGGACACAGGATAAAATACACAGCAAAATACTGCAAAAATACTGGTCTAAAGAAAGGTTTCTTTCTGGAAACATGGGCTCTGTCATGTCGTGACATGGCAGAGTGTTTCTTCACGTTTTTTTCTTACTGATTTTTTATTGAACAGATTATTAAAATACCAACAAATACAAAAATATCAACAAAATCCAAGAACAAGTAACGTAATAAATTTTTGCCAAATTGCATAGAATCTCTGTATAAACCCTTGAACACTGCAGAACCTTTTTATCCACTGCGAGTATGTCGGGGTGATGCAGTTGACAAAAAGAAGCAGAATGTAACTCCAAGTTATTTTCTACTGGTCTCTCAGCTCCTGTACACACCTTTTTGTGAGATCATCTGACACTGAGAAATCGTGTGAAATGAGATCATATATCCCATCATTCATCTCATTTGTGTCTCAAGTGTGAAAAAAGAGAGAGCAACAGGAGGAGACACAGGAAAAGCAATCAAACACGAGGCCACAAAGCTCTGTACTAACGTGTAAGTATCTAAAGATTTGTGATCTGGCTAAGATATTTATCAGCTGTTCAAAGTTATCATCAATATAAAGATCCTGTAGAGATGAAATCCCATTCCTAGACCAGACATTACATTTCTCACAGTGAGAGAATAAACATCTGATTTTGGCTATTGGAGTAAATAATGACGCTTTGTTAAGTGAGGATGATCACCTGAACTGATTTCAGATATTTACAGATTGTATAACAATAGCATTACTACTGTAAAAGGAGTAATGCTTTTCACACAAGGTTTAGAGAACAATAAAGGCAATAAGGAAGTGGAATTGCAGGATAAACCTTCTATTACCCAGAAATAGCTTCTAATGTTACCCAGAAACACCTTCTACGTTCTCTATTCTCTAAATTTCTTCTTGATTGGAAGAATAATTCCACTTCTTGTTGAATATTATTTGGCTGCTGTTATCCGTAGTATGTGCGTATTCTTTTGTTTGCTGCAGAATGCCTAAATCTGCAGTGTATGTAAATGATTAAGAATTACAATGTTTTTACATATAAAACAAGATACCGGGTGATTAAACTTGGTGCTACTCTTAGCATCGACCCCCACGGCGGCTATAATAGAAACCTGAAAAGCCATCTGTGCGAATAAAAATAAAAATAGAACCACTCCCCCGTCGCACAAACTTGCAGAAATGCACCACCACACAAGATGGGAAACAGGACCCAGGCGGTCAGGTTGAACCTCCCCCATGGAGGAGGTTCGTGGGCACATTGCCCTGAGGTGTAATGAACCTGGACCGCCTCAGCCACGGATGAAGGAGAGGCACCCTGGTAAACACAGAGCCTCACAAGATCTCAGCTATAAACTCAATCCTGCACATGCACAACAGTCTGTAGGTTTTGAAGCGGTTGTCCTTGGAACAATCAGTGCAATGTCAAGCAAAGTCAATTAAAACTGTCCGTCTTCCCAAAGTGCCTGAATGAAAATAGCATACACTTTTTTTTCCCACCCATCTGTGGTGCATTTAATCTTTAATGATGCCTTACAACGACAATCAAAAATCTGGTAACAGGATGATGGTTGTTTGAACGGATGTTTTATCGTTGGACATTCTCGACTCTTACCCTACCTAAGTGCATACTTCAGGTCCTGTAGCTACAATGGGTTGGGGGGCTAGTTACTCGAAAAAGAATTAGTAGTAGTGGAAAAAGACTATTCACGTTTCCCCTTTGACTAATCCCACAACCCCCTACTTAGATGACCTGTGATCACTTCCAAAACCCACACACTGGGCCCACAGGACTGAGGAAACCCTTCTGATCTAACTCACCATGGTATGAGGAGTTATGTCTTCCACCAGGACAGAGGGCCCCTGTTTATGGTCTTGGTTGTTTAGCTTGGTGCATTCATAACCAAAACGCATTAGACATAATGACAATACAATCAAGCACAAACTGTAATACACTGGAGAACACGAAACACGAAGTGCGAGGGCTTGTCAAGAAGACAAGATTCCAAGAAACAAATACACATATCGTATTACAAAGACCAATGATAACATGACCAAACACTCAGTTCCTAAAGATAAGACTAAATGCTAAACACCTGGGTACACTGGCATGGCGTAACTACGGAAAACACATGTGAAACCAAAACTTACAGTAGACACATGGTAAAAGCCATACATTAAAAGACATACATGATTGACAACTGGGGGAGGGGCTAACCGTGTCAGTTTGTTGATATGTAATTTAGCTCATAGTCTGACTGTTATACGAGGAGAGGAAACAGTATTCTGGGTGGAGAGTGTTTCTTTGGACGCACAACGTGTATTTACATACAACGCATGCTAAAACAAACCGAAGACTGACACAGACAACACGTACACTTAAATATACCATATATATATAAATACACTTAGAAATACTGTAGCGGAAAATGTAATACTTTGTCTCTTGTCTATCATATTCATTGATCACACTTAGTATTGAGTAGAATGGAAATCACTTTATTAAGGTACAGTACATGTATATGTCAGGCCTAGGACACATTGATCAGTGTATATTCTGTAGGCCTGTAGTCTCTCTCTCTCTCTCTCTCTCTCTGTTTCTCTTTCTACTCTGTCTAGTAGTACTCCTCGTGGTTTGAGGGCAGACAGTCCTCAAGGTCTCGGGCTTGTAGATAAGGGCGTCTGGCGTCAGAGTGGTAGCATATCTGATGTGCCTGGCGCCTGGCAAACTGGAGGAACAAGGAGGCCTTGGCCGAGAACCCTGGCAGGGGAGGAGTGATGGGGTGATACCTCACCTCATTACCTCAGCCCATCACCTCACCTCATTACCTCACCCCATCACCTCACCTCATGTGATACCTCACCCCATCACCTCACATGATACCTCACCTATCACCTCACCTCATGTAATACCTCACCACCTCACCTCATGTGATACCTCACCACCTCACCTCATGTGATACCTCACCCCATCACCTCACGTGATACCTCACCTATCACCTCACCTCATGTGATATCTCACCCCATCACCTCACCTGATACCTCACCTATCACCTCACCTCATGTGATACCTCACCCCATCACCTCACGTGATAGCTCACCTATCACCTCACCTCATGTGATACCTCACCCCATCACCTAACGTGATACCTCACCTATCACCTCACCTCATGTAATACCTCACCCCATCACCTCACGTGATACCTCACCTATCACCTCACCTCATCACCTCACCTGATGTGATACCTCACCCCATCACCCCACGTGATACCTCACCTATCACCTCACCTCATCACCTCACCTGATGTGATACCTCACCCCATCACTTCACCTCATGTGATACCTCACCCATAACCTCACCTCATGTGATACCTCACCCCATCACCTCACCTCATGTGATACCTCACCTATCACCTCACAAGATACCTCACCCCATCACCTCACGTGATACCTCACCCTATCACCTCACCTCATGTGATACCTTACCCATCACCTCACCTGATGTGATACCTCACCTATCATCTCACCTCATGTGATACCTCACCCCATCACCTCATGTGATACCTCACCTATTACCTCACCTCATGTGATACCTCACCCCCTCACCTCACCTCATGTGATACCTCACCCCATCACCTCACGTGATACCTCACCCCATCACCTCATGTGATACCTCACCCCATCACCTCATGTGATACCTCACCCTATCACCTCACGTGATACCTCACCCCATCACCTCACGTGATACCTCACCCATCCCCTCACCTCATGTTATACCTCACCTATCACCTCACCTGATGTGATACCTCACCCCATCACCTCACGTGATATCTCACCCCATCACTTCACCTCATGTGATACCTCACCCATCACCTCACCTCATGTGATACCTCACCTATCACCTCACCTCATGTGATACCTCACCCCATCACTTCACCTCATGTGATACCTCACCCATCACCTCACCTCATGTGATACCTCACCTATCACCTCACCTCACGTGATACCTCACCCCATCACCTCATGTGATACCTCACCTATTACCTCACCTCATGTAATACCTCACCCCATCACCTCACCTCATGTGATACCTCACCTATCACCTCACCTCATGTGATACCTCACCTATCACCTCACCTCATGTGATACCTCATCTATCACCTCACCTCATGTGATACCTCACCCAATCTCCTCACCTCATGTGAGCCCCATGCTTAACTCATGTCATGGAAGTATGATGTAATCATGTAGCAGAAAATACTGTAGTATAAAACTGGTCTGTGAGAGGAGGGGCAGTTCTCTTGCAGACGCTCTTGAGAGTGTGTAACGGAGATCTCTGGATCGATCCAGCTTTCTATTGTTCTATCTTTTGTCTTTAATAAACTTTGTATTTTACTTTGATACCATACACAACTGCTGTTGACTGTTCTTGCCCACCATTAAGGTTCAAATTTCCACGACAATACCATGACACTAACAAGAAACCAATGCACCACGCAACGCTGACAAAACAAGAGACAGGTGCAATGAATACCGAGAACAACACTAACAATGAAGATGAACACACACACACACACACACACACACACACACACACACACACACACACACACCAAGACACACACGGAAACGACCATAATTGGATGAACGTAAACACACAGACACACCTGAAGGGAGGGGTCGGGGACGTACCCATCACCAAGCAATGCATCATGGGATATCAGAGTCCTATCACCCCTGTACACGCAGCACGCCCTGCTCTAGGCTAGATGTTAAGGCCTATTGTAATAGACAGTGACATGGCCAAACAAAAATCTAAGTAAAATTTGATTCAGATAATTAAATTGTTTATAGCAATGGTGAGAAATGTAATCAAAAGCAACCAAATACTCCAGTTACATTTGCTGCACTGAATGGCTGAGCACTGCTTAATGTCATTTACTGTTCTTATGCTGGTTTAACACCCATCCAGAAACATTGCGGAGCTGCTCTCTGGAACAACTGTCTTAATTTCAGAAGAAATTTTAATATTGACATGCCCATAAATCTTTTGATAAAAGTCATGTCTCACAGACCTGAGGTTTTGCAGTATCTAACCAGGACTGTGTCTTTTTGAAATGTCAATTTGTACCAACACAGGAAGTGAACATAATTGAATAGGAGCTGTTTCACTGCTGACTCTGAAGTGGTGTTTAGGGTTATCCTCACCAGCATGTGATTTCACGTCTTTGTTTTAGATAAAAATGAATCCTATTTTGATATATTTTTAAGGATGCACGCTGTGACCGCCCTTAATGAAAAAAATTACAAATAAAATATTAATTATTTTATATCTTAATTAAATTATGGACAAAAAACTCACATATAACAGGGTGGACAAATAAAAGGTAATACATTATGCAATTAAAAGTTGTTTTCTCATCACATAAACTTTGACAATTAGATTAACTTTGCCTATACTGATAAAAAAATACAATAAATTTTAAAAAGTAAAAAGGGTCCAATATATGACACTACATGAACAATGTGTTCTTTTTAGAATAATACTAATACTTTTTAGAACTATATATAAAGACGAGTAATACTTGGTAAACATAGCCATTAAATATATTACAAGGTCTAAAAACATTAAAACAACATAAAACACAATAAAAAAAATTTGCTAAAGGCAGGTTATCAAACTTTAAACAGTATTGAAAAGCAATTGTCAACATTGGATAAAGAGTAAATTGAAATTAAATTAAATTATTAAATCTTTCTGCTTGTCCTCATATTTCTCCTAACAGAGTGGACATATTGTGGTTGACCATGTCAGATTGATGTGATAGCAGATATTGACATGAGGAGATACACTCACCACCGTTATCCCTCCAAAGATGTGTGACCTCCTGGAAATTATGTCGATATGCAAAACAGCTCTTCAATGCGGACTTATTTTTTCACGTTTCAGTAGTGTGAACGGTGTCGCGGAGGGATCACAGATGAGTTAGACCCTCAGCAGTGTCAGTGTGCAACTGGCGTGTCTCTCTTGACTTGTCACTCGTGGGATACAAACAGGGAGATATAATTAATGTGGCATTAGTATGGACAAGGCTTTTCCAGTTCGTGACTACTTGTATTAATAAGTGACACAGCTGCTGTATGTTTTCGTAGTCCGGTCCAACTCGTTCATGTGTTTACAGGCTCAGTCCGCGGCCGCGATGAGCAGGTTAGTCTGACTGAAACGGGGGAGGTAATAACACCGTTAAACAGCAGCGTGACTACGGGCCGGAGCCGCAGTGCGCGGCAATGGCTCCTCCACGGGCCGAGTTAAACCACCGTCGGCCCGGCGATCCACTAACCCATCGGCCCACCGGGGAAATCCCCGATAGTAATGTAAGCCAGTCCGCCCCTGCCAGAAAGCACAACCCCAGGGACATGGGAAAACCCCTAGCGTCTTATAAATAAAAACAGTGTCAAAGGTATAAATATAAATTTGGGGGTAGACTGCATTAAGCAGTTAAGCATTTGAAAAGTGTTAACTATTTCAGTAGGATTTACAGAATTTATATTGTTTGCATTTCTACATAATAAATATAGTAGTGAGTACTGGGGCCGCAAAAGGCACTGAAATGTAGGTGTAGCCCTTTAATTCCCAAGGCTCTTAACTTCCCCCTCTCCCCCTTCACTTCACCGTCCTGGCAACGGTGTGATGACTTCAGATTCACTCAATCTTGCCCAATTACGACATTGTTTCAGGTGATGCCAAAGTCCCCAAACAATATGATTTTGACTCATCAGTCTTTAATAACTGGTGACTAATCTAATCTCTTAGATTACAGGAATGAACACATTTCTTCCATCCAGTTTGAGGCACTTTGGATTTTATTTATGCATTCAAACCTCTCCTGTATCTAGTGGTCTAATCAAGCTTCCTTTGATCCTTTGATCCTGCCCTTACCCATCTTCTCACACAGGTCCAATATCACCTGGGTCTTCACACAGGTCCGATATCTTCTGGGTCTTCACACAGGTCCGATATCACCTGGGTCTTCACACAGGTCCAATATCTTCTGGGTCTTCACACAGGTCCAATATCACCTGGGTCTTCACACAGGTCCAATATCTTCTGGGTCTTCACACAGGTCCGATATCACCTGGGTCTTCACACAGGTCCGATATCACCTGGGTCTTCACACAGGTCCGATATCTTCTGGGTCTTCACACAGGTCCAATATCTTCTGGGTCTTCACACAGGTCCAATATCACCTGGGTCTTCACACAGGTCCAATATCACCTGGGTCTTCACACAGGTCCAATATCTTCTGGGTCTTCACACAGGTCCAATATCACCTGGGTCTTCACACAGGTCCAATATCTTCTGGGTCTTCACACAGGTCCGATATCACCTGGGTCTTCACACAGGTCCGATATCACCTGGGTCTTCACACAGGTCCAATATCTTCTGGGTCTTCACACAGGTCCGATATCACCTGGGTCTTCACACAGGTCCAATATCACCTGGGTCTTCACACAGGTCCGATATCACCTGGGTCTTCACACAGGTCCGATATCACCTGGGTCTTCTGTCATTTCAGGGGTTCCAGCCTCCCCTTCTGGTACCCCCACCTCCTTTCACACCAAATTCACATCTCTCTCTCTCTCTCTCTCTCTCTCTCTCTCTCACACACACACACACACACACACACACACACAGCTGCAGAAAGAGAAAACATCAAAATTCTAGATGTTTAACTAGTGTTAGGCTTACTAACGTCTCATAAATAAAACGTTGAACTGGTCTGTTATATGTTAAGAAGAATATATACCGGTATATATATTTATATACTGTGTATATAACATTTATATATAATTTATATAATAATAATAATTTTTCATCAGGAAATGGACTGAACTAGCCTTCAGGCTGCAGTATATCTAGCCACCAGCCAACTGCTGAACAACACATTCACACTGTAGGTAGATGTGGTGAAGCTCTGGTGAGTTGTGATTCAGTCCTACAAATTGCATTTTGTAGGAGAAGCATAACATAAAGAAGAAACCTCTATCAGATTTTACTTCCAATTTGAGATAATTCCCTGACCATTATGAACTCTGTTAAAAGGTTCCAAAGCTTGGAGATGCATTAGATAGAGCCCATATGGAACTGGTGAGTGTTGAGCATGCATTAGTGGCATTAGTGGGTCTGGGTACGGCCTTGGTTAGCAGGCAGACCATGTCTAAAAGGAGTGTGTGTGTTGGAGTGTAAAGTGTAAAGTGAGCTTGGAGCGGGTTGAGACGTCAGACTTCATTGATAAGCCTTCTGGACATGTGGGCGGGCTTCACTGGTGACCTCTGTGAAGATCTCGCAATGTTGTGGTTTTTGGGATGATGTGAATGGGCCATTTGACATCTTATTTAATAATAAGAACTTTTTTGGGGTGGTGAACTGTTAGGTCATTTCACATGTGTCTTTGGTATCCGGTCTTCTTAACCATTGGATAAAAGGTGTCATGTTGAGATGAACAGACTGCTACAGATGTCTGTGTGCTCTGTACATCAAATGTTTGATTGTTTGATGGACCTTCCACTTTTGTTCTGATCGCACTGCGAAGTGAACAGAATCAGTGTGTCCGAGTCCCACTGTTGAGAAGCTGCTTCATAGAGCCACAGATGTCGCTGTAGCAAATATCACCTTGTATTTGCTAGATGAGAAATATGGAACGTGTAGGTTTCCAATCCTTTTCCATTATCATCATGGGTTGCTTTGTCATCTTGCGCAATTGTGGCCTAATAAATCAAACAAGTAGAACAGAAGGTTTTAGCAAAGTTCAACTTCAAACCTACCCAAATAGTTCATGAATGTGAGTATTTGTGCTTCACTGTGACTGAATGTACTAAAGCATTGTTGGTGTTAAGAGGGGGATTCCTCCCGCATGCTGAATCACATGATAGGAAGGTACTATCATGAGCAGCACGAGTTTTAACAAAAACTAAAAAGTTTGATCACATTAGTCCCGTACTATCGTCATTACATTGGCTGCCAATTAGATTCCGTATTGACTATAAAATACTTTTATTAACATATAAAACGCTGCATGGCTTAGCTCCAGACTATCTTAGTGAACTTATTGAACAATATAACCCAGCGCGTTCAGGCTCGCAGGACGCAGGGTTATTAACTGTTTCTAGGATCAAAAAGATCACAGCAGGTGGAAGAGCCTTTTCTTCTAAAGCTCCACAATTGTGGAATAATCTTCCTGCCTCTACTCGGGACTCAGACACAGTCTCAATGTTTAAAACTCGATTAAAGACTCATCTGTTTAGTTTGGCCTTTGATTAATCTGTTACATATTTACTACATCTCGTATCTTTTCTCCGAGGTTCACCTGGAGAGTAACATTGCAGTCGGAGCCTACAATACCAGCATCGCTGCTCCGACACGGAATGAAAGCCTGGCGTTCATCAACAGACATTTACAGTGACAATATCATAACCCAGAACTTTCATTTTTACCTTTACTTAGTCTGATTGTGTGATTTGTGTGTGACTTGTGTATTTGTCTGTATTTTGTGTAATTTGTGTGTTAACGGGCCACCCAATGGAGGATGGGTTCCCTTTTGAGTCTTGGTTCTCCCAAGGTTTCTTCCTATTCCCCACCATCATAGGGAGTTTTTCCTCGCCACTGTTGCCTTTGGCTTGCTCATTAGGGTTCTGGACCCGTAGTATTGTTAACCTTTTAAATCCTGTAAAGCGCTTTGTGACAACATGTGTTGTGAAAAGCGCTATACAAATAAACTTTGATTGATTGATTGATACTGTTCAACACCCCTGATAATCACACACAAAGTCCATGTGTTAACCCTTGGATGCATGAATGACCAATACCTACACTCTTCCATGAGAGAATCAATGTGTTTTTGCAATTAATTAAGTTTTGGTTAAAGGTGATTATATTTATTATATTTGGGTCAACAATAGACTTTACATTTAACATTGATTTTACATAAAAAAAATTTCACAAGAAATATTATCAACAATCTACAAAAATGATTGTTAGTATGTCCATGTGTCAGCAGGACAAAAAAGAAATGAACATATATAATACCAGAACACTGTCCACTCGCGTTTGCCCACACTACATTATTAGTGTAAATCTGCAGTATGTATGTGACTGTGACCATTGCACACTGGAGTACTGAATTTCCAACAGCAATGGGTGGCTTTGTGATCTTTGTTTCTTGGTCACATCTGGCACCTCTTTCTCTTCTGCCTGACCTCTGTGCCTCTCTCCTGTTGCTGGTTGCTAGACACCCACCCCAGTCAATAATGATATAATTGGTTACCTAACAGGTTAGCTTTTATTACAAAGAATCATGAATACAGTCTCTACTTAACAAACGCAATAATATCAGCTAGCTTACTAAGCTACTGTAATGTTAGCTAGCTAAGTAAGCCAGCTAACACAGTACTAACACTACTAGAATAGTAGAATAGTAGAAGAGTAATTACCCTCAAGGTCATTTTTGACCCCACTTATGCATCTAAGGGCTTTAGAGGACAGCTATTCTCCTGTGGCTGTACAAGATACTAAATTACAGGGTCCTAAACTGAATTTGGCTGTTTAAAGGTTTTTAAAAGGCTTAAAAACCTTTAAAACCTTTTTAAAAAAGGCTTAAAAGTTTTTTAATACATGCAAAAGTAAGATATGTGTGTGCACATGGCCAACTTGTCAAGAAGTGAGGCGTCCCAAATAAAGCTATACACCAACCTACTAACAGAAAATAATAAAAAAGCCCCGTGTGCATTTTGACCAGGTAATTTTTATAAAAGTAGACAGAGTACTTTTTAAAGTAACCCACGATCAGACCTGCAGCCCTGCGTGTGGGCGGAAACCTCCGCGGTTCATCGCCTCCCTGGACGGCGGTTGAATTGCGACTCACTCGCCCAACATCAACGCCCATTTCCCGTAAAACGAAAGTTCCCCACAGTCGAAAGTCAGAGGAGCTCTACAGCCCGGAGTGTCCACAGCCCGTTTCTCGGAGTGTGTCCATCGGTCCTAACTGATGTTCTCCTCGGGTAGATAAAAGCTGGGACACTTCACCCCGCATCGCCCAAATCACCTTCACTCCGCTGCCAGCGACACACCTGCACAGGTAAGACAGCCAGACAGATACTCTGGTAATACTCTGATAATACTCTCGGGTAATACTCCATGGTAATACTCTCTGGTAATACTCTCTCCTAGCGACGTATTTACTGATTATACCAGAACATGTTTGTTTTTTAAGCCCACCAAGCGAACTAGCTGCAGTGTAAGGAAGTGTAAGGTGGCCGAATATGTGTCGGTCAACGGTTTGATTACCTCACCGTGTCCGCGCGTGACAGTAACCGACATGTCAGCTAACTGTCCTGTCAGCTAACTGTCCTGACAGCTAACTGTCCTGACAGCTAACTGTCCTGTCAGCTAACTGTCCTGTCAGCTAACTGTCCTGTCAGCTAACTGTCCCGCTAACGAGAGACCCTGCTGGCTAGTTCGCTAGTTAGCTTTCTGGCCACTGTCGTGTCGTTTCCCCGGTTATTTTCCCCGGTTTATGTTTTCGTACGTTGTCGAACTGTTTGAGCCATGTTTGAGCTATGTTTGAGCCATATTTGAGCCATGTTTGAGCCATATTCCATGCCGAGATGTTTAGCTTGCTACGCCGTCACAAGTTTGTTTCTCCAGATGGTCATATAGCGACCGAGCTAACCTGGAGAACCAGGCGCGTCAGGAAACCACAGCCGTGTGTTTGTGCGAGCTGTAAAACTGCGCTTGCCAACACGACAGCCGGCTGTTCACACATATCGAGACTGCAACGACTCTTTGGTACAGTGTTTAGTGGAGAAACGATAACGAAACCGAAGCTGAACGTGCACAAGCATGAGAACTAGCCAGCTAGCTAACTGTACATCCAAGCAGTTAGTGTGGAGACTCATGGAGACCCCTACAGGCTGACTTGTAGAAACCTCAACCTCTCCCCTCTCCCCTAAATACTTATCTTTAAGTATTTTGGATCAGTGAAGAGAAGAGAAGTTGGAGGGAGTCGTGTCAAATCCAATTAATAACCAAACAGCAAAGAAACTGAATCCAGAGTTAAACTGAGTTCAAATTAGAATTAGGTGAGTCTCTTTATCTTACCATGAGTTTGCCATGAGCTCAGGGCAGTAGCTGCGTGAACAACACTAAAAATGTGGAAAAAATTATGTGTAGGCTTACATATTAGGCCTATTTTTATCATTATAATAACATTGGCAATTCTGTAATACTAATAGGCTATTTCTAAATGAAAAAATTTGCAAATTACCTCTAAAAGACGTTTATAGTGTGCTCAAGTTTTTAAAATGAAATAAGTTTTTGGGCTGGTGTTCACATGATTCAGAACACTTAGGTTAAACAAATTCAGACCACGCCAAACCGAGATACCACAATTGTTTGCCAATGTCTTTTATAATATTTCAAGTCATTTCAAACTGATAAAATGCAATGACAGTAGACACTGATGTTTATATTAAGTACATCTGAAAAGCACTTTGTAAAGCACTTTGAGTTGCATGTATGTATTAAAGGTGCTATACAAATAAAGATTATTATTTATTGTTATTATTATTTTCATGATATTATATACAGGCCTATTGAACAGGGTCCTGTACCCTGTGCCTCTTGAACAGGGTCTTGAAGGCTGGATGCTTTTAGTATACACTTGTACTGTTAAATGCACTTTTAAATATTCTTTACAAATACTTATGAATATGCTACATTGTGCATGATATACATTTATGTATAAATAGGCTATGTAAAACAAATACATGAAATTCAGGAGAGAGGACAGTAGAAATATGACACAGTTGGGCATTTCTGAACAGCAAACTAAATTCAGAAAACAGAATATCAGAAGTTGTAAGATGCACATAATATGGGAGGCTTCTTGTTTTAAATAGAGACCTGCTGGTTTATGCAGTCTGTTTTAAATGGAGACCTGCTGGTTTATACAGTCTGCCAGCACCTCTGCCATCATCCTGCTTCAGAAATGGGGACACGGATGAGCTGACACAAAGGTCTCAACCTCTTAACCAAGCACCCTAACACAAACCTCCTGACTGTGCACTTGCTTTGTTCCAAACACATGGCAATGCACCGTCACATTTGTGGGACAGAGGTACAAACCTGATGACAGTTAGCTCTGATAATTACAGCTAGATGATTATGTAGTAACACCTGGTCTTCCATTCTAGTTTGAGTCCAAGTGACCACAGCATGGTTTGTTAACATATCTTACTGAACTGAGTTCAGCAGGTGTGCTGTCGGGATTATTCACGTACATGGAATTGGAATTTGCTCGGTTACGTTTGAAGCACACGGATCTCTAATTACAAAAAAGGAATAAGAGTTGTGATTTTGTAGATGGGTGAGATGTGGCATCTAAAAGTGAGACAATCAGCTCCACATTCCTGACTACATATGTTTGACATGGAACACAGGAGGACCTTTAATGTTTCATATGAGAAACGAGGACAAAGCCCGATGTCAACACAGTCCTGGACCTTTAACGTCCTGGAGGGAGACTGAGACGGAGCTGTGTTGTTGTTTTTTTAGGATGAAGTGTCCAGGTTGTGATCATGTGGCTGTGGAGGCAACAGCAAAGTTCTGCAGTCAGTGTGGAGCCAAGCTGACCGCACAGCCTTCTGACAACATACCAGGTAGTCCAAATACTGCTGTAATAATGACCGTACATGTCATTCCCTGGTTGTCGGTTTGGTTATACCAAATACTGTTAAAAAAAGAAAGAAAGTGCGTTTCTTCTACGTCAAGCTTTAGTTTGAACCCTTGTGTAATTAGTCGTGAGTTGTTTCTGAGACTTTTGACATTTTATTAGAAAAAACACCAGAGCAGTCCGCACAGACACCAGTCATTCCACCGGGGACTGATGTGGAAACAACAGGAATGAAAGCAGATTCCTCAGCCTTGGATAATAACCAAACAGCTCTGTCTAAAAGGCTCAATGATGGCGATGACATCAATGACCCAAAGCCCCACAAAAAGGTGCTTCACATCTGATCCGAACACTGTTGCAGTAGTGATGTTGGGATTTCCCTTTACATCTAGTGTTCTGGAAGAGTTGTTGGTGTCACTGTTTGGAGACTTCTGTTGATGTTAATCATAGAGCATTATTACATGGTCTTTTGCAGAGTAAACATCTAGTCCGTGCCATATTTAAAATGTTTTCACAAAATGTATTCATATTATTCATGTAGAACACAGAAGCATCATTTTCTGTTTCCTCTCTCAGAGAAAGAAGAGGAGGAAAAACAAACGGAGAGTGTCTGATAAAGAGGAACCCACGTCCTTGACTTCAGATTACTCCCTCATCTCCCTGACTGACACAGACGTGGAGAAAAGACAGGAAGAAGCCATGTCATCTGACAGTGAGGAGTCTGGCTGCGCCATGGACAAGGCGACTGACCCAGCCTCAAAGGTCGCCCCCGAGTCTGACATTCCCCCTGAGTCTCCGCCTCTCGATCCGTCGGAACCAGTGGATATGGCTCTTGTGTTGCCTGAGCCAGGTTCTGATAATGTCCATGGTCAAGAATGCAGTGCAACACAAGGACCAAAATCTCAGTCTGTTGTAGATCCTTCTCAAAACGAAGACAGTCATGGCACGGTCACTTCAGAAGGACCGGATCATTCGAAGGACCCAAAGGACACCAAGACCGAATCTCAAAAATGTGTCAAAGAACAGAAGGGATCATCTTCATCAACATCATCTAGCAAAGCACAACCCACACCGGGCCAAAATGCCAACAAGGACCACAATGCAAACATACGCAACACTCCACACAAACAGACATCAAAAACAGAGAGTCTAAACCAGGAAGACAAAAAATCCCCAGCTGCTCCTGACGGAATGGTGTTCGGGTCACCGAGCCGACATAAGGTAACGTCAAACGAGTTGCTCTTCTTTTCACATTTCAAGAGTTCTACGGGTTTGGTTGGAAATGGGTGAGTGAGAGCAGACTTATAAGTGGAGTTTATTTGGATCTTCCTGAAGCGAGCGATGAAGGAGGGCTCTGGTGTGGATCCCCAGGACAAGGTGGAGCACAGTCAGCCCCTCCAGGCCTCTCATGAAAAGGGAGATGCCTCCACTGGCACCAAAAGCCCCAAGCTTGAGAACAGCAGCAAAAGAGAGAAGAAGGAGACCAAGAAGGCTGCCCCACCTCCAAAAAGGTATTTAGCGTCTAAGACAGAAGGTGGATTTTATACCTTCACATGAGCTCTAATGATTTGTTGACGTTAGTTCACTACCTATTCTGTTCCTGTGCGATTTTCAGAATTCCCACTGAAACCCAGCAGTCTTCCACCAGTATGAGACTCACCATCTACTTTCATGCTGTGTTGTCAAAGGACTTTAAATTTGACCCAGATGGAGACCATATATTTATACGGGCTGGGAGACACATTGGTGACTGGGAAAACAATTTGGTGGAGGTCTTTGTATCACGGTAAAGTTAATCTGATTCCTGGTGATCTGCTCTTATTTCCTTAGTTAATTTGGACAAATTTAACAAAGTCTTTAATATGTCTAGGGATCTTGGAGAACATGGATTTTTAGTAGAAGGGAAACTTGTGTCCACCAAAGATAAGGCAGAAGCCGTGTCCATACCCTACAAGTACATTGTATACAAGGCAAAAAAGGAGAAATATGAATATGAATATATCTACAAAATGGATGGGAATGAAACCACCAACAGATGCCTCTTTGTGAAGCCCAAACTACTGAATGAAGACGGTAAGTGGAGTCTTCATCAGGCAACAGTATTGCAACTACACTACGCTGCAGACACGCTATGCTAACCATGCTAACTCACCATGTGGGCAAGTTCAGCTGTTGCTGAAGTAAATTTTCACAGGCAAATGTTTTATGTCTGTGATTTTTGCTGTACTATATGCCACGGTCTGTAGTATGCTGTAACATATAAAAGGAACCAACACTTTGTGTCATGGTGCCACTTTAAATGTTATACCATTGCACAGTAATAATATTTATTTTTCCCAAAATAATAAATTGGCAATACATTTTTTATGCTAGGTGGAGTGTCATGTAAAAATCATGTTCTGAATATTCCTCACCTGCTCTATCATTGCAGGAGAATGGCATCAGTACGATGACATAATCTGTGTGGCACCGTCCAAAAGCATGCTTAAAACATTGAAGAATGCGTTATGGCCTGATCAGAGGAAAAGTGTGATCCAGGGGAGAGAGATTGCAGGCAGGGTTATGCTGGACAGGATCTTCGACCTCCTGACCTCCTGGAGCGAGATCAACCTCCGGAGCTTCATCAGTCAGCTCAAGCAGTTCCATCAGCTCTACGGCAACCCCTTCGTGTTTGAAGAAGTGCAAAAACGGTGGAACTCCTTGAATTACGACGAGCAAGACGTGAGTCTTACTTACGTGGCGCTTATTTGAAGATGTATTGGACCGTTGATGGATATATGTATTCCAGAATGTCAGAGTTGATATATGTATTCCAGAATGTCAGAGTTGAGTAGACAATCTAAGTAGGGATATCATGTCTTTTTTCTTTTCTCATAGGTGAGCAATCTCATAAAGCATTTTATGTTAGAAAATGTCATTCCGGAGCTGCAGAAAGACGCCGCGGGTAAAAATAAGTACATTAAGGAACCCATGAAGGCTGCTGTCATCATGGTGTATGTGTGGAAACAGTACCAACTTAAACTAGACTTGGGGGAGCTTTCTCGCCTCTGCACTGCCCTCTGTCTGCCAAATCTGCCCAAAGATGAGTTCCTTGCTTTCTGGACTGATGTGAAAGAGTCCTTGTCATGCCTGAAGAAGTAAGTACACTTACAGTGTCTTCAGTCTTTGAAATTCTCTTTTTATTCGAAAAAAAAATAACACATCTAAGTACCTGTCGCATCTAAGCACACCATCATCTTCACCTTTTAACCTTTTCCCAATCCTAGCCTTCCTGACATTTTGATGGAGCTGATCAACATTGTGAAGGCTGAAAGGATGACCCAATGGGTCATCATTATCCCACTGCTGCATCTTCTCAAGGGAACGTCCAAACCCTTTGAGCCTATTTCTCACACACTCAACTCAAGAAATGAGAAGTCCTGGGATGGATTACCAGGCCTGAGATCCAGTGCCAGTCAGTTGTCCTCACAAGACAGAAGGTGTTTTTCTGTTACTCACAGTTGATGAGAAGACTGTTTGTAGAATTCAGAAATATCTCAAATTTAGCTAGAATAATTTTTACACTTTCAAAGTGGCTCAGAAAATAATTTATGTAACTACAAAGTGTACATTGGCTGTTTTTAAAAATGTAATTAAACCATATAAGAGAGGCATAAGTTCCCTAACATTGCCAGTTTCGTGATGATTTTGTGGTTTCTTCTCAGAGCCATGATAAAACTCATGAAGAAGAACCTTCATCTTGTGGAGGTGGATGGGTTGGTGGTGCGCTCGTGGATAAGCCTGATGACTCTGAGTGATCTGGTGGAGTACAGCACCAACGTCCACGTGGAGCTGTTGGACATCCTGCAGGTCTTTACCCTGAAAGCTCCCACAGAAGTTTCCTACAGCAATTACACAGTGAGTATCAAAATATAGCAGATATTATGACAAATGTTACATGACACGATTGACTCATGCACCAGCTTCAGTATGGTAGACATGTTCTTCATTTTTCTTTCTTAAGGTCTTCATTTATTGCCCCAAAAAACTAATTACAGTGAGTCCCACTTAACGACGGGGTTAGAGAGACTGAAAAGTTCGTCGTAAAGCAGTTTTCGTCGTTATGCGTGACCCTAGATTTAGATATGGTTTGATTGTAAATACAGTATAGAAAAAATGAACAATGTTCTCATGCGTGTGTACAGCGTGAGAAAGAGCAATCATGTTGCCGAGATGGGCTGCGGTGGAGGCTATGCTGCCTCAGCTTATCGTACACAACTCCCCACAACACCCCACTGTGCTGCCACTGCTCCTCTGCGCACCGCGTGAAAAGAAAAAAAGTCTGTCGTAACTCCGGTCCATTGTTAAGCGGACTCACTGTATACTCGCCAGTTTGTAATGTGCACCACTGCCTTCACAAAAAGTGTATCAGATCAGCATTTATACTGTGGGTCAGTGTTCACTTTTGATTTGTTGAATTTCTTTTTGCTACATAAAAACAACATGCCTCATAATTATTAATCTCATAATTATTTTCTAATAATTTTGTATACAAAGTCTCATATATTCTGATCATTTTCAGATCACAATCAATAATTTCTATGTTATAACGTGATGTAAAAGGAAGAGGATTTTTTTTTCCTTTCTTGTAGAAAAGCAACAAAATAAAATGCCACCAAGTTCGTATGTTAATACACCCTGCTGCACTTGTGCTAGTGTGATCAGATATCAAAGGACATGGTGCATTGAGATTTGGGGTTAATGGCGTATTCTAGCCTTTCAAAGATGTAACAGTGCTGGGATGTTTGTTTGTTAGTACAGAGAAATGCAACATGCAAATTGGAAAGGCCTTATTTTCTGTTTGCATAGATGTGACTGTAGACCTTAACAGAGAAGTTAAGACTTTAAAACTTTGCCCAGATATTTGCATAACGTGTTGGATAATTTTGGAAAATGTACAAATCTGTTGTCCTCCCTAAATTCTTCTGGAATATGGAGGGACGTTTCTGGTTCCTCATCAGTGTTGGGAATGTTACTTTAAAAAAGTAATTAGTTATAGTTACTCACTACTTGTTCAAAAAAGTAACTGAGTTAGTAACTGAATTACGCTATAATAAAAGTAACTCGTTACCAGGGAAAGTAACTATTTGCATTACAGTCAAAAAAGTTATATGCCAATGAATAAGGATTTTTTGAAAAAGCAGCTTTCACAGTCAGTTGAAATGAAAAGATCAGAAAGGTGTTTAACTTTTGATATTTATTGCACATCAACAAACCAGTGCAGGATAAAATCCTTTAAAATCCCAAATCTTTGTTTAAAAAAAAAAAAAAAAAAAGCAAAAGTAAACAGTTACACTATATAAAGTGCATTTACATCTATCAAATTAAATATTAAATTAAATTCTCTCAACCTGAGATAACTAGTTTGTTCACAACAGAAGTAAACTTAACAATAAAACCTCTATTCTTAATTAAATAAATTAAGTACCCAGTCTGGTAGTCATTCAGGAACTTCAAGTATTTTCTTAAATAATGTTTATATTGCCACCTTGAAAATGCTAACTTTTCTTCAGCTTGCTCCTGACTCGCCATTTCTGCCTCTTCTCCGTTTGTGTGTCACTGGTGTGCTTCAGCGCGCGTGTAAAAACACTGGCTGTGATTGGCTACCATAACTCT
Source organism: Brachyhypopomus gauderio (assembly GCF_052324685.1). Taxonomy (NCBI): domain Eukaryota; kingdom Metazoa; phylum Chordata; class Actinopteri; order Gymnotiformes; family Hypopomidae; genus Brachyhypopomus; species Brachyhypopomus gauderio. The sequence continues at coordinate 11,327,715 of NC_135212.1, forward strand.
GCCTTAGCCAATCGCTTACTGACTTGTTAAGTTAAACAGGTGTTACACCGAGAACTGTGACCTATCGAGATCTGTTACTCCTCACTAGCCTAGGCAGCGGTCCGCTCACATTACTGTTAGTATATCAATATATAGTAACGCACCACTTTTAATGTCCAGTAACGTCAACGGCGTTGTAACAACAGGAAAAGTAATTAATTATATTATACCGTTACTGACAAAATGACGCCATTATTTTTAACGGCGTTATTCGCAACACTGTTCCTTATACATGACATTGAAGGCCTTGAGGTTTCACTGGGAACCGTCCTTGTGGTGCTGAAGCCCCAGAATGGGACTGTGCAGTTTCACAACAGGGATTTGACCCTCTTTGTTTCCTGCTTGTTAAGTAAACAGGTTAAGCACCGGGGTACTGTGTGTTGTTGATCATGTCCCCTTTTCTTCTGATGGAACCTTGCTTTGCGCACTTATTGCAGTGCTGCCACCTGCTGGTCTGCATAAATACATACCATGCCTAACTGAAATTGGAGCCAAATGCAAAAACCTAGCAATGATCCCATGGAAAAACTAAGCTTGTAGATCAGAAGGGGTCAAAGGGATGAGAATTGTGTTGAGAATCATTAAATCAGACTGACGGGTCACACAGCGAATCATATCCAATTTCGGGAGTCTGAAAATGGCCTATTGAGAACGAACCGAGGTGTTTCAAGGCCAGTGAATGCAGGACTGATGTGAGGAATGTTTTCAGTGCTTGGACACAATGGAATGATATCACACCAAAGTACAAGGCTCATGTAGAATCCAAGCCCAAGCAAACCCCTACTGTTCCAACACTAAATGGGTTTAAATGGGTTTATAAACCGACAGCTCTGTCTGCTTTTGCCTTTTGGCCTTTTATGTTAAACCTTTTTTTTCCTGTTCCTACACAGTGTGTGTCAGAAACTTTGACATTCATTCAAAGCCAGCTTCTTGAACAAAAATACACGTAAGTTTCAGAAAGATGATAATTCCTGCTTGCAATACTTTAAGCTAAAAAGTTTACTAAACAGGGATATAGAACCCGTATGAGAACTGAGCAGTACTGCAGTATTCAGATGACTTGGACTCCGCGTTCCTAAGAGTCAGTAATTGAGAGGTTTCCTTTTGCTTTATGTGTAGATGTTTCTCTGACGACTACGGGAGAGACTGTTTGGCTGCAGCAGTGAAGGTCCTGGAGAAGATGTGTGCAGCCGTTCGGCCCTCCTACACCCAGAGTGCTACAGATGTCCCGATTGCTTGCCTGAATCTCATGGTGTCGATTGCAGAATGTTTTCATTCTCTTTGTGTAGAGGTATGTTATTTGCAGGGAGGTTTTGGTGTAAACGTAAAGTTTTTAAATTATACTTTAAAACTATAAATTATACTTGGTCTAAAAGTAATTTTTTTAAAGTAATTTAAAAGTAATTTTGTATAGTCATTGGTAACTAACTAACTATTTTTATTGGATGATTATTATCTAGGAAAGAAAGCCTTCAAATGCAAATGTTCTTGACCTGTTTTCCCTGGCGATGAAAACGATCAGAACCTGGATAGGCCAGACGTTTCAGAAAGGGCTTTTGAGCAGCTACACCTTTAGCGTTAGCCTGACTACAGAGATTGAGGTGAGGCCATTTAGTTAATCTGCACTGTACCTTTGGACATTAAATTGCGTTACATTGCTTTTTCTGTTTTTATGGGTCAACACAACAACGATTTAAATTTACACACTAGATGTGGAACAACATTATCTCCATAAGCTTTGAAAGTGAGGACTTCACCAAGGAGTGGAGGGAAACCTTTACTCGAGATTTTGAAGGGAAATTTCAACAGGTTTGATAAATATTTATTCATTTTGTTTGGTTTTATTTTTGTTGACATTTGCTGATTGGTTCAGAGGATCAAAACGTAGGACTGACTGTCAGCTGCCTGTGGTTTTAGGAGACTCCTTTACACCAGATTGAGATCTACTGCAGCAAAATCGAGGAGCTAAATGATTCTCATCCTCATGTGGCTAAAAGTGTGGAGAGGTGTGCTCTCCAAGCCGTCACCTCAATGTGTCAGGTACCACATTACATATTCCCTTGTTAAGGTCTTATGAAACATAACTAAACATTCCGCTTATTAAGGTCTTATGAGACTGTATTAGACATGTCTTGTCAGGTCTTATTGTAAATTCCACTTACAATTTCTTATTACATATGATTAGCTATTCCTCTTATTTAATGTCGTATTAGATATTATTAGATATTCCTCAGATAAGGTCTTATTACACATGATTAGCTATTCCTCTTATAATGTCTTATTAGATATTATTAGACATTCCTCTTATAAGGTCTTATTACACATGATTAGCTATTCCTCTTATAATGTCTTATTAGATATTATTAGACATTCCTCTTATAAGGTCTTATTATATATTCTTCTTTTCAGATCTTATTACACATGATTAGCTATTCCTCTTATAATGTCTTATTAGATATTATTAGACATTCCTCTTATAAGGTCTTATATATTCTTCTTTTAAGGTCTTATTACATATGTTTAGGTATTCCTCTTATAAGGTCTTATTAGACATTCCTCTTCCTCATTTCTCTTCTAGTGGATGATCCACCACCAGGGCCCAATACCACGTTGCATTTTAACATTTCTTTGGGAATCAGGGGATCTACATTCGTTTAAACAATCTGGAGATATATTTTAGACACACATTTATCAACTTTAGTTCACATAGTGAGTCATAGTGGGTTCCTACACCATGTTGTCATTGTAGAAGATTCAAAAGTTGATCTTGATGACTTTCATAAGCTTATTAGTGGAGAATTGTTAAAAGTAGGAGTAATACAGCAGTGCTGTGGCTGTGTTTAAGTGATTGATTAATCTGTTTTTTTTACAGGCGAAGACAGAGGGCAAACTCTTTGAGAAAATCAAAATAAACTGGAAATTTGGAAGTCTTATATCTGCAATCATACAGAAGTCTTGGCCAAGAAATGAAAGCGGGTCCTATGAGGAGAAGGAAGAGGTGGTCTTTCATCACCTACTCAACTGGACAGCAGCCAAGAACGTCTTTCAACTTCATGGTAGCTAAATTTCATCTCACACCATGCACAGCTTTTGACTTGTTATCTCTTCTCATTGTCTTTTTTACATTTTTCAAATCTTACTGTAGGTGCCGATGAAAAACTGATCGATCAGCTCTCTGAAGAGGCCAAGAACCGACTTGCTGTGGCAACATCTCTGTTCACAAACGTTTCATGTCAGCTCGTCGAGGGAAACATAAGGATCAAGGTTCTGAACCACATCTTGAACAAGAAGAATAATTATATAGAACTCATGAAAATAGGTAATTTCACAGATGTTATCTTGACCTTAAGTATGTGAATACCAAGCGATCTTGATCTGTCTGTACATTCATATCACTTCTGAATTAACTGGTTGCACACACCTACTGTGAAGTCGGACTAAACCACGGAGCACATTCCTCTCTTCAACTCTCCTATTGTAATATTTCTGTGAAAAACTGCAGAATTGTAGACATGCATATAACGGAGTCATTGTATTCAGTTGCTTTATCTTATTTTTCCCGAGACTGTCTCTGTGAAAATGAGCAGTGCAGAGATCCCAGTGCCTTGAAAAGACTTCTTCAGTCCCGACAGAAGGAGGTGGAAGCCATATATCATGAAAACGAGCTGGTTAAGGTTCTCATTACGATGTTGCAGAAGCTTCAGGAGCATGTAACAGGTACACGTTACTCAAATGGATCCTTACGCAAGTCATGAAAACACTTAAAACAAAGTACAAGAGGTTTTAAAAGCTAATGTGCTGTATACTGTCTGCTCTGTTCAGTTGATTATGAAGTCCTAGAAGAAAAAATCCAGATTGACATTGATGAAATGAAGCTGAATATGTTCATGGAGGTCCATGCGTTTAACCAGATCTCCTCACCAATGGCTGGTGTCGTCACGTACTTTAACCTCGATGATAATGTGCATTCCATGGCAAAGCGCCTTCACAAATTTGAAAAGAGCTACATTTTCAAGATGTGTTGGGAGAACGAGGCTAAGAATTGTGCCAGATGGGCTGAAGATTTTCATGAAGAGGATGAAGAGGCCGATGTGGTTACACCTGACGTCGTTTACTCGGACATATTTCAGCCATGCTACGAAAAATACAACGATATATTCGCAAGCCTAAAGGACGGCAGCATGACTTTTGAAGAAGTAGATGCCATATTTAAAGCCTACATAGGAAAGTATGAAGAACTTGCTGATGATGTTGCAGTCATGTGCAAACTGGATGCTGTTGATGACAAGCAGTGGATTCAAAGGAGGATTCAGCAGATTGAGCAGTACCACGAGCTTCATCTAGCAGTGGAATCTGCTCACGTGGTCATGATGGTCAAGCAGACACTTTGCCTTCAAGGAGACTTCCAAGTCCTGGAGAAGCTACTTGTAGTTGTAAGTCATAACATTCACCCCTACACCATTTTATACTGATGCAGAAGCATATCTATTGTACAGGGCTGCACATTTGGGTTGGGGGCTGTGTCACTGAGTTTGCTTATTTTTGTCGTGGTCTCCCTAACCTCAGACACAGTTGGACTTTAAGAAGGAGCGTCTTGACAGTATTGACAATGAGCTCATGCAGGCTAAAACCGTACTGGTGGACATCACAGAGCCTCGTAGGCTCTGTCTCCAAGAGCTGGGCCTGAGGAAGAACTTTGTCATGTGGGTTAAAGAAGCTCTTGAAGGTAAAATTAAACTGACTTAAAGCTTCCCACAGATGTGCATACAGTCCACTTAATACAGTGCAAATGAGGCCTAGTGTCACTTCGTGATTCATGAGAAACACACAGTTACTGTGGTCAATTCCATCAAAAATGCTCAAGTTATTTACATTTTATTTTCTCAGGAGAATGTGTGCCAGAAATAAATGAAACATTTTAACTAGCAAAAACTTGTAGAGTGCAGTTACATATCTGAAGTCTGGTCTTACTAACACCGTTTATGAAGTCTGGTCCTACTAACACCGTTTATGAAGTCTGGTCTTACTGTTAACTAATAAAAAAATTAGGGACTATTTTTATTAGTTTTAATATTTGCAGCAATTCCTAATTTAGCCTTAGTGAATCTTTTCTTCAAATCTGTTGTTTGTCATATTTTGGTTTATTTCTCCCAAGGCTTGATCAAGGTTTTGAACCTAACTGTAAAATTACTTAGTTGTGGCTTAAATTAGTGTTGTTTTTGTAGTCATTTTAGTCAAGGCAGTAAATAAAAATGGTTTGCTTTAACATAATCTAGCCAGCCAGGTTACAGCTGACTATTCAAGATCTGCAATAAGCCACGATGTAGCTCTCTTAAGCTAGAACGATGAACTGGTGATGCTTGCTAGACTGCATCTCAAGTGATCTGTGGAATTCATATGAAATAACTAGTACATTCTTGTACAGTAATTTTTCAGTGAGGGAATTTAAAAACAGATGTTGTAGTTCCTTCTGAGTCCAAAAACATGTCGTTTTCAAGAAGTGTCTTGATCTTGTCATTTTCAAGAAGTGTCTTGATCAATCGTGTAATGATCTTGTCTTTAAAGCTTTTAATTTGACATTGTGTTTCTTGCAATTATCAGTTTTGCAATTAATTAACAAAATCAAAATATTTCAGATATCAACGAGTTGAAGGTGTTCGTTGACTTGGCCTCCATCTCGGCTGGAGAAAATGATCTAGATGTGGATCGAGTGGCCTGCTTTCATGATGCTGTCCTTGGCTACTCTCCAATGCTCTATGAGCTGAAGTCTGATGCAGGCTTCAGGATCTTTAAGGAGGTCCTGAAGAAGCTTTGGAAAGCCCTTGATAATGACCCAAATCTCCCTAAAAAACTGGTAAGACTGTATATATTACAGACATATATAGTAAATATAGTGATATTACAGACATATATAGTAAATATAGTGATCTTTTATTGATGTATTTACTAAATAAAGTGATCTTACAGACAGATGTATGGCTATATTTACTGAGTAAAAGTCTGGTTTCAGCGTGACACTGCCAGACATCTGGAGTGGTTGAAGACGGTCAAGGATAGCCATGGATCTGTTGAACTGTCTTCTTTATCTCTGGCCTCAGCTATCAACACTAAAGGAATATACGTCATCAGTGCAGAAAACCAAAAAAAGGTGTGCTGAGTTTGTTTTATTAATTAAAAAATATATGCAGAAGAGGAGTGGCTAAAATTGTTATTCTATGCTCTCCTGCAGTTAAGTCTGGATAAAGTCATAAAACTCCAGATTCCAGAGAAGCATGATGAAGGCCTTGAGGTGCGGTGTTACTCTCTTGAGGACCTCAGAGAACTTCAGAATAAGTTGATGCTCATGTCTGGCAAAGGAGAGCAAGGACAGAATGAAGTTGATCAATTTGCAGAGGTACATTTAGGTTTTCAGAAGGTTGTGCTCCAGGAATAAATACTAACATCAAATTAGGCTCATAGTGGTAAAATACTTTGTAATTATTGCACTATGTTGTAAAGCATTAATGTTTGATGTGTTTTTGTATTTCCAGGTTTTTGCAGGAGTGCAGAGGTTGGCTTCGGCATTTATTGATTTGTTTGTGGCTGGAAATCCACTGTTCAGGCGCTGGGAAACACATATCAACTGCAATAGTAAAGAGACATGCATAGTCATAAACTTCAACTTGGAAGATGTTGTCAGTGTTGTCTTGGTGAAGGGTAATGCAGCAGAGAAACTTCCAGAAGTCTGTAAGAAAATGGAAAAGTGCTTGAGGTTTTGGAATCACTTCATGGACAAACAGAGATCTCAGCATTACTACCTTAACTATTTTACGGCGGAACAAATAGTCTATCTGTGCAATCAGTTGACTCAGAAAAACCTGACCATCCTGGAAGACCAAGCTCTCATGATGCTTTCCTTCATCAAGCCAAACTGCACTGCCATTGATTTGAGGGAGTCTTGGCATGAGCTCCAGTATGAGATACTTAAAAGCCCCCATGAAAAAAATGAAGACCTAGATTTTCAAACCTTTGTTGAAGTTCCAAACATTGCTGAAAATGACACATTGGCACTAAGTATTGAAGATGTCTGTTCTGTTGACAGTATGGATCATTTTAATATGGAAAATGAGTCTGAAAGACTTGACACAATTTGGAACACATACATGAAAAACATGCAAACTTTCCTCCGCAATACTCTTGATGTTCGAAGTCTTGGGAGACTTTTGGAAATTCTGGCAAATATTGCCAGTGAAAGTGAGGATGATGATGCTGATAATGATGCAGAGGGTGATTCTACTCTGAAGACGAAACAGGGACACGTACAGAGAGAGCTGCCCAAAGGATTGGCTGTTGGAAAACCAAATCTCATCATCTGCCCTCACACTGAGATTCTGACTTCCTGCATCTCCATTTACATGAGCAGTAATAACGAAGCACTGCCAACATATGATGAAGTGCTCCTGTGTGATCCCTCCACTCCATATGAGCAAGTAGAGTTGTTCCTCAGACGCTGCCTCACTGCAGGCTATAAGGGAGAGAAGATCTACACCATGCTCTATGTAGATCAGCTGAGCTATGAAGTCAGCTACAAAGTGGAGCAGTTCTTCCAGCGTTACAAGGCACAGAGCAGGAATGACTACCGGCTGGTTTTGATGTGTTGCTCAGACCGTGAACATACATATCTTCCATCAGCTTTCAGTCAGTTTAGACTTCACATGGTACCTCAGGAGCCCTTAATCAGAATTCAGACATACCTTGAGAAACATTACACAGTTCCATTTGAGCGGAGCAGTGCTGCTGCTGTTTTTAAAAACAGGAAATTTGTGGGAGTGGTGTCTTCAAGAAGGGCAGGTGTTGGTAGGTATAAAATAATAATTTTTGTAAGTCAAACAAATGCCAGTTTTAATGTAATGAGAGAAGTGATGACTTGCATGGATCGCGCTCCTAGGCAAATCACTTTACGTACGCCGGCTGTATGAGAAATTGAAGATGATCACCAAGAAGTCCACACATCTCAAGTGTATCCGGTTGATAGAGCCAAGGATAGATGAAAATGCCGTTCTTCAATCAATGCTCAACGGCCGCAAGAGAGAACTAAACATCTTTCACTTTGACGTTACTTCTTCGGTAAAATCTTCTTCTAAAAAGTTGTTTTGCGATTCATGTTATTTATATGTGTACATATATATATGTGTGTGTGTATTTGTCTGTATGTATTTTACACATGTATGTATGTATGTATTTATAGGTGCAGAAAGGCCTCCATGAGTTTCTCTTTAGGCTGCTGATTTTGGGTTACCTTTTGGACTCAGAAGGAAGAATGTGGAAATCTAACAACAGGCACTTGTATATCATTGAGCTTCTCCAGTCTGACAGAAATGTGCCTAGAAATGGCCCAAGAGGCGTAAGTCAGTTCATACAGTTTACTGATTTAATCACCACAGCATTTTATTAATATCCTGGAAATAAACGTGCTAAGGTACTCTCTTCTGTTTCTTTGACAGGGTTCAAACGTGCAATCTGCTTTTCTGAATGTATTTCCAAGTGTGCACTGCAGAGCGCCTAAAGAAGTGCTTGAATTGGAAATGTTTGTACAAGACAATCAAACCCAAGTCAAGGATGACGGCCCCTTAATGGATAACAAGGAGTTCAGAAGTGAATCCTACCAGCGCCCATATCAGTACCTCAAACGCTTCTACAGTGGCGTCAGCTTAGATGGCTTTAGATACAAGGGAATTGAAGGAAGTCAAGTGGAATGCCTGCAGATGCTGCTTGTGTACTGTGGGATTAGAGATCCATCCTGGGCGGAGTTGAGGAATTTCACATGGTTCTTGAACTTACAACTGCGAGACTGTGAGACCTCTGTGTTCTGTGATTCATCTTTCACAGGAGACACTCTGCTTGGATTCAAGAACTTTGTGGTTGATTTCATGATACTCATGGCGAAGGATTTTGCCACACCCTCTCTGAGCATCTCTGATCAGAGTCCTGGTAGGGTTCAGATGGACCTCACTGGTGTAAATGAGGAAGATCTTGCTCCATTCAGGATCAGGAAGAGATGGGAATCAGAACCCCATCCGTACATTTTCTTCAACGATGACCACGTCTCCATGACTTTTATTGGCTTTCATCTACAGCCAAATGAGCAGAATGGAGTAGATGCAATTAATCCATCAACAAAGGAAGTGATCAAGAAAAACATTATGACTCTAGAACTATATGAAGGTCTCAGGCTTCAGAGGGTCCCTTTCAACATAGATTTTGATACGCTCCCAAGAGGAGAGAAGATTGAGCGGATCTGCAGAGTTCTGGGAATTCAGTGGCCTCTTGACCCAGATGAAACATATGAACTCACTACTGACAACATTTTGAAGATTCTGGCAATTCATATGCGGTTCAGGTGTGGCATCCCTGTCATTATCATGGGGGAGACGGGCTGTGGGAAGACGAGGCTCATCAAGTTTCTGTGTGAGCTGCAAAGGAGTGGAGTTGCAACCGAGAATATGAAGCTAGTCAAAGTTCACGGAGGAACAAATTCAGATATGGTTTACACCAAAGTGCGAGAGGCAGAGACAATTGCAGTCACAAACAAGCAAGATTATGGCTTTGACTCGGTCTTATTTTTTGACGAGGCGAACACAACAGAAGCCATCAGCAGCATTAAAGAAGTGCTCTGTGACAAGACAGTAGAGGGAGAATCGATGGCTCCGTACTCTGGCTTACAAATTATCGCTGCATGTAATCCGTACAGAAAACACACGGACGTAATGATTAAGAGACTGGAGTCAGCTGGGTTGGGATACAGAGTGCGAGCCGAAGAAACAGACGAGAAGCTCGGGTGCATCCCTCTCCGACAGCTTGTGTACCGAGTTCAGGCGTTGCCTCCTAGCATGATTCCGTTAGTGTGGGACTTTGGGCAGCTCAATGACCATACTGAGAAAATGTATATCCAGCAGATAGTCCAAAGGGTGGCTGAAAAGCAATCTTTCAATGAGGGCTACATCAGAATGATCACAGATGTTTTGTCAGCTTCACAGAAGTATATGAGGACACGGAAGGACGAGTGTAGCTTCGTCAGTCTACGGGACGTGGAGCGCTGCATGCAGGTGTTTACGTGGTTCTACCAAAATAACGCAATGTTGCTTTCAGAGCTTGCTGAGTTTGAGCGTGAGCAGAGAGCACAGAGAAATGAAGAGAATCCGAGGGATGCTGAAGAAAGGGACCCTATTTTGTGGTCATTAGTGATGGCAATTGGTGTGTGCTACCATGCCTGTTTGGAAGACAAGGAGAGGTACAGATCTAGAGTCTGCAAGTACCTCCCAGAGACATGCAGTCCGATGAAGTTAATGCAGGAGATCTCAGTTATGCAAGACCTTCTTCTCAGTGGTGTTCCACTGGGTGAGACAATTGCACGAAACAATGCTCTGAAGGAAAATGTTTTCATGATGGTGATTTGCATTGAGATGCGTATTCCACTCTTTTTGGTTGGGAAGCCTGGAAGCTCAAAGTCTCTGTCTAAAACTCTGGTTGCAGATGCTATGCAAGGTCAAGCGGCTCATTCCGATCTGTACAGGAAACTGAAACAGATTCACCTGGTGTCATTTCAGTGCAGTCCTCATTCCACACCAGAAGGCATCATCAACACCTTCAAACAGTGTGCTCGTTTTCAGGAAGGCAAGAATCTAAATGAGTACATATCAGTTGTGGTGTTGGATGAGATTGGTCTAGCAGAAGATTCACCAAAAATGCCACTGAAAACCCTTCATCCGTTGCTTGAGGAAGGGTGCATAGATGACAACCCACTGCCTCACAAAAAAGTTGGATTCATTGGTATATCGAACTGGGCCTTGGACCCAGCAAAGATGAACAGAGGCATATTTGTTTCCCGTGGTGATCCTGATGAGAAGGAATTGATTGAAAGTGCCAAAGGGATTTGTTCTTCTGATGCAATGATCCTTGAGAAGGTTAGGGAATTCTTTCAGCCGTTTGCCCGAGCGTACCTCAACATCTGCAAGAAACAAGGAAAAGGTTTCTTTGGCCTTCGTGACTATTATAGCTTGATCAAGATGATATTTGCCATTACTAAGACCTACGAGCAAAAACCTAGCCCTGAACAGATTGTTGAAGCTGTGTTGAGAAACTTCAGTGGCAAAGATAATGTGAACGCTGTCACCGTTTTCACCGACAGGCTCAAACTCAAGCCCAACCTTGAAGCAATCAGTGCAATTGAACTTGTCAGACAAAACATCACTGCCATTGGTCAAGATGAGGAGTGCAGATACTTGCTCATTCTTACTAAGAATTATGCAGCTTTACAGATTCTCCAGCAGACATTCTTTTCAGAGCAGTACCAACCTGAGATCATCTTTGGCTCAAGCTTCCCAAAAGACCAGGAGTATACCCAAATCTGCCGCAACATCAACCGTGTCAAGATCTGCATGGAGACTGGTCAAACCATTGTCCTTCTGAATTTGCAGAACCTGTACGAAAGCCTTTATGATGCACTGAATCAATACTATGTTTGTCTTGGAGGTCAGAAATATGTGGATTTGGGACTTGGAACCCACCGTGTCAAGTGTAGAGTGCACAAAAATTTCAAGCTCATAGTCATTGAGGAAAAGGAAGTGGTCTACAAGCAGTTTCCGATTCCTCTGATCAACAGATTGGAGAAACATTTTCTGGACATCAACACTGTGCTGAAGAGTGAACAAAATGAGTTTGTCAAGGAGCTTAAAAATTGGGTCAAACAGTTCATTACACCGAGGAGCCAGAATTTTTCTGCTGCCCAGGCACAGAAATATGAACCAGCTGATGTTTTCATTGGTTATCATTCTGACACCTGTGCCTCAGTCATCCTCCAGATCACAGAGAAACAGAAGGGAGGCATGGAACTCTCTGACCCTCACCGACAAGTGATGGATGAGGCCAAATTCATCCTACTGAACTGTGCTGCACCAGATGCCGTGGTTCGCCTAGATAACACATCTCTTCCCAGAGTGGAAAGTGAGCACCTATCAAGGGTCTATTTTGAAGTCCAGAAACACAGCTCCCTGTTTGACTTTATTCTCTCTGACACACAGCAGGACGAGGCATGCTGTGTGTCTTTTACAGAGGTGAAGCTGACTTTCATGTTTTATTTTGATAACAGCTATTTTTTTTTGCAGTAATTAACCTATTAAGGTGTCCTGTCAATAAAAACCTCATTCTTTCCCTCTGAAATCTTGAAGGTAACTACGTTCTCCAGGCTTTTGACAGCAGCAGACCTCGGGCAACTGCAGGAAGTGGTTCGAAACATAGAGATTCTTGCACTGCAGCAGTTTGACACAGAACATTCCTTCCTGAAGAAGATCAAGTACATATGTTCTGTCCTGTGTTTTATCATTAAATATAAATATTGTATAAAACTTTATTTTAATAATGTATACTATTTTTGTTTACAGGAACTTTTTAGATAGTACCTCTGGAAACAAGGTGTTAATTATTCAGACAGATTTTGATGAAGATTTACAAAGCTCCAATCTCATTGCATCTGCAAAGTAAGTCTTGCATCTAACCTACCATAGATTTCACTTGGCAGTATCGATCTTTAATGACGGTTTCAATTCGACTTTCAATGTGATATGTAGGTACTCCTCGATCAACGAAATCAACAAATTCAAGAATGAGGAAGGCAGTAAGACTTTCGTCTATTTCATCACGAAACTGCCGAGGATGGAAGGTGGAACCTCTTATGTTGGGTTCCATGGAGGTGAGACAATACTGCTAGCAGCGCAGGAATGACCTACTCGATGTGTTCAGTAGAATCTTACTGATTAACTTTTTTTTGTTAAGGTCCCTGGAGATCTGTCCATATTGATGACCTTAGAAGATCAAACGATATTGTTTCTGATATTAAAGCCTTACAGTATCTTACCATCAGCCAGCTGTTTGAAGAAAGAGAGGATGAGCTTGAGGGTAATCTGTAATCTCCACTTAAGAATTTTTGTTCACATAGTAGTAGACCAGCCTCCAAAACATCTGTGTGTATAGTGGCTTAAAAGGCAAACACATTGTGTCTGTTACAGCTATGGAGGTGGAGGACATGTACAAAGAAACAGAAGAACAGAAAATGGAGCAAGACAACTCTATTGTAATAACAAAGGCAACTGAAGTTTATTTCTTGCTGGTTGTATTGTCATGGAGACCTAAGAATTGGCAAAATACCCCAAAGAAAACAAGTGCGCTTAAAATATTTCTGGGGTCTTTGTGCAGGAGAATGTTCTGGACACTACAATTCTGGTGCGTAGCTGTGTTCAAAGTGCAGTTGGCATGCTGAGAGACCAAGGGGAGCCTGGCTCTCGCAGTACCAGGAGAGTGGAGATTCTGCTATCCCTCCTGTCAGATGGAGGGGAGCTTCAAGGTATTAAGCCCCTCTTTCTTAGTTTTGCTTCCTTTTTATGCCATGACTCCTTGTTTTGTGTGTAATAATGAGCTAATGCTACATACTTTACACTTAATAATTAACAGCCACGTTTCTGAAAACCGTGAAGCGTCGCCTTCATTCTCTGTTGATTACCCACGATGAGCACGCCGTGTTCTCAAAGACCTGGGTTATCAAAGAGGCATCCAATATTGATGCCCTTCAAGAGGGGGGAACATTCAGGTAAGCGAACAGTAATTTCTGTTAATTGAAAGTACTGCAACACCTCCAGCTGAAGTTTCTCTACGTTGTTCTTTGCTGCTTTTCTACAGTTGCTGTCTGCCATTCGATCACACGTTGTTGCTGTATTTCAGGCATACCCTGTGGAAGAGAATTCAGGCTGTAGTCATTCCTTTCCTGGCACAGCTAGTCTCCGTTATGGACCGCGACCACAACCTCGACCTCTTGGTAGATGCCAACTCAGGAGAGTGTGTGAAGAAACTCTGGTTGGACATCTTTGGAAACGACAAGTTACTGAACGTTCCATACACAAGGGTGGACACCAAGTAAGTATCGTCTTTGGCTGTGTTGAAGCGCGGGAGCTTGAATGAAGCTGTTTCATAGGTGGGTTGTCCCACTCATGGTCTGTGCCTTTCGTAGCTCACTGAACAAGACCGTTGTGGTCCAGAACTACATTGCTGCCAGTAGGTGCCTGGGCTGCATCATGCCGTTCAGCTGGAGAATCAAAGATTACTTGGAGGAACTTTGGGTGCATGCTCTGCATCGAGAAGGTAACCTCCAACACTTAAAGGCGTGCGGTGTGTTTGAGCTGTTCATTATTTTGAATGAAAATGTGACGTGATGTGTTCACAACGCAGCATTTTTTCCATTGTTCATTGCACATGTTTGTAATTTGTGAGTTTTCGTATCTGCAGGCCACTCTCAGAGGCAGTTTGATGAATTCTTCTGGAAAACTCCACTGGGCAAGTACATTGGAGAAGCAGACGCAGCCGTGCAGATGGAGTTCTTCCACAGGTACCTGCAGGACTTCATTTCTTTGACCATGAACGTGACATCTGAGGTGGAACTACAGGTAGGGGTTGTATTTATTCACCTGTTTTTCTCCATTTTCAAATATATATATGAAGCAGAGACGCGTACAGTTTCCTGAGCACTTGGCTTTGTCTGTTTCACAGCTCCTCTCTGAAGGCCTGGAGTGCTGTGTGAATGAACTGATGCGGCGTCAGGAGGAAGCGGACAGTGGTGTGGTCTCCCTGCCCTGGGTCCACGCTGCCTATCACGAGTTTAAGAACCGTCTGCAGAACCTCTCCAGAATGATCACCATCGAGCCCCAGATCGCTCAGGTGCTGCTGGCCAAAGCAGAGTCCAGAGAGGGCGTGGAAATGGTACGTTGGCACGAGTCTCGGCGTTTGGAGACAAGGACCCTTACGTTTCTAGCATGCATAATCATTTGCTGTTCATCCAGTTTTGTATTTCTCCTAGTCATGCAATTTATTTCATACAGAAGTTAGAAACTGGTATTTATAAATCCAAACATCACAGCAGTCTCTCCTACACAGTTGCCTGCGTTGTCATGTTTGACCATTTCTTTGCACTTATCATCCATAAAGCCAACACATGACCTAGTCCCTGAAGTAAAGGGGAAGACAACCGTCAGTATAAAACATCCCAAACTGAAGCGCTGATGTAAGAATAAATAACGCGGAATGTTTCTCGCTGCTTCATTGGTGGCTTGGTCTGGTCCAGGTGCTGGATGTTCACGCCGCCCTGGCCTGCGTGGAGTACCTGGAGCCCCAGGGCCTGGACGCGGCCGCCCGCAGCGCGTCCTGGCTTCGGCAGGTGAAGAAGCTCCAGGGTCCGATCGAGCTGGCGTGTTCAGAAGAGAGCTCTCGCCTGTACGGGGAGAGGAGCAAGGCGGCGGTCGCCCACGTGCAGTGAGTTAAAGCTCGTTCGTTTGCTCTGTGGCCTAGCCGTCCGCTTCGTGTGGGGGGGAGGGGAGCGTTTGTGTGCACGGCTCACGATCGCGTGGCGTTGTGCGTGTTTTCAGGCACGGCTGGAGGAGGATATACTCCCTCTCGCTGTTCGTCGAGCACATGCTGCTGGGGATGGTGGGCATGGACCGCAAACTGAAGCCGTTGGTTTTGCAACACACTCGTCGTCTGGCTCAGGTGAGTGGATCTTTACACCCCGACGGTCTCCGCCGCGTCCTGGGGAGGGAGACGTTTCGGCTGACCGTTTCACTGTCCGTATAAGGTGCTGGAGGAGAATTCGGACCTCAAAATGAAACAGCCGTTCGAGGCGGTGATCACCACACTCAAAGCCTGCAAAGATGGTGCCAACGAACACATTTTCAGGTACACAACAACATGGTTTTACGGTTTCGCACCATTAGCTTTAGCCAGTGGCTTAAGGCGATGGTCAAACACTACTGTTGTGCGTTCAGGTTCGGCTTCCAGCCATGCCCTGTGTGTATGGGAGACCCTCACGATCCCCTAAATCTACCTTGTGACCATATCTACTGCCTGGCCTGCATCAGACAGTGGCTGGTTCCTGGACAGATGTACTGTCCCCTGTGTATGCAAGGGGTAGACGATGGCTTTGAACTTAAGCCTTCTGAGGATATAAGGTGAGCTGACCGCTCTGTGGTTTTTCTTAGGTGGGTTGTGATGCTTACTTTGTGATGTACATATTCTGTCCGTGCCTATCTTGAGGTGCGTTAGCCAGTGACTCATCTTGCTTACAAATTTCCCAGCCAGAGCCACTGAGGTGAGACTGTGTCTGTTTGCTGTTGACCCTCAGGAACTTGATGAAGCAGAACACGGCCTTCAGAAAGCAGTGCAATGCCTTCTTCATCGAACTAGTCACCACCATCTGCTTCAGGGACAACTCTCCACCCAGCAGGGCAATCATCCTCCACCTGCTGTCCTTCCTTATGGTGGAGCCCGGCTCCGTGCCCGCCGTAAGAGGTAGGAGCGTATATATGCGTCCCAGGTGGTGCTGGTGGGGATGATACTCTGACTCGGTCCAAATCTGTCCCTTTTTATCCGACCTTAAGGCCGCGACCAACGTTTCCTGACCAAGGCGCTGTCTCCGTTTGATGACTCCGTGGACAAAAACCCTGTAGTGCGCTCCGTTGTGCTCAAACTGTTGCTCAAATACAGGTGCGAGGGGGAGAACCCTTTTCCAAAGCTGTCAGGTGTTCCACTCCTGTGTGTCTGGCTTGTTCACGTGGTCTCCGTCTTCTACCCTTCAGCTTTGAGAGTGTTAGAGGCTACTTGGAGCAGCATCTCAGAGCAGTGGAACAGAGCAACATACTGGAGCTGCAAGACAAGTCTGAGCTCTACTCCCTCTACATCAACTGTCTGGAGGTTCGATGGCCTTCTGTTTCCAGGGGATTGGAGTATATAATACACATGTGATGGGATGGTAGAAAATTCTGATTTTGTGTGTGTGTGTGTGTGTGTGTGTGTGTGTGTGTGTGTGTGTGCATGGTCATGCATGTGCCCTTTTATGTGTCTGTGCATGCATTTGTGTGTGTCTGTGGCCCGTGTGTGTGCACACAACCGTGCAGGACTCCATGTTTGAGCGCACCCAGTGGCACACACAGGCAGAGAAGCAGACGTGTCTCCTGGAGGAGACGAACTTCCTGCAGGAGCTCCTGCAGTCTGGGCTGCTGGCCACTCACACCGCCAGCGTGGAGCACCTCCGGCGTCTGGCCAGGACCCGTCTGTGCCTGGACATGGCAGCGGCTCTGCTGGTCAACAGCACCCCTGCTGCAGGTAACCAACCAGCCCAGACGTTGGGCTGCATGGTCTGCCATGGTGGATGAATTTGTTTTTACCGTCTTTCTCCTGCTTTCGACCTCTGATACCTGTTTGCTGTTTGCTCTGTGGTCCTTTAGCAAACCTACCAAAACTAGCTGGCAGGTCGAGACAGGTTTTAATTTATGCACTAATGACACGTCTATCCACGTGTGGCAGGTCAACACGAGTAAAAGTTAATCTATAAAGGTAGTACTTTCTCATCTACGACGGTCTGCCTCTGCTCTTTGGCTTTATGATCTACAGAAGTGCACAGACACCCTAGCTACAGGCATTGAGAATCATACATCAGCGTTCAGTAATGATGTGAGAAGAACTGTCATTTTCCAACATTAGGCCAACTGTGTTAACAGCGTACATGTATTGAAGTAGTTTGTTCTCATTCAGATGAGTTGATGTTCTGTGTGGTTCAGGGGGCGGGGAGGGCACGACGGCGGCACAGACTCCGTTCCTGAAGAGCGTCATGGACCTGTGTGAGAGCGGGAACGACTGGTACCGGGTCTACCTCATCAGGAGGATCTGCAGCATTACTGGTGTGGAGTACGTCCAGAAACGTCTGGGAGAAAAGCCAAACGCTTGGATGTTTCCTAGCGAGATCCTTCAGATGGTGCGTCTGGGGTTCGTTCCCTCTTCCAAACCAGCTCCAAGACATCAGGCGTTTCATGGGTTTCCCACTGTGACCAGTAAAGATGCTGCTGGTTGTTTTTTTCATTCGGGTCTTTCAGAATCAAGACGGTAACCAGGTGGACCAGTATCTGGTTTATGGCGCGGAGTACAAGACGATCAGAGATGCAGTTGGCCAGGCTATGCTGGAGGGCAAAATGGAAAAAATTGAGGAAGCCTATCAGGTATCTCTAATCAGTCCACCATCACCTGCTAACATGGCCAATCAGCTTTAAAATCACACGTTATTATCCTTAATCAGCTAATGCTGTGAAATCAAAGACCTTAATGAGTTTGATTAAATTGAGCTGTAATGTGTACAGGCTTGCAAGAGTTCCCCTTTGAAGAAGACCGTATACCTGTTATTAGCTCTGTTTAGAGAAGTCACCTCCCTGTATAGATCTGCCAATCCCAGCATGCACCTGAGCCCTGAGGTGAGCCCACAGACCGCAAACGCAGCTCCTCCCGTCTCACTCGTGCTGCTCTAACCGGCCTCCTCCGTGCTCTTCATAGCAATTGGATGCACTCGAGGGCTTCATCAAGAACTCTGAGGTCTTCACCAGTCCAGAGTCCAGGGTGTTCGCCCAGGCTCTGGTCCGTAACCAGCTGCGTGACCTGCGGGTACGGCCCGACTCCGTGGGTGCCGAGCACACGGTGGTGGAGCTCACCGTTCACCTGGCCGCGGTGCTGCTCACTACCCAGAATGCCCTGCTGCAGCCCCTGGTTCAGCTAGTCGTCCAACCCACCACCATGCAGGTACACGCCCCCTCACGTGGCCACTCGCCTGTGGCGCCAGACACGCGCCAACGTGTGGTGACGTGGATCTGATTTTTCTACACAGACGTCCTTCATACCCACCATGCCGGATGACATGCTCACCGTGGCCCAGCAGGCAATGGGGCCCCTTCAGTGGTATTGTAAGCACTGGATCGTGTGATTTCAAAACCCTGCCATCAAAGACCTAGCTAAAGTATTTTATTTCTTTTTATTCGCAAATATTTACATTTTATTTTCTCTTTACAGATTGTCCAAATGGTCATCCATGCACTGTTGGTGAGGTATGTTATCTTTACAAATGACTCCAGTTTAATTTTTCCTCTGGCCATAGGCAGAACTGTGTTGAATTGCTTATCTAATCGTAGCATCACTTGTCCCTTTGCCCTGGGTTAGTGTGGTCAGCCAATGGAGAGGAGTCGTTGTCCAGACTGCAGCGCAGAGATAGGGGGCACAAATCACATGCCCCTTCACGGCTTCAGCGCCTTCGTGATACAGTGAGTTAAGAGCACTGTTACTGCTCATGCTGTAATCTGAATGTGGGTCTGACCTTTGAACCAGGACACACTGTAGGAGACTAATTCCCTCTTCTGAATGCAGAGGCGACCGCACCCAGTCAGGGCATATCCTGGGAGACCCGCAGCGCCGGGACCAGCCGGACATGCAGGACACCAAGAACATGTCCCCCGCGCCGTTCACCACCATTCGGGCGCTCACACACATGGCCATGTTGCTGGGATCCTCCAGATACCCCCAGGTTCGCCTTCGACACTCCCACGTCCTGTTTTTATCAAACGTATTGGGTCCCAGTTGCGTTTGTGTACGGTATGCTGTTGCGTCTTTCACCAGGACGTTTCCCAGCTCATTAAGCCGGCGGTGGCGGAGCCGGGACTGTTCCTGACGTCCCACCTGCTGAAGGACCTGGAGCAGCTGAGCAGGGCGCTGGGGAAGGGGCCCGACGACACCGCCTGCTCCCTTCACCTCGCCATCTGCAGCCTGACCGAGCCGCAGCAGCCCAATCTGTGTAAGTGTTCTGATACGGCCCGCACACCATGGACCCTCACCCCTTACTGCGACCCCTCACTACAACCCCCTCACCCCTCACTACAACCCCCTCACCCCTCACTACAACCCCTCACTACAACCCCTCACTACAACCCCCTCACCCCTCACTACAACCCCCTCACCCCTCACTACAACCCCTCACTACAACCCCTCACTACAACCCCCTCACCCCTCACTACAACCCCCTCACCCCTCACTACAACCCCTCACTACAACCCCTCACTACAACCCCCTCACCCCTCACTACAACCCCCTCACCCCTCACTACAACCCCTCACTACAACCCCCTCACCCCTCACTACAACCCCCTCACCCCTCACTACAACCCCTCACTACAACCCCTCACTACAACCCCCTCACCCCTCACTACAACCCCCTCACCCCTCACTACAACCCCTCACTACAACCCCTCACCCCTCACTACAACCCCCTCACCCCTCACTACAACCCCTCACTACAACCCCTCACTACAACCCCTCACCCCTCACTACAACCCCCTCACCCCTCACTACAACCCCTCACTACAACCCCTCACTACAACCCCTCACTACAACCCCTCACTACAACCCCTCACCCCTCACTACAACCCCCTCACCCCTCACTACAACCCCTCACTACAACCCCTCACTACAACCCCTCACCCCTCACTACAACCCCCTCACCCCTCACTACAACCCCTCACTACAACCCCTCACTACAACCCCCTCACCCCTCACTACAACCCCTCACTACAACCCCTCACCCCTCACTACAACCCCTCACCCCTCACTACAACCCCTCACTACAACCCCTCACCCCTCACTACAACCCCCTCACCCCTCACTACAACCCCTCACTACAACCCTTCCACACAGCCTCTCAACCCTCAGCATGGCACGTCATTACTACTAAGGGAAAAATTTGAGTTCAAATGGCCTCTGTATCAGTGCACTGAGGGAGTTTGATGTTTGAAAATTTGTAGTACAGAATTTGACTGTAAGGAAATTGTGTCTCTTAAAAAAAAAAAGAGTGTGTTTTTGCCTTAACATGATTAAACTATGACATGTGCATGTAGTGTGTTGCTTTGCCTGTAGCAATGTTTTAACACAGTCCACATTTGTTTCCTCACAACAAGCCTTTAAGAGTTTGTGGTATGTGTGTATGTGAGTTTGTGGTGCGTGTGTATGTGAGTTTGTGGTATGTGTTTATGTGAGTTTGTGGTGCGTGTGCATGTGAGTTTGTGGTGCGTGTGCATGTGAGTTTGTGGTGCGTGTGCATGTGAGTTTGTGGTGCGTGTGCATGTGAGTTTGTGTTATGTGTGTATGCCAGTTTGTGGTACGTGTGTATGTGAGTTTGTGGTATGTGTGTATGCCAGTTTGTGGTACGTGTGCATGTGAGTTTGTGGTATGTGTGTATGCCAGTTTGTGGTACATGTGCATGTGAGTTTGTGGTACGTGTGCATGTGAGTTTGTGGTACGTGTGTATCGGGAGCTGGATTGCAACAAAAATGTGGTCCTTCTGGTGGGTTACTATGGTTACACCTTTGCCTTTTCCGAATAGGGCGTGTTGCCTGTGACCGTCTGCTCTCGACTAAGGAGAGCAGAAATAACTGGGAGGAGGCCATGAACACGGGTGTCCTCACACAGCAACTGAAGGTAGACGGGGGGACTCCTTCTCGCCCAGAAATCTCCGCCTCACAGCCACGTTCTGTGTTACACAATGCAAACCTCAAGGCAAGACCAGTGTAGTTGGAATTAACAGACCATCTACAGCGTTTCGGTCCTCCACAGAATCCCAGAGGAATTCAACACGGGCTTCTCCTAATTGTTTGTGTGCATCATAAATGCTAGATGAAAGGCAGACCCTCCTTTGTGGGCCCTGCAGCGGTACTCAGTAGCACCCACACCTCCGTTATCTCCTCCCCACAGGTGTTGGAGATGCGGTTGAGGGCGGTGAACACCTTCATCAGGCAGGACGAGAGGGTGTCCTCCAACCCCGTGATGAAGCTGACGTTCGGGGAGCCACGGCAGTTCCTGCGCTCTCTCCCCACGGACTCCCTCATCCACGTTTCCGCTATCTGGAGCTGCAGGGAGCGTCCGTCTCTGCTCAGCCTGGCCCACATCGTGGAGCAGAACGGCGGGAGAGACGCCCTGCCCGTCCTCTGGAAGTTCCTACACAGGGTAACGCAGATAGAGCAGTATTCTGACTGGAGAGTCTCGTATTCGGCTTCTTTGCTGTCCTTTATTCCTGGTAGTGTGGTGCCACCGTTGCTTTAAAAATGACGGGAAGAGAGATGACAACAGGATTTGTGGTTTAGGAGGCGGAGGTGAGGATGGTTAAGTTCCTCCCAGACATCCTGGCTCTCCAGAGGGATCTGGTGAAGACCTTCCAGAACGCCATGGAGCTTCCTTACAGCACAATAACAGAGTTCCTTCAGAGCCAGAGAGCGGGTGACCCCTGTTTATGTTTGAAGATGTCTTACTAAGTCTTACTGTTAAACAGGTGTAATCATCTTCACCATCTCATTCTCCCATGCAGCGTCTCTCATGGCTTCATACGAAAAACGAATCAAGATTTTTCTCTCAACGTGGAACCAACTCCGAATATCTTTGGCCACAAATGGTAAATCTCATCTAGCCTTTTACCCCCAACACTATCCCACTGCTATGATGCGATGAGCAAGCAGAAATCCTCACCACTTTCACCCACTCCCACGGCGTTTGGAAACGGTGATGAACATGGCCCGGCTGTGTTTTGTCCGGCAGGAGAGATCAAACTCCCAGCAGAGTTCTGCCAGGTAGACCTGGACCTGACCTCTGACCTCCAGTACCTGCTGCCACGTCGACAGGGCCCGGGTCTCTGCTCCACTGCCCTGGTCAGCTACCTCATTGCTCTGCAGAATGAGATGGTCTACACGGTGGACAAGTACACCAATGAGGAGACACGGTAAAACCCCCCTTTCCATTTGGATGGAGAGTTTGAGGAGTTAATGGAGAAGTTTGGCAGGTCTTAAAGCCACGGTGCTTAAAGCCTCTATGAACCAGTTCTCTCTGTTTGGGAGCTAAATGATGGTACAATTGTTCCTTCTGGATGTGGGGTTGTTTTTGAAATACTCCTGTATGGATAGTAGCTTCAGCTGATGAAACAAAGCTGTTTCTAAATTTTAGACACCATAATGTGCCTTTGGTCCATTTTGTTTGAATTCGCAGCTACACCGTAAGTCCGGCGGATCTCACGGAGCTTCACGTAATCCGGTACGAGGTGGAGAGGGACATTCTGCCCCTGGTGCTCTCCAACTGCCAGTACAGCATGGAGCGCGGTCGCGAGACGCTGTCCGAGTACGACCTGCCCAAGATCCAGCAGCAGGTGGTCACACGCTTCCTGCAGGGCAAGCCGCTCATCACCCTCACCGTGAGCCCCACAAGCACTCGCAGCAACACTTACGCTTTCCCCGTGAGTTGAGGTTCTGTACAGACCCGTCTCTTTCATCCCCTCAGGGGATTCCAACGCTGGTGAACAGACATGACAGAAATTATGAGAACATTTTCAAAGACGTGAAGGAAAAGATTCAACAAGTAAGTGCGATCATATTCCTTACGAAGAAGTTAGTTCACCCCAGAATGGCGAGAACTCTAGAATGCATTTCATGTTTTTTATATAGAGACTTCGTGTGTCTGTATTAAGATGCGTAGAGATATTTAGTTCTGTTTCCCGACTGTCTGGGTCTGCGGCAGGACCCGCTGACCTCCGTGGGTCAGGCCTCTCTGGTGGCTGAGCTGCAGGGCTACAGTGACGTGTGTGAGGCCCTGTCCACCGTGGAGCTGGCCCTGGGCTTCCTGGCCATGACCGGAGGAGACGCACACATGCAGCTGGGCACGTACCTGAGGGAGGAGCTGCAGATGGCCGACCACGTGGCACCGCACGTCCTGAAGGTCAGCTTGGGCCTAAACCCTGGTGCCCTCTGCCTGGTGTCGGCCCCTCATGTGGAGGTGGAAGTGCTAAGGTGCTGTGTATGTCTCCTGCAGAGCCTGAGCAGATGCAGCCTGAGGAACTGTGTGGCTCTATGGCAGCTCCTCAGTGCCCTCAAGTCTGAGACCATGCTGCGCCTTAAGAGGGTACGCCACCTCACGCTCGCGTTCATTAGCCAGGCATCGGCGTACCTCAGCAGTGTTGGAAGATGCTCTATCCATCCACGCCTCTTTTCCAGGACCCGTTTGCCGGGATAAGCAAGGACTACAAGCAGGCGCTGGGAGAGGTGGAGAAGAGGCAGCTGACTGGTTTCTTCACGAAGACCAGCGCCGACTCCTTCCTGCTGGAAATGCACGAGTTCCTGCTGCTAGTCTTGAAGAACCCAAATGCCACAGACACCTACAACCCCAACTGGAGGTGAGCGCACACAGCTGTATCAGTGTGGCGTCTGATTGGATCATATTACACAGGTCCTTTTTTAGTTTCTGCACAGCTTCATCTGTGGTTTAAAGGTTATGGCTGGCTTTGGGAGTGGATCTTCTACCTCTACAGAAGATCTTGAACTTAATTTCTTAATTTATTCGGCATGCAATCTTTATTTCTGTCTGGTTTCCTTATAACAGTATAAAAGACACCGTGATGTCCTACATGGAGCGGAAGGACGTGGACGTGCCCCTGGAGGTGCAGGAGTTCTTCCCTGGAGAGGTTCTCCTGTCTCAGTACACAGAGGCCTGGAAGTTCTCACTGGTCCTCAAACACGAGCGAAACCAAAGATAGACCTCATTCCCACGCCCAGATTCATCTCATCTCCACGGCAACAATCAATCTGCCATGTTAAAACTCATGTTTACAATCATATTAATCACAGTGGTTCATACTGCATTTTCCTCAGTGCCAATGAGGTACATGTTAAAATGCAATGTATTTTTTTAAATGCTATCAGAATAAATATACAAAAATTTCTAGAAAATTAGCAGCAGTTTGCACATCTAGAACAATCATTCAAATAAAAGATTATTATTAGATTTATTTTTGGTCTGCCTGAGCAGACACACTTGAAATTGCCAACAGTTTGTTTATACTTTTTGCTTGGGATTTTCTGTTTGGAAATTTCTGAGACTTTTCCTGTTAAAAACACATAGACTCAGGGACTAATTCTGAAAGATTAGGAATGGAATCAGGCAGTGGGTGTAGTCCTGGACCACTGAGATCATACTGTGATACGGTGGGTGTAGTCCTGGACCACTGGGGTCATACTGTGATACGGTGGGTGTAGTCCTGGACCACTGAGATCATACTGTGATACGGTGGGTGTAGTCCTGGACCACTGAGATCATACTGTGATACGGTGGGTGTAGTCCTGGACCACTGAGATCATACTGTGATACGGTGGCCGAGTGGATGGTCCTGTGGCAATGTGTGCTAATCCTGCTTTGATTGTCCTTCCTGCTTTGCTGTGTTGTAATGGCGTTAGTATGATAATGACCTGTGGCCTTACCCTGAGCCCTCTCCTACTACTCTTGCACTTTTCTCTTCGTCCGTAAAAATAAATAAATAATAATAAAAAAAAACAAATAATTGTTCTTAAGGACCACTTTAGTCTAATAACGTAGCCGTCACATTATGCTGTGTTTCGTAAATAAAAATTCTCTTGTGTTCAAGAATCTCGTGAATCTGGCTCCATCTCCTCGTAAAGGTTGGACTGTGAGGGTCAGATACACAGTGCCTGCCGTCTTTATATCTAATTATTAAACGAGTTAACTAAATTAATGTTCAATAGCCGTCAAGTTCATCACCTGGGCTGGGCTGCAAGTGCAAAACTGAACCTCTGATTGGTTAACAGTCACTCTATATTAATTAGAGGGCAATGCTTCACCTTTGTCTCTACAACACCTGTAGGCATCAGATACCTGTATTATGAATTTGCATAAACAAATTCTTAAATGTTACATGCAACCAGACGAAAATCTACAAATTAATTGTATTAATTCATCAGTCAACTGAAAGTGACTGTACCAGTTTCAGTACCAGTTTTGAGGAATTCAGCATCTATTAAATGTATTTATTTTATTTTAAAATCCTATAAAAATATATATATATCCTATTTTTTGTTTTATTTCAGACCTTAGATAATGTACTTCCACTAAATGGCCACAAGAGGCACTCATGCATTGACTTCTTCCCTAGTGCAAAAGTGAGGAGTATCAAAAGTCCAATTCACCTCCCACACATCTTGGCTTAGTCACGTCTCTTCAGACATCTGTACATCACATGTGAGCTTACACTTAGAACACATTTAATGTAATCTCAAAGTATGGACAGAAGTCGGCAACTGAAAACAATAGTCAAGCAGAATCTACTGTTACTACAGAGAAAATACCATGCAAAATACTTCCTCCAGCAACCTATCAGTGGTCATCATTTGCTGGAATACATTAATGAGTGAATGTGGTTGAAATTACAGTGGGAAAAGATCTTGTTTCATGTCATTTGTTTTGCCCCTGAGCCAGTGAAAGGCCAGTTATGTGTCAGATTATGGAAAGAACAGATTTGATTGCTTGGCTGAACATAACCTTTTGTCTTTGATTTTGTCCCAGAATTTCTCTTCCACTCTGCAGGGAAAGAAGTGCAATGTGTTTCTGCTCTGCAGTCGTTTCATTAATGATGAGGCCTTGGGCTGCCAGTTAGAACAGCTTCATAACCAGATCTCCACACTTTGTTAAGTGTGATGGGGAATATGGTAGATATCATGTTTGGATGTAGCTGTGTGCCAAAGCATGATGTGGAGTTTCCTTAGTACCTGCACACTGTATTTACCTTAGTGTTCCCACAGTACTTTACCTCAGGGTTTCAGCTTCATTTCAGTGTTCCCACTGTACCTGGTCTTTACCTCAGCGTTTCAGCTTTATTTCAGTGTTTTCACTGTACCTTGACTTTACCTCAGGGTTTCAGCTTTATTTCAGTGTTCCCACTGTACCTCTACTTTACCTCAGCGTTTCAGCTTTATTTCAGTGTTTTCACTGTACCTCGACTTTACCTCAGTGTTTTTTTTTTTTGTGTTCACACTGTACCTCGACTTTACCTCAGAGTTTCAGCTTTATTTCAGTGTTCCCACTGTACCTCGACTTTGCCTAGGACTGAGGTAAAGCTGAAACGTTGAGGTAAAGTTTTATATTCTTCCAGGGTGTTGTACCACAACACAGCACACATGCTGAACTTCAACATTGTAATGTCACAAGACTTTGTACCCAGTGCCCTTGTTCGTTAGGCAGCCTGGCCCTGAGAACAGAGCTATGTGAGAAGACACTGCCTGTCTTCTGTCCACATAACTGGGCCCTTTACCCAACCACTCATAGGGACAGAATTATGTCTGGACCTCTGGTACAATGAAACTCAGGCAGTGGAGATACAACATCAAAATGTTTTGCCCCAGATGATCTCCATGCACACTCAATCATGCAAATCACGGCAGACGTGCATGAATGTGGAAACCTGGCGTCTGCGAAGTTCCAAGGCTGATTCAGCCTGGGGGCCTGAAACAAACACAGTGATCAGTCAACAGTCAATTTATGAAGATATTTTGTATTTAATAAAATATGAAGATATAATACCTTTATACCAATAGTCATTGGGCTAGTTTATAATGGGCGTTTCACTGGACAAGGGCAGTATTGATTGTTACTGTGACGTTCAGCTATAGTGAGATAAATTCACTGTGAATATTAGCTACAGTGATACTGTAAGACCTCAGCTTTCCCAGGTATCCCTAATCAACACTCTCACTAAAGGAGATGTAGTCCTTTTTCAGGAGTGCAGCGGGGAGGTTTTTAAGCCTTCAACTGTCACTGCCAAAGTACGAGAAGCCCTTTAACTTCAGCAGTTTCTCTTGTTTGCACTTTAGGAGTGTAATGTTCTCTACCAGAGAACAATGGCGTTCAGGGCAGTCTTCAGAGCAGAACAAAGATGTTTATGATGAAGGTACTAAAGCATCACAGCCAAACAGCCCCTCTACTCTGAGAACACAAGCAGGCAGGCTACTGTATGTTCTTGTGGGAGTTCTGTGCTCTTTACTGGCGGGCTGAATAAATGTTTTCTTTAAATTAGCCCTCCAGGGTGCTGCTGTTATTGTATTATTATCGATTTAGCTTAATCACGACGTCATCGGAAATGTATGAGAGAGACTTTATCTGCTCTGAAAAGGCGCCCACACACACACACCTACACACTTTCTCTCAGCTGCACTTCACCCTCACACTTACTCTGTGTCTGCTGCACACCCGCCCCGAGACCGCGGGCCAGTTCATCACATCTGTGAATTATATTGTAGTCCGCACTGCGCTCAACACTTCTCCTGGCCGCCGAGCACGAGGAAGAAATCAAGACCAGTGCTGCTGCGCTCTTCTGTTGGGTTTGCCAGCAGAAAACACAATTACCAGTTAAGTGGTAACATACCACAAGGGATTACTGGGATCTCTCTGCTGAGCTGATATACATTTTCTTTAGGGCACAGAATAAATAGGTCTTTTCTTTATTCATGTCCTCACCCCCCCATAAATGTCTTAATAGATTCTGTGTATTAATCCCAACTTAATTTGGCTTTATGTCTTTGGTACAACCAGTCGAGTAAACAAGGTGATAATGGACCGTATAAACAATGTAACAAAACTAAGAAACTAGCGAAAAACCATCAAGTGTGAAACACAGTGAGGCCAAACGTTTATGAGTTAGTGCTATCTTATCCTCTTGGGGATATTGTTTTATGTGACCAGCAACACATGCAAAATACCCAAATGCCTGAACCTGGTGAATATGAACTGAGGTTTTCGTAACTCCCACATTAGGGAGTGTTCGGAGATGGGGCCGAGAAAACACCCACTGGAGGTCACCAAGGACTGGATTATTAATCTCTGGCCTAGAATATTTTCAGCTAGCCACAGTCCAATAATGCAGGTCATTTTGAAGACTATTTGACATTTATATTTTGTATTCATGAGTGATGATTACAGAAGTAAGTACTTAACCATGAGGTTAATGGGGGTCTAAGGTATGAGTGTAGAAAGTGCAAGTATTGGAAACTATATAAAAAAAAAATGAAGAAAATTACTTTAAATGTTTGTTGTCTCTAATTACATTGGGAGTGGAGAGTCTGCTGCCATGTAAATGGACTTGACCTTCAAACATCATTCCCGTTTCACACCCATCTCATTGCAGTGACTCAGATTTCGAAACCCAAACTGCCTGCCTCGGTGCTCGGATTTCCACACCCAAACTGCCTGCCTCGGACACACCGTTCCTGTCCTGTTTCTCATAGCAGTGTGGCCTCTCATTAAAACGCCGTGTTATGGTAAGACGATAGCGTGTTAGAAAAGCGTCGGGAATCTGTCTGGCGTTTCATGGTGGACAAGGAGGAAGGGAGCAGCGCGGGACTGATGTGTCAAATAACGTGTTGCGTTTATGAGGTGAGAGAACCGTACCTGTCTCGTTTGGTGCCGTTTGGAGAACGGTGCCGACATCAAATATGTGCCTCGGTTCTGCGGGCACTCGCCTGTGTTTGGCCTATTTTTCAAGATATTGGGTTTCGTTTGAAGGAGACGACGTGCTTGGTGGCTGAGAGGGGGGCGCGTTTACGAGGCGGTGAAATGGTAGCGGCTTTGGGGGCATACCGGTCGCCCCCCCTAGGTGTGTCGTGATTGCCGTGATGTGGACTTTGTTTAGGATAAAGAAGGAATAAAGAAGGATTCTTGATTCCTATCTTTCATGTCTGATTACATTCTTGTTGTAGAAGATGATGACCCTGTGTATGTTCGCTGTGGTTCCAGTTGGGTGTCCTTTATTGGGCCACCCTGAACATCCTCCCAAAACTACCCCATCCTGCCCCCAGGGCTCATGGGAAAACTGCGTCTGTTGTGGGTTCTCCACCCACTTGGTGGGGCCACACTGGTTCTGCTATCCCAGTGCGTCTGACCCTAGGGGTTAACCTGCAGAGTTCTGTTCAGTCCGGCACGTTACTGGAGCCCAGAAACACAGCAGACGTGATGGTGACGAGGAAGTGGTGCAATGACAATAGCAGTGTGTGTGTGTGTGTGTGTGTGTGTGTGTGTGTGTGTGTGTGTGTGTGTGTGCGCGCGCGCGCAAGATATACCTCCAATATAGCAGATATTGGAGATCAATTGGAGCTTCCCAACTTCTGGGGGTCCTGAAAGTCCAGGCCAGTTATGGTGATTTCTTTTCCCAAACACACCTACTGATGATGAGTTGAACGGGGTGTGTCGAACTGGGTTAATGACAAAACTGCTGGACTCCTTCACACATCCAGGACCAGACTGTAGACGCTTCGTCATGCCTTTAAACTTCAAATCGCTCTCTTTCATATTCTCTCCTCTGGTGTTAGTAAGCTGAGCGGAGAAGTCCCAGATCTGTGTTATGCATCTGAAAAATGTGGGAAAAAAAGGGTCTTGTGATACTGATATTACAGACGGTCAGAAACAGCCAAGAAATACTCCCACCCCTGCATTCTATGATGAAGTTGTAGAATAAATCAGTGGTTATTAAAGTGAAAGTATCCATTTTCACTTTTGCCGGACTGTCAGAAAGGTGGACTTTCTTGCCCCGAGACTGCGCAAGTTCAAAAGACAAGCAGAAAGGCTTCTGGTAAAAGAATAGAATGCAATAGAATGTTATATAATACAATTACAGGTCCCAGATCAGCCATTGGCTTCCACTCCCTACCTTTTCTCCTTTCATGTCTGGAACTGGCATCCTGGCTGTATGACACTGCTGTGCCTCGACTGTCGTATTAGTGGAGTCATTATCTCTGGTGTCGGTTGGAGGGCACTCATTGGTTTTCATCTCGGCAGGTGATGAGAGCTACATCTGTTGGGTGGGTGAGGGGGCGGGTGGTGTTCGGCCTGCGTTGGTCCTCTTCTGATGAAGCTGGAGTGTTCGACGCTGGACGCGTGTCCAGTGCTGGTCTCCTACAGTCCTCCCAGGCGGACTGGTAGGGGGTAACATACTGGGGGGGGGGCGTGGAGAGAGCCCATGCCTCCTTAACCCCTGACATCTTCTCGGCTTCCAGGATGTCTCTGGAGATGCGCTCTCGTTCCTTGGCATTCTAGACTAGCCGCCCGCCGCCAAGGTTGTCGGATGGCTCTGGTTTCTAAATCCTCTTGCCCGTACCCCAGCACAAACACACAATATCTTCTCCCATTACATGTCATAATATTTTTGCACAATTATTATTCCACAGACGTGGACCTTTGACTCTAGCGGCAGTGAGGGGAGCGTGAACGCCATAACACCTGAATCCATCTGGTCTACTGCAAACGTCCTGACTGCAAACGTCCACCGTGTTTTCCACAGAAGGGCTTTGGAAAGCATTTTAAGATCAATGCATGTTTATAGTAAAGTAACAACAACCACCACGAATACTAAAGAAGAAGATAATGGTGTAATAAACGTTAGTGAATTATTTCACCATTAGATTGTAGTTCTTTCACAGGCTGCAGTACAATTATGTTGTCAGTGAATTTGGAAGCTGTCAGGCACATTAACAAAGGTTAAAAGACAAATGCTCAAATACTTCATGATAGAGTGGATACAAGAATGACTGTAGACATCTGCATGTGTGTAGGCCTGGTTTCAACTCTGGGATTTTATTAAGGCCTCAAACCCTTAAACAGGATGAAGAAAAGTCAGAACGAAAAAACCTGAGGTAGAGTTTGTGTGCAGATTAGACCTGCATGGCCCAGAGGTGGAAAGGAACCTGAACTAAATTCCTCTGAAACGACCCTTAAATCAAATGATATATGCAGATAATCCTGCTGCTGGACCCCTGATTTGTAAACAAAGGTGACAATGCCAAGAAAAAACCTCCCTGAGAGCAACAGGATGAAACCCTGAGAGGAACCAAGACTCACAATGAAGAACTCGGCCAGTCACTGCCATTAGAAAGGGCCCGGAGAACCCCCTTAGGCGAAGAATGTAGGTAGAGGAGAGATATTAAACACACACACACACACACACACACACAGGAGACATGGGAACCGCCAGTTCCATGACTCAGACTGCTTTCTCCCGCCCTTATTAAGAGCCAGAGACATTTGTCAGTGTGTTTGACATATGCAGGCAGCATTATTCTTATATGGAATTACTCACCAAGATGGATGATGCTGTGTTTTTGACATTTAGTCAAGAATATGACTACTGCATCAGGCATTAGCTAATCTGTCAAATCTACATGTGCTTCTGTGCTGTGCGTCAACACTGTGGGGCGTGGGATGGGAGTTCTGCTGAGTATTGCGCTGCACTCAGATGACCCTCAGAACTGCAACACTGCCCACAGCTGCCCCCCAGATACCTCCCTGGCATTTCACACTGCATATAATTACCCCCTCAATACAGCTCTGGCAATTTGCACTGTGAAGTACTGCGCTCCGAATACAGCGCTGTGAATTCACAGTGCAATGACCACATCTGGACTACATGAAAAGGCATCTAAAGACTGAAAAGTTTTAATTAGAAAACTAATGGAAAATAATAAGTGGGAAATAATAAAGTCAGCAGTTACAGTTAGTATAGTGTAGGGGTAAAACAGTTTAACACAGTATAGTGTAACACAGTGTAATGCAATGTAGTGCACAGTGTAGTGCACTGTAGTGACCATATTTTAGTGAACACTAGTGAACAGTGTAGTGCACACAGTGTAGTGATCATAGTGTAGTGAACACAGTGTAGTGATCATAGTATAGTGAACAGTTTTTGTGATCATAGTGTAGTGAACACTAGTGCAGTGTAGTGAACAGTGTAGTGATCATAGTATAGTGAACACTAGTGAACAGTTTTTGTGATCATAGTGTAGTGAACACTGTAGTGCACAGTGTAGTGAACACAGTGTAGCGCACACAGTGTAGTGATCATTGTATAGTGAACAGTGTAGTGCACACAGTGTAGTGAACACAGTGTAGTGAACTCAGCAGCAGTCTCTTCAGTCTGTATTGTGAAGTGTCAAATTTTTTTTATAAAGCACCTTTTAAGCAAAACATGTTTACCAAAGTATTGTGCAGAGATGTCTTTTGAAATGATTGTTCTAATAACTTCCACTCTTCACTGCATACAGGCGCACATGCCATGACATTCACATACTTACCATATTACCATATTACATTCAGCTGGAAAAGTATAAAAATATGTTTGGTGTCACAACACACACAGATGAGGCATGGTCGAGTTCAGCTGGTTCAAGGCCTTGATGCTGTAATGCCACATGCGTGATCGCTCATCTAGGAACAGTGAAGATCGAGGCGCGTTATTTGCAATAAGCATATCTGCAGTTTACGGCCTCCTGACCCGCAGCGCAGACCGCCTGGTTCCGACCCGACGGTTGTTTCTGGCAGAGAACGCACCAGCTCCGTCAGTGCCGTACCACGATGCCCAGGAACGACAGCGCGTGTCATTTCCTGCCAGGGGCAATCAGAATGTGATTACCACCTCTGCACAGGCCTCGTGTCCAGTCTCTGATTTCGCCAAATTAAACTTGTATGTTTTTCTTTTGTCAGCCGATCTTTCCAGGCAACTTGCGAGCGACGTCCAAAAAAACCCCCATGTTCTCCGTGTCAGAAATCATGGCACATAATGAGGCGTATGAAAAACCTGAATCAGTCCATTTACAAAAAAAGAAACCCCTAAGAGTAGCGTTTTACTTTTGGAAAAATAGCCTATTTATAAATTGAAACTTTTAATGCTCTGTCTGATGGATTTTCTAAACTGTATATATGGAGCTTACACAAACAATACTGGCTAATTGCAGCGTGTCTTAAATTTCATGGCGTGGGGCTTGTTTAGGGAAAGACCGATAACAGCAAGGTCACAAGTAATTGCATTTTATTAATGATGTGACTGACAATCTGGATGCCATCTGACCACATATTACGCCATGCTTACATTGCATTGCATAGCAGTAGGCCTACTGACTTATATTTAAGGTGCTTGCATAGAAGGGAATCATTTTGAACTCTTTATGAAACCAGTAAATGTTTATAATGCTCCTGTAAGCCATGGAACATTATTTGCAAGTGATATTGTACGAGAATGGGTTCAAGATGCAGCTAAACACAGATGAGTGTGCTGTTTGGAGAGCGGAATGTTTTCCACGCCGCGTCTCCGGGGGCGTCGAGGTGGACGAACTGACACGGTGCTGCGGGCCTGTTTGTTCTGGACGATTCTGCCATCGTTGCTGTGAGCGCAAAAACAAAAAACCCAAACAAAATCGATTCGCCTGCTGGCGGCACGCTTCCCCGCACGTGCGGCTGAATCCCGAGCGGAACCTCCGGCCCAGTGGACCACCGGCGTCAGGCTAGGAAACGCGGGACGGGAACGGCTCCCCTGC
Source organism: Brachyhypopomus gauderio (assembly GCF_052324685.1). Taxonomy (NCBI): domain Eukaryota; kingdom Metazoa; phylum Chordata; class Actinopteri; order Gymnotiformes; family Hypopomidae; genus Brachyhypopomus; species Brachyhypopomus gauderio. Next base: position 11,361,808 of record NC_135212.1, read on the forward strand.
TGTGGGCCGGATAAAGAAAACAAAGCATCCCCGGGTCCCGAGCTCTCGTTCGGCTGTAATTAACGGGCCCAAGACTGCGTATGGGGTTTGCTCAGCCCGTTCTCACGGAAACGAAACGCGCGGGGGAGAAAAACAAACGTTGGTAGTGAGTGTGTTGATAGTGAGGAAGGGACGAACGCCCCGCACGGGACCTGTTTGGAGCAGCATCGTGGTTCCGGGGAGACGGGCCGTCTGGCGGGGCGTGTGGGATGAGCAGAGCCGTGGGAAGCCAGCCAAGGAGGTCATCCAATAGCTGATTACAGCACAGGAGCAGGTGGGCCTCCCGGACCAGGACAACTCAGGGCCAATCACGCCGTTGATAAGACCAGGAAGGGAGGACAGAAATGAGCAAATGTTGCACATGTGTGTGTGTGTGTGTGTGTGTGTATGTGTGTGCATGATTTGTGCTATAATAACCTTGAGAAATATTAGCGTTCTGTCGAGGAAGGGGGTGAACCTTATGCTTAACACACACACACACACACACATTACAAGGAAATGACAATAATAAGAAGGATGAGACAAGCATTTAACAAGTAGACACACTGTGGAGGAGACACACTGTAGAGGAGACACACTGTAGAGGAGACACACTGTAAAGGATACACACTGTCCAGGAGACACACTGTGGAGGAGACACCCTGTCCAGGAGATGCATGGATGCTGTGATACTGTTGCGATTGGATGATTTTCCTGGTGGTGGGTGTGTGTGTGGAGGGAGTAACACCTCCAGACCACACAGCTGAGATGGGCCTCCAGCCTTATCTGCCCCCCTCCGGAAGGCTTGCTGTACACTCCTTAGCCGTTTGCCACAGTCTGGCTGATTTACTAGCCACTATCAGGCGCTGGGTGATGTTGCTCTGTGGAGGATGAGGAGGGGGGGCTGAGGGGAGGGGGCCTTCATCACAGGACCCTGATAAGGACTTCAGATGGCCTCTCAGAGCCCTTCAGTCGGCCCCCTGATCATTACTTGGATGGCTTGAATCACTTCTGCCCAACTCTGTCAGTTAAATTCAGTTTCCGTTCATATAGGTCTTTTACAAAGGTAATTTGTTAAATTAAAGTGCGGGTGTTTTTATATGGAAGTGGCATAAGTAGAATTACAGATCACACAGATGTGATGAATCACATGCTCTTAATAAACGCTTGCGTAGTGCGGAGCGCTTTCGGTGAACACATACAAGCTGCTACATTTGACTTTGCTGTGGCAACAGGATCAAAACGATCATTTAGGTTAAAAACACCACAAATGGCTCATGCGTGAATTAAAATACGGCATATAAATCATGACACGTTTGAGGGGGATGTGGAAATCTCTGGCGCATTCAAGTGACGGCATTATTTTCTATTCAAATAAAAGAAAGACAAACATAAAAAATACTGTAACATACTAAACACCAGGATGTCTGAAAGCCATTTAGTCTGAGATCTAGAAAAAACACTGGACCTGTTCCAGCTATTTCTCTTCTGCTAGCAGTGTGTGTGTTTCTGAAAGCTCACTTCAGAGTGTGTGTTTCTGAACGCTCACTTCAGTGTGTGTGTTTCTGAAAGCTCACTTCAGAGTGTGTGTTTCTGAACACTCACTTCAGAGTGGTCCTGCTGCAGACGGTGCGTCTATCTCATCTTATACTGATGCTCTTAAAACAATATTCATCACTTGGAGGGATATTTGAAAAAGGACTTGAAAAGCCAATCAGTATTTCATTTCTTCTTGAGCTCCAACACGCACTGGCGCCCGCACGCGTTACATCAACTTGTGATGGTTTTAGCACACGGTCTGCATCCCCCTCGCGGGGACCTTCTGACTCGCACCATCACGTCCCACGCCCAGACAACTAGACAATGAGGAATCTCGTCGCCTGCCAGTGAGGTGTTTTTTAACACACTCGCTGCACCCCGTCGCTATTTTTATCACCCGTCACGTCGCTGGCTCCGCGATCCGCACGCTTCCTCGCGCTGTCTTAGGATGGATGCCCAGTTGGCACGGACATCCCCCGGCTGCAGGTCTCAGGAACGGCTGGGGCAGCTTCCCGAAGAGAGCTGCTATTACCGCTCCTTCCCACGCCCACGCAGGCTGGCCACGTGAGCCCGCCACGTGTTCCGCCACAGGAACCAAGCAAGAAATGACATCCAGAGTCCTAATAAATCTGACCTAAATCTGACATGTTTAGCATTATTTTAAGCTGGTTCATATTTTAGTATGCAATCAAGTAAATTATGAATGAAATTAAAATAAAATACTCCTGTGAAGTATGTGGTTACTTTGGAATGATCTCACTAAAGGATTAGGCCATTTTCACAGATATCTTTTTTAATGTGATCGTTATTTAAAGTTGTTCTGACTGCCTTTTCAAAGCCTAGGGTCTTGAGTATTCAATGTGAGATTATTTTCGCTTTGCGACTTTCTGAGAGTTCTCTATCACTAGTCATACTGCTAAAATGTTTTGGAAGATTTATGGAATCCCGGGGACCTAATCTTTTAGTGTGAACACACACACGCACATGTAGGAGGGTAGCAACTCAAAAACACTCCTCCATCAAAGAGTCAAGGTTGGAAAATGTGATGTAGATAACACAGCTCACGACACACAGACACACACATACACATCACCAGCAAACTAAAGCACGCATCCACCTGTTTAGAGAGGACTTCACACACACAGACAGCCCATGCTCATTCCGACTGCTCTGATCATTTATAACCAGCCTCATGGTGAAGTGCTCCCTGACCATTCGACTCTTCTGTACCCTTGAGCTGATTTCTCCTTCTGATAGCAATGAGATGGTGAAACAGGGCCGTGGAAGTCCTTCAGAAGCAGGCATGGACCACAGGTTTGGGGAGACACCACGCTGATGGAGGTTTTGTATCAAGAGTGACCCTGGTAGTTGAGAAAGCACTCAGAGCAGAGGTGCTCCTGTGCTACATGGACAGACCTGGACAGGGGTGGACATACCCCTCCTCCTCCACACCGTCATGGAGGTATGGGCTTCACAGATGGTCCAGCCCCAGTGTTTATGCACATGCTCATCAGTCCTGCTTGTATTACACTCTGTCTGTCAACAGGTAGCTCCTGGTAAGGACCTAGCAGTACTAGAGCAGTGGATAGATGGACCCACCGCAGGGACCGGTGCAGGATAGCGGCCCGTAATGGAGATCTCCCTTACAGCCTGCTGTGGTATGCCTGACCAGCTTTTTCATGGAGGGAAACTGCCCAATTCTCCCTTTTCCCTGCTCCATGTCCCCGCCCTATCTTTCCTGCTCCCTACACCATGCTCTCTGCTCCCTAAACCCTACTCCCTAATCCCTACCCCATGCTCCCTAATCCCTGCCCAATTGGGAAGCTCTGGGAGGCTCTGACGGCTCTGGGCTGGTGGGGTAGGGGTCTGGCCTGGCTGGCAGCTCCACTCCAGTCTCTGGATGACCAAAGCCTCATTTCAGGCCTGTTCCGCTGGTGTCTCTCCATTGGCAGGTCCTGCAAGCTTCTAGCCTGAAAATCAAGACGCTGGAGCCCACTGGACTCTGAGGTCTTGACGTAAACAGTGCTTTAAAAAAAATATTATGCTGGCAATATAGCTCAGCTCTCTGGCGTGCAGTCTGAACTGAGCAGTGCCCATTTTGGAATGCTGCATGTGATGGATCTAGCCACCGTTCATGTTCTACATTAAATGTTTCTGGAAAACCATCCAAACGAACAGCGATGCCAAAGTGGATTAGGCTGCTCATTCATTTTGTTGCCCAAATAAAAACACAGCAGCTATCATTAATTCTCACGGAATCACCTTCACGGGCGTTTCAGCGCTCGGGTTAATATTAGCATTATCGTATAAATATCTGCTGCGCCAAAGCGTTTCTAATATCTGCAGAGTCAAGCTAGTCCTATTTTTCCTCCTAAACGAAAATTGCAACGAAATGCCTAAGAATTTGGCAGAGGCGCACAGCCTTCTCTCAAACATCTGTTACAACTGACCTTGGCGAACACGTTGGCTGGACCCGCTGCAGTTGTTGTTTCTTTCTCTCTCTCTTCGTTTTTCTAAGGGGGGGGATACTGAGTTGAGCAAGCAAACGCTTCACGTCCAGAGAGCTTCAGTGGCAGCCCGTGCACATTAAACACCTTGTATAAAAGATGATCACACCACACAATCCATTTGGAGTTGGCCCGTGAAACACTGAAACCCAACGATGTTTCCACAAGTGCTCGGTCGAGGAGGGCAATGTAAATGCTAGGTGTCATTCATCCTTAAAATATGTGACTAGAAGAAGAAATTCACCATCACTTCACCAAGGGACGACCCTCCCTGCAGCCGAGTCATGGAAATCCGAGCAGAGCGCTGGTGTCCCAGCGGTGGGAGGCCCGGGGCTGGTAAGTGCTGCCTTTAGGGCAGGTTGGTGGACTGCTGATGGAACCGCTCCTCGCCTCGAGGGCTATCGAAACATCGCTCTCTCCCAGTCTGTGCAGCTGCAGGGACGGCCATTGATAAAACGCAGCTTCCTTTAATGAAGGAATGCTGCGGTTGGGGGGCTGTCACTGGGTTTTAGGGGGGGCTCTTCACTGCTCCTGGGACAGGAAGTTCGTTTCCTTAGAGCTGATTCTCTGCCTGAAAGACTCTTTGGCTACAGCACTAGTCTGGCGGGCTTCCATGGTCCACGCCGCTTGGTTCCTCCGGGTGCCATCATCCACGGCGCTGTGTCACTGGAGGCTTGGGAAGTCTTCAACACCACTTGAAGATTTATGGGATTAGAGCAAACCCATGATTTAAAGATGCAATCAGAGATTTTTGGTTTCATCGACTTTGGGGTGCACTGGTTCACAAAAATTACATGTTTTATTTGCCTGATTTCCCCAATACATCTTTAAGTATTCCAAAATAATGAAGGTTTGGAATATTTGCATACTTACAAACCCAAATAACACTTTTGAATAAGGTTTTTAAAAAATTGATTGTATCTTAATTCTTTGAATCCATAGAGCTGTCTATTTATGTAAATATTTGCTTAATTACACAGTGATTGAAAATATGACATTTGTGTTGTGAAATGTGAAGTTTAAATATTTTTTAGCAAAATGTTGTGCATTCATGGAAGGATATATCAGCTGTCTCTTACTGTGAGTGGCAGTTTGAGCTGATCTGACTGTAAAATCAAAAAGAGCTGTGCGTGGTTCTGATGGAAATGCAGTCAATCATAAAATAAAATAAAAACATTAATATTTGACCCAGTTCTTAGCTACATACCATGAAAACCCTTATCAAATGGCTCATCAAATGACTGTTTGCAAGGTAAGTGCCAAATAATCTCAGCATGAATTGCGTGGCAGTAAATGATTCTCAATCTGGGTCCACTTTCACACGTACTTAATTCACTAATCTAGTCTATTTAAACCATGCCCAACAGGGTATTTCTTTAGAGTAGATAAATCCGAAGAGCAAACAGAGTAGCTGCCTCAAAAAACCTGCAATACCAGAAATGGCCTAGTGGGAGCGCTGTAGCTCCACAGGTGTGAGCTGTCGGGCGCACTGCAGAGGGAGGGGGATAGAGATACTCAACAGAGAACAGAGTTGAGTGTAGCCTCCTGCGTTTATGAGGTCTTTTCACAACAGCATATTCATACACCGTTTAAACGGTACTGAAAACAAAGTTCTTAAATGTGGAACATATGTAAAGCTCGTGTTAGGACAACAAACAATACGCATGTGATCGGTGCTGCCGTGCCAACCCCAAATGACCAAGCACTTCTGTGTTTCAGTCCAGTGTAGATTCCTAGTTCCACACACCAGGTTACATTATACTGAACTGAATGTATGTGGTACCCTGATGAACTGAATGTATGTGATACCCTGATGAACTGAATGTATGTGATACCCTGATTAACTGAATGTATGTGGTACCCTGATGAACTGAATGTATGTGGTACCCTGATGAACTGAATGTATGTGGTACCCTGATGAACTGAATGTATGTGGTACCCTGATGAACTGAATGTATGTGATACCCTGATGAACTGAATGTATGTGGTACCCTGATGAACTGAATGTATGTGGTACCCTGATGAACTGAATGTATGTGGTACCCTGATTAACTGAATGTATGTGGTACCCTGATGAACTGAATGTATGTGGTACCCTGATGAACTGAATGTATGTGGTACCCTGATGAACTGAATGTATGTGGTACCCTGATTAACTGAATGTATGTGGTACCCTGATGAACTGAATGTATGTGGTACCCTGATGAACTGAATGTATGTGGTACCCTGATTAACTGAATGTATACCTGATGAACTTTTGCATTTGACCATGGTCCACTCATTTGACTGTCTTCACACGCTCTCGCGCCACACATCCGATTTCTCACGCCGAAAAAAAAAATCTAGTTTATTTACCTCTGATCCATATCTATGATTCAATGAGTTACTAGTTCGCTCTGGCGCCAACCACCGGCGATCGATCAATTGCGATATAATACTTAATTTGTGTCCATTTTACACCCCGCCCGGTAACAATTTACGTTCGCCACCTCCTCCAGGTTCAAATCTCACTCCAAGCGATCTTGAAAAGTTGGCAACCCTGATGTATGTGATATGATGAACTGAATGTATGTGGTACCCTGATGCCTAATGATCACGTCACTTGTTGCTCTTGACACAAAAGTTATACAAGTGATGAAACAAGTCAGAAAGGACCCGAGCTTGTGCTGTACGTGGAGGAACACACACACACACACACACACACACAGTCGTATGAACCTGTTGAACTGTGCCCGTGATCTTGACATGTCATCAGCAGATGCTATATAACTTCAAGATTAGAGGCATATTTCCATCCGTGCCATATCAGATGCTCAGTGCAAACTTGCCCTCATGAAACTAAATTAGTCCCAGCACTAGAGCTGCTGACTGATTAATCCTGCATGATGTCAGGGGTTATCAACATGGCCGTCGCTGCTTGCTGAAGTCAGTGGTAGTTCCCTCTTGGAGAGGGTCTGATAAAGCCCTGTTCAAATAAACAGGAACATGACTAAACTTCAGGGGCTTTTAGCACTGAAGAAAACAAACGTTCATAAGGTGAGTGCAGGGTCTACACTTTAACTGACGGCTGAGTCTGGGCCTGTGATCGCCGTGACACCCTGTAGCTTTCTAGCTAAGGCGCCACCTCATTACCTGATCATCTGACTCAAGCTCGAGGAGAATTGGACATAGTACGTAGTGTTTAGACGTTTGGCTTCCAGTGTTTAGAGGAGAAACTGCAGTGGTTTGCAAGTCTAGAAAAGCTGTTGTATCATATGAAAGTGGCTATACTGTTAGTCACAAATAGGTGCTCGCGGGTGAATTCGGCCTAAGCCTCCAGTGAGGTGAATGACCTACAGTTTGATCTCACCTGTGTGAGTGCCAAAACGTGCTGAGTCATTCTCTCGTGTTCTGACTGTGTCAGTGCGCTGTGAGGGGGGGTCCCCTGTAATCCTTTAGGAGACCAGGCCCCTGTCATCTTCTCCCTCTCTCATCTTCGGTCCAGCTAGGAGAGGGAGCTGATGGCTCATTCACTTGGCTTCAGATGTTAGCTTGGAATATTTGATCTGTAGCCCTCGCTTTGCGGAGGTTGTGATTTATAGTGCCTCGCAGACGCCCTGGGGACGTAGAATCAGCACAGGTGAATTCCACTCTATTAGTCATCAAAACTGAGCTTCCCGCACATTATGGTCCGTGTTCTCCATAGCAAACTTAAGGCCAACATCATGCGTGAGGTATCGGTAGCTCAGATGATGGATGCTGGCTCCAGCCCGTGGCAGATCCTCACACAACACGTCCACAAGACAACGTGAATCAGACAGGGTAGCCGGCTGTTCAGAGCAGGGCTCCATGGCAACCAACCAACCAACCAAACAAACAAACACATAAACAAAACAGCTTCAAAAATTTTGGAGACCAAACATTTATCACAACAAACACTCAAGGGATCTCAATCAGTAGTTTCCTACCTTTGCCTATGTAACAGAAATTCATTATAATGGATTTATTTTTTTTTTACTTCTTGTTCAATTTGTAACAGAACAGCAGGTTAAACACACAGAGTGGTCCAGATTCCCCAGACAGAACAAGTCCGCACCCACACTGCTTGTCTCTGGACTCAGTGACACGGGCTAGTATTCTTCACAGGACAGCACTCAGAAGGTCCGGGCCATTTATTAAATAGCCGTTGAAAACCTCCTCGATTTTGTAACAGAAGTCAAGGGGTGGGGGTGGAGGTGAGGGTGGAGGCGGGGTGGATTTGGCCTGTGTTGAAACAGCGGAGAGGGCCCGAGGTGCCATTAGTGGCCTAGGAGCAGCTGGAAGTGATTCCAAAAACATGGTGTGCTGGAGGTATTTTAAAACCACATGCTTCAACTGGGCTTTCACACTGTTCCTCACAATTTACCCACAATGGCCTAAAGAAAAAAAAAAGACCGTCTCAGTTGTTACAGTCAGTCTTGGCTGGACAGCAGAGTTGGTAGACACAATACAGGAAGAGGAAGAGAGGGTGTCAGAACGGTGGCAACGCTCAACCGCTTGATTGGCTGAATACTTTTGTGCTGAGTTACCCCCTTTTTTCGCTGCTTCCTTGAGCAAACAAGAAAACCAAAGAAACGGGACTAAAAATACGAACAAGCAACCAATGGGCTGTGGAGAAGGAAACCGTGAGGGCCAAGGCCTCTTTTTAAGATCTGTTTATATAGACCCACTAAATTCTCATGGGTGTTTGGTGACAAAGCCAAACGCAGCACATTATCCATGACGCCACAAACTTAAATTGTTAAGCCGCATTCAATCTAATTGTGAAACCACATCAGAGTGTTTTTATACCCGGCTGATCTTGGAGCTTAATGACCATCATTAGATATTACATTTACTGCATCTAATCAGTCCTAATTAAAATGGCAACATTAGATAAGACCTCTTATTTACTCCAAATCTCTCAGCCAATCACACTCCCCGATCCACTATGAGAAGTTCAGCTGGTGCACCGTTTTCCATTATTTATCCAGAATCAGAACGGCTTTACGTTTGACTTTTCTTGAAGGAAATTGTGCTTAAAGCTAATTAACGCTGTGTTGCCAGCCACACATAATTTCTCTCAACACGGTGGTTGCTAATAACTCCGATGGACGTTTTTAAGCGTAAGAGAGTTCTTACGCGATATCAGGACGTGTAACATGCACTTGTGAATTTAAGTTATTTGTGATTACACTGAGAGTTTGGGTACACACTGATGCATGGCTGACTGTGTCTATCTGCCTGTTATGATTTGCAAATAGCGCACTGGACTGTATAGTTTGGGCCGTCGTGCGTAAAACTACCGAGTTGTAATGTGCAGTTAGGGAGCTGCTAAACAAAATGAAGGTTGACAAAGAGAATTTAAGCCACAGATGCATTGCCCTTGTACCTGGAGTGTAGCAGACACAAGCAGGAGCCCAGAAGCTTCGACAGAGACTATGGGAATACTCTGAGTTCTCAGATTGCAACCCATTCCCCAATCAGAAACACGAAACCGACAACTGGATGATCCATGTTATGGCAAGCACGGTCTTTATACGCTTTCCCAAGAACCCCTGCACTCCAGACAAACTGGCTATCACACCTATAAAACTTGACTCAAATACACATTTTGGAATTAATCGCCTCTGTCACAGTGTGTGCGTGCTCAGTCTGATTTATCCAAAATGATATTTATCCAAAATATCATTTGAGCCTCAATTACAGGCATAATTTAGAACGTCCGTAGATGTTTAGATGGTGAATTTCAGTTGTGAGCTGGACACAGGAATAGCTCTCCTGCTCTCCTGCACTGTCCTCGTGTTCTCAGGAGCATCTGGGGATCTGAGTGGGGCCTGGATTGCATCATGTGTAAAGGATGTTGTCTGTAGTGGAGTGAAAGCAATCCTGGGAGACCAACAGCCTGGCCAAATGTGCAGGCATAACTTACATTAGGCCCTTCCAAGAACATCCTGATTTATGTTTACTCACTGTAGCGACTATATATACCCCCCCCCCCCCCCCCCCCCCCCCTCTCGTATCAATAAAAGCAAAACTCCCATTTTAAATCTTAGTATATATTTGTCTTTTTCCCCTTACTGGCTGGTTGCTCCTAGAAAACTGAGAGGTACATTACTGGAGCAGATCAAGCAACACTAAAGACTATGATTATGTTGATATGAATCAATAACCTACACTCAGGCTCATAACGTGCAGGATCATATTTGCAGAAGGTAGCTAGAAGGAATCGGTCCTGCACAGCCAACGTGCCAGATTTGAAACCTAAGTGGGTGGGCCGCTGTTTTCTTCACAGGGATAAGCCTGTTGGAAAGACACTGCTGGGATTTGCTTTGGAGACATGGACAATCGGAATCGCAGAGTTACGGTTTATCTGTTAAAAATAATAAATAATGGCAAGTGATTCATGTTCAACCTTTAGCAAATAGCTAAACCCGAATCTATCTTAGTACGTCCATGTCCATGGGATTTTCTATGGAAAAACTATTTAAAAAACGTTTTTTCAAGTCCTGCTTTTTGCGCTTCATAAACATTTATATGATTTTGTTTGTAGATGCATCATGTATGAATGAATACTATGGTCTATAGGCAGCAGTATTTAGGAAAGGCACTGAGCATTTAGTTTATTAATGAGGACTGCAGGGGTTACAATTCCAGTGTAGTGAACCTATGTGCTTTATATGGTCTAGCAGGAAATGAGCAGAGAAAGTCTGTGCAGAGTTCCATGCAGAACGTCCACCAGTGGAAACCAGTGGAAACCAGTGGGCCAGATCATCTTCTCCAGTGTGCCATTCACAAAGCTTCTGTTGAATTTTCAATCATTGCCTAGCTACCTTACTTACGATAAACATTTAATCTATTTCTTGGTTGACTGGGTTACATGAGATTGAACTCGTTCTGCAAGTCCTGATGTGGCTAATAACTGCTCAGATTTGGCAGTGCCATTCGTGCCAGACAGAACTTACTACGTGCTCCTCATCAGGTTTCATGTCTTGTTAGCTGTGCTGAAAGCCAACGGTTCTCTTCCTAACCAGGCCCTGTGGTCTCTCTCCAGCTCTGGAGTCCAGGTGTCCGTCGGGGGTCAGACGCTTGGCTCCTTCTGCTGGGAACCTCCTTCTGTGCTTTTGGGCACAGGTCTGTTTACGAAGGGCGTCGGGGGGGCGGCGACGGCTGAGTGGACCTGCTTCCCCACCCGTTACACGCATGTGTAGGATGCTGTATTTATAATAACCCGACGTGTTTGGGGCGAACGTGGATGTCTAAATATTTATCTAACTGATTTTATGTCAGCAGCTTTCTGAACATTTTTCCCCATGCGTTTGATTCATTCTGTCAGGGATGAAAAGACCCTTTCAGTTCCACTCGGTCCAGTCTGTGCGGAGCTCCTCTGTAGAACATGAAACATACCCAGAGGAAGCAATATTTCCAGCCCTGTGCTGATTAACTGTTTGTGGCTCAAACATTAGCAACTTCCAGGCTGGTTTAACCCAACAATTTTCGTATGCAAACTGTGAGATTAATAAAGGCTTTAGCCTGTTTCCCCTAACAGGGCAGTTGTTTGGTGTCTTGCTCCAGTGGAGGTTCTGGTTAGGTCCAGCAGCAACCCTCATGCAGCGTTTTAATGGGGTCTGTCTTCTCCCCTCATAGCTGGCCGTTGCTCTTTAAAACTCATAAGCACTTCCTGTGATCTCCAAGGCCTGACTCAGCTGATCTGGGGACACTGCCCTAAATTCCCACGTGCGCACGTGTCCGTTAACGACATGCGGTGAAGAACACGTACCATGTGCGATGGCCGTTAGACGCCATCCAAGCGCCAAAGAGCTGATTTATGTGGCAACGCAAGAAAGTGTCTAAAAATGGCGCATGCACTGTAAAAAAGGCAACAGCCATAGAGGGATGACAGCTCGATCCGCGGGACCTGACGGGTCCTAACGGGACCTGACGGGACTTGACGGGACATATTTCTCTTTAATTTCCTCCCTGGACAGGGCAGCCAAGCCCTCTGCTGTGGCGGGTCGTGGATACAACAGGATGTTATTGCTCACATTTGGAACTGACACCAGTATAATTCGCAGCAGATAACATGGGGGGGGGTGGTGTAAGGCTGCAGAAATCCTGACTGAGCACCCCAGACTCTCAGCCCCCGGCTTGCCACACGGACTGTCTAAATGTCCATTCCACAAGATCTCTGCTATCCAAGCCACCAAGCCTGAAACAAGATAATTAAAGAGAGAATTATAATTAAAGAGAATTATATGACAAAATCATCCCGACACTGATATTCAAGGACTCCTGCTGGCAACAGGCCATTTTATTATGGACAGTGATTCTGGATTCTTCTGCATTTGAAAAGGCAGATTAGTGTAGAGTTGCAAGAGTGTAAAATGAACCATGCTATGGAGGGAATCTTTGCTTCTGGCTAGGAGTCCAGCCACTCAAGTCCAGTGCCTGGTCCTCTCTGTCCCTGCACAGACATCCACACTCCCCGTGGCTTAATAGGAATGTTGCTTCCTACATTCCTGCACAGAAATAGGACACTCCTGCACAGATACAGGACACTCCTGCACAGAAACAGGACATTCCTGCACAGACACAGGACACTCCTGCACAGAAACAGGACATTCCTGCACAGACACAGGACACTCCTGCACAGACACAGGACATTCCTGCACAGACACAGGACACTCCTGTACAGAAACAGGACACTCCTGCACAGACACAGGACACTCCTGCACAGAAACAGGAAATTCCTGCACAGACACAGGACACTCCTGCACAGAAACAGGACATTCCTGCACAGACACAGGACACTCCTGCACAGACACAGGACACTCCTGCACAGAAACAGGACATTCCTGCACAGACACAGGACACTCCTGCACAGACACAGGACATTCCTGCACAGACACAGGACACTCCTGCACAGAAACAGGACATTCCTGCACAGACACAGGACACTCCTGCACAGAAACAGGACATTCCTGCACAGACACAGGACACTCCTGCACAGAAACAGGACATTCCTGCACAGACACAGGACACTCCTGCACAGAAACAGGACATTCCTGCACAGACACAGGACACTCCTGCACAGAAACAGGACATTCCTGCACAGACACAGGACATTCCTGCACAGACACAGGACATTCCTGCACAGACACAGGACACTCCTGCACAGACACAGGACACTCCTGCACAGAAACAGGACATTCCTGCACAGACACAGGACACTCCTGCACAGACACAGGACACTCCTGCACAGACACAGGACATTCCTGCACAGACACAGGACACTCCTGCACAGACACAGGACACTCCTGCACAGAAACAGGACTCTCCTGCACAGAAACAGGACTCTCCTGCACAGACACAGGACACTCCTGCACAGAAACAGGACATTCCTGCACAGACACAGGACACTCCTGCACAGACACAGGACTCTCCTGCACAGAAACAGCTGGTACAGGAGCTGCTTGTATTTGCCCTTGCTGACGTGACTATTGCTTAAACCAAAAGCAGGGGGTCAGAGTTTGGATGGATCAGTGTCCTGGGTCTCGGTGACAGTGCCAGTCTGCGTTGGCCGTGTTCAGTATCGAAACCTGCAACATTGTCCTATGCTTTTCTTCAAACTAAACAGTTACTTTTCTCAAACGATGTGTGTATTTCCATAGAATCACCGTTAGCAGGTGATACAAACAGAACGCTTCCTGAATGAATGCATTGACGAAGCGTTTGCCCACACCAAACAACACACAAGATTAACACAAGGTTAGCATTTGTCCCCGCGCTACTGTGTTTACAACACACACTTACAATGAATTGACAACAACCCTCATGGTTATGGGCAATTAGCCCAAACAGAACATGCAGAAATTAGCGGTGTGTAGCACGGCGCTGTCAACGTTACGAGGTGCCTGACGAGGGACATGGCGCAGTGCTCCGTGCAGGTGGACACAGCGCTCTGGACAGAGCAGGTTGCTGCTGGCGGCCACTGTCACCAGTACGCCTGCTGGGAAAAACCAGGTCCGTTTCCTGCAGCACAGCGGTTATTGTTTCAGACGCTTAAAGCAGGCGAGCCGAAGACTGCTGAGGCTGACGTCACTGGGCACCGGGTGTAATTCACAAACTGGCAACTTTGACACCTTTTAGAGTGTCAACAGCACAGGAGGAAAAAAACATTTTTTTTATATAATCTAGAACACATTTTAATTGTAATGAATTTAGGTCTGTTGCTGATATGTTTTGGCAACCTATTATATCCTGACGTGCCACACCCATCAATTTACATTTGCAGCTTCCGCAGTACAGATTGATAAAACAGACATTTTGCTTCCGGAGAATAAATGTACCTCCCATCAGCTTTCAGTGGAGGAGGTGTAAACGTTGCAGTTCAGATGTAGCTTGTCTTTCGCTTGTTGCTATATAACAGGTTGTAGATTTCTTTCTCTTGCTTGGCAAAGCTTATTAGTGAAAATTATTACAGTTACTTTTCTTAAACGATGTGTGTATTTCCATAGAATCACCGTTAGCAGGTGATACAAACAGAACGCTTCCTGAATGAAAGCATTGACGAAGCGTTTGCCCACACCAAACAACACACAAGATTAACACAAGGTTAGCATTTGTCCCCGCGCTACTGTGTTTACAACACTCTCCAGCGGGTAATCAAAACTCTACAGTCCATTTCAGGAACTACCTTCACACCCTTACAGGACATCTATCACTCCAGAGTAATCAGGAGATCACGCAACATAATCAAGGACACACCCACAGCACTCACTCTTTACACTCCTCCCTTCAGGCAGACGCTACAGGTGTGTGAAGTCCAGGACTAAAAGACTGACAAACAGTTTCTACGCACAGGCAATCTGGCTCGTTAACGCCTCTCAAGCCCCCCTCAACGCTCTACATGTTTCTGCACCTTACCACATTTAAATGCTGCTGCACTTAATGTTAAATGTTGAAATTTTCGCCATCCTGCGAAATATTCAAATTCACTTTATTTTTTGTATTTATTTAATTATTTACTTTTGTATTATTTTTTACTATTGTATTGTTAAATATTTTTATTTTTAATGGTGAATGGAGGAACACCAAACTAAGAATTTCATTGCACAGTGTAACTGCCTGTTTCTGCTGGGCACATGACAATAAATCTCTTGAATCTTGAATGACAATTTTCCATCACAGTTAGAGACATTCTGTCATTTTGAGCAGTTTTCCAAACACTACAGAAAGGGAGTTTAATCGCCAGATTCACTGCAGAAAATACAAATGTGTGGATGAAAGCTAAGCTAAGTTACAATAAGTAATAAGGTATGTATAGTCTTATAAAATGTCTTATGAGATGCCACATTGATACTCATTTCACTGTAGTCTGTACGATTGACATTGATGCACATTTTAGTGAGTTGTCTATCGACCATTTTACTTAAAATGAAACAAGACGTCTGAGGTGAAAGGGCAAGATGTCAGCTTTAATTTACGGGTTTAAATCTCTACATAAGGTGAACCATACATGAATCAGAGCCCTTTTTAGCCATAATCCAGGCCATTTCAGGATCACGTGTGATTGGACAATTGCTTACTCTGTTGTTTCCTTGACCAGCTGTGTGCTGTTACCTCATCATGAAGACCTCAAACCAAAGGTTCAGAGTTGATTCAAGATGTGAGTCTATTAACCCATGACATCAGGAAAAAAAAAACTTCAATGTCATGAGGCTAAAAGTTGATCAGAGATGTCTAAACAAGCTTCCAGAAATTGATAAGAAGCAAACGTGCACCGACAAACATATCAACAGAAGAAGAAGACCACGTAGTTAAAGGACTGATGATGATGATTTTCAATCAAAAGGAAAAACTGTTGAATAGTTAAACACCATCCAACATAGCTTTGTGTAGATTACCGTAAGAATCAGGTAGAATTACTCTGACACCTCAAACATCTTACAGGAGGACACAGTGTCCTGAAGCAGAGCATTATGGGTAACAGGCCTGCAGCAGGACTTTACTGCTGCTGACTCAATCACTAATCATATACTAATAATTACGATAATTTGTCCAATTTCTGATTTCACTCTTAAAGGGGTGGTCTTCAGGATCTATTATGGGTTATTCTGCAGGAGTGTATGAGCTAAGGTTTCTCTACCTCTAGAAACTGCCTTATTAACTCTGACATTTAGATTTTCCAAATGAGGTAAACCAACAGTTTCATGTAGAATCCATAAATAGAACGCATGAATAATTAATTTTCATGGTAAGACAACAAGGGGACTATGACAAACACGGTGGAACACGGTGGTGTAATTATGGTTGAAAGAGCGGCAGCTGTTTCACTCAAGCCTTGATGTCGGGCCGTAGACCTACGTCAGGAGACACCGCGGCAGACAAAGGTGGATAGACTGTGTGATGTCAAACATCTAGAAGAACAGAGGAGGTCTCATGTCCTTGTGCAAAACCAGCTTGGAGAAAAGAGGAGGTCTCATATGCCCTGCTGGAAAACCATATATATATATATATATATATATATATATATATATATATATATATATATATATATATATATATATATAATATAATGTCACAGTATGTTTTATGTTACGCTGTGCTAAACAAAAATAAACAGTAAAGACAATGCAAAATTCTTTAATTTAGTGGATTAATAAGCAACAACACTTCTGTCAATTCTGCCTGAAAAACCTCTGCCTGCCTAAATTTTTATGCTATATATATTTTTATTAATTTATTTGGCATTCCACTGAGGTAGGTCTAGTGGCCTCCCGGGATCATGTATGTCAGTGTGTGTGTCCATGGCGACCACAACGAAGCGGTTTATTAATAGTGTGACTCAGTCAACATCACACTAGTGTGGCTGTGCCCGTCCCTCATGAATATGCATAGGCACGTTGTGCTCCCACTGGTACGCGAGGCACGCTCCCGATCCGTCTGACCGCTGGCGGAGCGCGGACCACCCCCAGTAGACTGCCTTGGCCAGCCCGTAAAACTATTCGACAGCTTAACAGGGGCGGGACTCTCGCCATGTTTCCACCAAAGCTCATCACACCATCTTGCGGTGATGCCATGGAGCAGATCCCCAACAGCGACGTACAGTGCCGCTACACGCCTTCGACACAACCCTCTCTCTCTGTTTCAACCACCACACCTTAGCCCCATCTTCTTTTCCCAGCATGCCTAGGTCAGGTTATTAAAGATCTAAAATAGCTCAGATTGAGTATCTGCATTACTAAAAACACACCACAGGACAAGCTGCTTCAAAGAAAAATGTCCTAAAGCAAATTTGTCATTCCGTATATTACAAAGTTTTCCTTATTTTTAACTTTTTCATAAACTTTGCTGCACAAATACTGATGTATATATTACAAGGAAACTGACAGAAATAAAAAAGACAGGCCTCCTCACCACAGTCAATAAACATCTCAAGAGTCAAATCCCTTTGAGACTTCAGTATACAAAGAAGGAACACTTAAATACAAATAAATACAATATCATCCAAAGACAGTTGTTTATAAAAAAAAACTGCTTGGCTGAACATGTAATGTCATGAGTTCAGCTTTGCTTAAGGGACTATCAAAAATATATGAACCGCCACAGAGAGAAATTTGTAAGCAGGAAATAGAACACTTTTATTACATAAATGTGATTGAAAAAATAGATATTTATTGCATTTTTTGCATCCATATTTCCAAAATGCACATGAACAAAGACTATGTGAATGAGAACTGAATAGATACATATTCACTCTGGATAAGATCATCTACCAAAAGGTGCAAATATAAATATAATGAATAGCTCAGTCAATTTGTGTACCTGGTTTGAACCAAGCATCCGATCTGGTCCCCTAAGAATGTGAGCCGGAATGAGACCCTGCGGTTTAATCCTCTTTAATCAGATGTTGCACATGGCCACCCGCCCCTGGGCGAGGCTCCTTGGCTCTGTTTTCGTTTTGGAGATCTGGTGATGTATCTGTAGCAAGGCCAAGCTGAAATATCGGTTTGATTTATTTAGGTTTTATTTGGCACAAATGGACTGAGCTATAGATGAGGTATCTCCCACTTTTCCAGTCAGGGCTCACAGTGTGAGGACAAATTGTAGCGAAAGGCCATCAAGTCACGGTTCAGCTGATAAGTGATTTTTAAAATGTGTTTATTGTTCTGTTGACAAAAGGAACTGACCGTGCAGGAAGGCACTCTGGACCCATCTTTCAGCCTGAACATTATCTGAAATTATCTGCAAAAAATAAAAATAGTGAATAAATATTTACAGAAAAACATTAACAGTAACTTAGTTCTTAAATTAGTTATTAATTTAATAGTATATGGAATTGCTAAAATGTACATATATTACCGAAAAGCTTGGTTATATATTGGGAAACTTTAAAACAACCTGAATAAAAAAAGAATGTTGTTATTAACATTCCCGTTTGACTTATTATTGAATATAAAATTATTTCTGCGTGGGGCGTGCACATATTTGTGTCTACAGGGTGCTAAGACCTTAACAGTACACTGATGTAATTACATCTACTAAATCTATATTCTATATTCTTCCCTATTACACCCCTATGGTCCGGCTCTCACAAGCAGTGTCTTTGTTCTGTAGCGCGAAGTGACAGGATGCGTTAATATCACTGCCCTGATTGCTCGTGATAAGTCCTGCTGCATGCGATTCTTTCGGGGGACATGGTGTCCGGCAAAAAGACCGGCCCTGAGTCCAGAACTCCCAGGTCTGTTCTGAATCGGGCCCTTTGTTCAGCGCCGCTGATCTAAATCATCAAGGCCAGTGCCGTGCCCCCTCGTGCAGTTGCTATGGGAACGGGATTGCTGGCTGCCCGTTAACCAGCGCTTGCTTTGGCAGGAAATCAAAGCCGGAGGGCGGTGGAGGGCGGAGCCTGATTTGGGACTCTGGAGGTGATACAGAACATCTTTAATACGTGCAACCCTAAGCTGGAAAGTCTGGGAGAAAAAAACAGGAAATGAGTGATCTTCTGCTTCCCAGGAGCAGGGTGAGTGTTTGGGGGACATCATCATCATCATCATTATCATCATCGTCATCATCATTATCATCATCATCATCATCACCACCGTGTTTATGTGTTGATTTACAGATCGCACAGTTTCATCTTACTGTGCACATGTTGCCTGTTGCTACAGTTCTCATGCCTCTGTGCTGATCTAGATGTGACAGCACAAACTTCACGCATCAGCTGTGCTCATTCTCAATCATTTTCAATGTGAGAAGGAATCTATCTGTGTCCCTTTACTGTCTCTGTACTTCACACAAAAGCAGCAATGTTGATCATATCACACTGGTCACCATTAGCATCACACTGGTCACCATTAGTATCACAATGGTCACTATTAGGTGGCGTTCGTAGATAGCAGCAGTAGCAACTTACGGCCAGTCAAGTCCTGGTTTAAGAAGACTGATCACTTTCTGTGAGGCTGGAAGCCAACTGACTGCCATGCACTTGAAAACCACAATGTTACTCTTTTTCTCCCATTAGAAATCCCCTTTTCAGACAGAGCAGACTCCTTTGTGGGTGTGTAATATGAATTTTGTATTTAACATCGGCTCGCTTGGATAAATAAAGTTGTTTCGCATCGTAATTATGCAGGCTTAAAATTCATATTCCGTGGACACGGTCATTTGTCAATGTCAGGCTAGGGCTCGGCACTACTCAGGCCTGGGCTGAGTGTGTGTGGTGGAGGCCCACACTGCTGAAGTCATGGACAGCCACTGCAGGGGGTACCGCTGTAGAACATGGAGGAATTCTCCGGGCCTGCTAGACCTCAGGTCGAGGAGGCCCGCTTGTCTGGCGTTTGGAGGCTGAATAGCGTCTTGCGGTCTGAAGCCGTCTACCCCTTCCACGCTCAACGTGATTTCACTAACAAGGTACCATAACGTCCCTGTGGATTTGTAATTAACAGCTGCCTTAACTTTGACTTTGTCACAGGTGTCGAGGTTTGCCGAGTCCAGGTCATGTACAGGAGAAAAAAGGTGTTTTGCAACTTTACCGATTTGACTCACGACAGTTACGTCTTGTTTTGCTAAAAATAGCTTATTCTTTCATGAACTAATGTAAGCCATCTGTTTGTCCATTTGCCTGCGGAGACACTGAGATGAGGTCCATGTTGACCTCTAAGAAAGGTGTCCTGAGCCACCGCAGCAGGTAACTCCAGTTACGTTTGGTATGCCAGAATGTAACTGGTTTCTGAAAAATACACACAACTTCTGTTCATCAAATCCCCAAGGATTCTCAACTTCCTTTTAAGTGGGAAATTCTGTCTGAGTTCCTGTCATGAACACAATTTAGGATCACCTCCATGGTCTCAGATCACATTCTAATGATGCCTGCCTACTTGTGGCGTACGTTATCTGGGACTTGGCTAATGAATAACATCCCGTCTGCTCTCCTGACACTTGAGCAAAGTTGCAGCAATGTTTCACTAGCACTCTCCAGTGGGCCAGCACGGGGGCCGGAGCAGTCCAGCACTGCAGACGATCAACAGATGATTCCTCCTGCTGTGCACCTCTGCTTCCTGTAGAGCAACACGGCGGATATCAAAACCACACACGGTCCCTGCATGGCGATTCCCTTGTCTGGGAGTCAGACCTCCGAGGCCCCGGAATTTTCCCAAACATCCTCTGCTTCCTGCTAGCCTCGGGAGGTCAGAGGTGACACCCTGCTGGGGTGGCATGTCCCGGGAGCACCGTGCTGAAATCCTGCAGCTCTCCTGGCCAGAGAGGAGCGGAGGCACCCTTGGCGCACCACACGATTTAGAGGGAATGCTGGGATACAGGATTGTTTACCAAACCAAACACACATGCCATCACTACGACCACTGAGCATGAGAAGAGAGTGGACAGATTGGAGTGGGAGGGGAGCAGCCAGATGTGTCTGAGCAGCCTGGAGGGTGGTGCAACTCTGGAGGGGAGCTGAATAAACAACACAAGAGGAATCCTTGAGGACAACGAGAATCAGGCGCTGGTATACACCCCGAGGCTTCCTGACTGGCGCTGAACTCTGCGCTGAACAGAGCTGTTAGGCTCAGTTTTCAGGATTTCAAATTTTTGGAATTAGATGCGGCGAGAGGCTTCTACGTGATCTAAGCCCATTTTCCTGCCGTCTCGTTAGCGTCCGTGTGAATTTCCGCCATCTTCTTGAGCAGGAATGGTGTGGCGGATCTCTGGAGCAGGGTGACGATGATGGGCTCCTCTTGACATGTTCTTCTGCAGCAGGACTACATGAATTAAACATACAGCTTAATAAAACAAGCTGCTCCCGGTCAGCTCTGGCGCTGGGTTATCTGCTGCGTGCGACTCCAGCCTTCTTTCCTGAGTGGGATGTTGTATCGGGTTCCTGGAGGCCCAGTTTTCCCGCCTCCACCCACATCTGGGTCCAGATCATGTCGTCCCCAGCTGATTGGAGTCCAGATGTGTTTTGCAGCATCAAGCTCCCCACTCCCATACCCCCCCCCCCCATGCACCCCCCCCTCCCCTATTAGGGGATTGATTGCCTGATGAAATTATGCTTGTGGTGTATGAATCAGTCTGACATTCAAGTAAGCCTGAACGAGGCTCTCAAAGAGAAGAGGAAGGGGAAAAAATGCTAAAGAGATTAAGTATAGGAAGAAGCATAATCGTTTCCTCAATGCCTCACGAATGTTTGCATAGAGAAGCAGGCGTCGTGTTTATGGGACTGACCCCTACACCATGCCTGGGAGACGGGTCATCGGGGAGAGATTCTGGACCAGCTCACCCTGATATCTGCTAGCATGGCAGGTCTCATTGCTCCCCAGGGCCTCAGTAGAGGATGTGTTGGGTTGTCTGCACTGCGTTGTGTTGTTAGCCCGTTAACCCACACATGAACATAAAGATGGCCGCCACACAGCCACGGGGAGGCCGTGGAAAGTAGTTCTGCTACACAGTACACAGAGCGGTCTGGTGAGCTCTGTTGCTCCTCAAATCGTGACTGTTATCTTTAAGTCTGACAGTTGTTGTTGTTAAGCCGTTGTTGTCACACCAATAGATAAAATCCTTTGGGAACAACAGGGATACACAGTAGATAAAATGTCTATGAATCCCACACAGTTATATCTCATACCAATGGATGCTTCTTAATGCACAATTAGTGCCATTTAACTCTCAGCACCAGCAGCATCATCAATCTTATGGTCTAAAACATCACACTGCAGCCACAGTCTCATTGGTGTGTTTGAACGGTTAAATCACTTCCTCAAAAGCCAGCGTTGCGTAGCAGGGTCTTGTGAGAGAAGCTGGGCCTCGTCATCACGGGCACCTATAAAACAAGACTGACCGCACAACGTGGCTGATTGCGAGGGAATTCAGGATTTTCCTCAGCCACGAATGAAAAGAAATTGTACCCGGGGTGCGTTTTAGGGGCAATTTGTCTCCAGTGGACCCACACCGTGTGCTCTATTGCTGGGCTGTGGTTTGTTAAGCCCGCTGCCCTGCTCTGAACCTGAACCCTGGCTGTGAGCGGCCTTTTTATATCTGTGTTTATGTCTGTCACAAATAGACCTGACACCACTTGGCTAGAAGGGCTTCTGTGCTAATGCTAAATCCTGGTACTTCAGTGGAGCTTGGAGCTACTGGAGCTGGATGGATCCGCCCCACAACCTCTATCATGTGGAACTTCATCTGCGCACCTGAAAAAAGGTCTCATGAAGAACATATAAAACTCACTGCAGAAATCACAGAAAGGTCAGTGGAAGCCTCGTTACGCTTTCAATTAGATGAAGTCCAAGTAAAACTTCTTGGGAGTGTGTGAGATACTCTCAACAGCATTAATGACTTGAACATAGCATAACATGCTATACCATGAGGGTAAACGTCTCTGATATCAGTGTAGATGGATCCTGTGCTTCTCGATTAGGTCAACCTTCACTCAGGACCAAGAAGAGCCACCTCGGCCTTTACATTTTAACACACACGTGAACTTCTTCTGGGTTAGGAAACAGTTATTATGTACAATCCTGAGGCTTTAGGTAGAGGTTGCTCCAGGGAGCTCATTCTCTGTGTTCATTTATGCTGGGACTGAGTAAGAAAGGCCAGACATGAAACCATTTTCAGGAGCTAAAAGCATGTCAGAATTCCAAAATGGTCCTTCTAAAGTTTCACATGTTCAAACATAATCTTAAAGAATACATAGCGTGGGACCGACTGATTGTTATGGATATTTAAAAACAAAACTATGATTTTAATGAGACCTTGCAAAGGCAATTTATAGTTCTGAGCACTGACAGGTTTCCACATAGTTCTTCCCATTGATGGACCACTACTGTAATCTTATCCGTCCTCTAAGTGTTCCTGAACCTTCAGACTTAGAAGTAAACAGAGATCAGGAGCTGTGTTCATTCATGAGGCTGTGTTGTTGCTCCGGGTGATCTGTGACACACCGGCCCAGTGGGGAACATACCCCAAACACGGAGATAATGAACTACTGGAAGTCTACAGCCATTCAACTCGAATGACATCTTCCTATTCAGTCCAAGGACACGAGAGCCACGCCAGATAATTGGCTGATAACAAAAAGCGCCGGTTTGTCCAGTCAATGAGCTGCCCACACATCTTTCAGACTCTTAAGAGGAAGAGAGAGAAAGAGAACAGACTGTTTTTTTCTATTCTTTATCTGGCCAATACTGTCACTGTTCTCAGTGCACGCGGCAGTCTGTGTATGAGTGGGCGAGGGCACAAGGCCTCAGAAACTCCCTCGTTGCCTCTGGACTGTGGGCTATTAGTAGATAACAGCCATCACGCTGGGAGGAAGACCCCTGCCAGACCTCAGGCTGGTTTTCAGCACCACAAGGTCTGTCTTGAGCTCTGCTGGACTGAGAACTTCCGGCCAGAGGGTCTTTATCATCTTCAGAGGGAGATATATCAGCAAGACCAAAAAAAAATGGAAAATGAGTTCGACCTCCGTGCTGCTCTGTGGCTTTGTGCTACTTCAAAAGCTGAGCTGTGGAGAAGGGCGATAACAGTCCACCATGACCCTCTGCTCAGAGCTCCACACAGGCAAACAAGAACATTAAATTAAGCAACAGATTGCGGAACATAAATGCTCTGATATTCTATTGAAACGATGGCCCTGTGTGATGAAACACCTTTATTTGCATAATTCTACTTCATCACCAATGTTACAATGCAAAGCCCAAGTGAACTTGTCTTGACTGCTATTGATGAGTAGAAACTTCACAAACGTGCCAATGAAATACGAGTAGAAAGGTTTCCCTGTGGAGAATGGCTCTGTCAAAGTAAATGACAGGTTCATGGCTTAAAGAAGCACCCATGTCACCCTGACATGTGTTTTGGTGTTTGGTGTAGAACTAACTACAACTCTGGTGGCCTGGTCATGCTCAAACAATGGCAAAGAGCTGGTGGGTTCCAACACACACAAGCTCATGAGATGGAATGTGTCTGCTGTCATGGGAGGGTTCGTTCACGCACCTACTCTGTCTGAGAGGTGCTCTGTTAGCTAATTGCTGTGAGGACACAGCTCCCGCCCCTTGGCCACATTATTAAGGTTACCTTTTCAGGAAAACAAGAACATGAGCCTCTTTTTGCTGGGCTTTAATTAGACCTTAACGAACACTGTGGGCCCAGAACCAGGCCTCACATCAGCCTTGGCGAATTGAAAGGACAGGAACTCAGCAGAGCGGAACCGGTGTTTCGAAGACTCCGTTACGGGCCAAACAGAGAACGGTAGATTTTTAAGAAAATGGCCTGTGTTCCGATTCAGCGAAGAAACACGCTCACCGACGAAGAAAAATCGTCAGACGGGACTCGGAGCCCTGATGCCTCGCCACAGCAGGACAATACCGCTGGGCTGTCATGCCGTGGGTGGCAGCCGGTACCAGACGGCGAGCTGTGAACAGGGAGGGCCACTTTCCACCCTCCTCGACGGTGGTCCCTTTACAGAGGGGATCGACAAATTATAATTATAGAGCAAAAAGCCAACAAGTGGAGCGTGTTTCAGACATTGCGGAAGAGCCCGTGGCTTAGTTCAGAAGCAGGAGCCAGGAGCCAATCAAGCTGATTTTTTTATGGATCTGCTCACTTGAAATATATATCAATGAAACGGAGGGGAGTCTCCAGGTTAGGTGACGTTACTTAGGTAAAGAGAGGAAATGGGATCACTGTGGAAAAAAAAAAGAAAAGCAGTGGTGGGAAATGGGGAGAGGGAGAGAGAAACCTGTAAATGTCAAGGGTGTAAATATCAAGACCCTGCCCTGCTGAGGTGTGGAGAGAGGGAGTGTGGACAGGTCTGGGGTGGGCAGGGTGGGGGCAGGTGGAGGAGTGTGGTGGGCTGGGTGGGGGCAGGTGGAGGAGTAGGAGCTGGATGTGATTGAGCAGGGAGTGGGGGTGTGGGGGCTGGGTGGGGTAGGGGGGTAATAAGGTGGAGGGGGCTGAGGTGGCTGGGTGGGTTAGGGGGGTAATAAGGTGAAGGGGTCTGAGGTGGCTGGGTGGGGTAGGGGGGTAATAAGGTGAAGGGGGCTGAGGTGGCTGGGTGGGTTAGGGGGGTAATAAGGTGGAGGGGGCTGAGGTGGCTGGGTGGGGTAGGGGGGTAATAAGGTGGAGGGGGCTGAGGTGGCTGGGTGGGGTAGGGGGGTAATAAGGTGGAGGGGGCTGAGGTGGCTGGGTGGGTTAGGGGGGTAATAAGGTGGAGGGGGCTGAGGTGGCTGGGTGGGGTAGGGGGGTAATAAGGTGGAGGGGGCTGAGGTGGCTGGGTGGGGTAGGGGGGTAATAAGGTGAAGGGGTCTGAGGTGGCTGGGTGGGGTAGGGGGGTAATAAGGTGAAGGGGTCTGAGGTGGCTGGGTGGGGTAGGGGGGTAATGGCGTCTTGTTGCCACCTCGTACACTAATTTCCAAATTACACCAAATCAGAACTGGTCTCGGGGGCTGAGTGAACGGGGCATGAAGCGTGCCTTTGTGCCCCGCGCCCCCCCCCATCACGCGGGGCAGAAGTGGCTGCCGTTGGACCCCCGGCGTGACCCCCTTTGCCCCCGAGGTGTGGCGTCTCATGACTCTGCTGTGCCTGGTCGTGCTGCCCCTGGCGCTGATGTCACCGGCGCGGCGTTCTCCAACACGGGTCAGAGCGAAAGTCCGCTCACCTCTCAAAGCGGAGACACGCACAAGGTGATTGTTTATGGAGCCCAGCATATAAATAACAAACTCAGGGTTCACCTTACTGAAATATACTGTACATCACTAAACATAAAGGCATCAACAGGAAATTAAGCGTTTTATGATTTATATACACTTTTCGTCACGTTTTGTCCCCTTTATCCAACTCCCTAAACCATTCACACTCAAGTGCTTCAAGAGCTCACACACCTAATGCCCCCTTGAATACACACAGTCCCACACAGTCTGGCGGATTCAGTCTTTCCTGTGGTTTGTTTGTCAGGCGTGTAGCTCTGGTTTCTGCAGCCTCTGCTGTAAGTCTATAAACCTGTCGTTGCTGGTGGCCCTGGAAGGCAACAGGGGCAAATCCCTTGTAGAATTGCCCGGTTCTGCCTCCTGGTTCACGGCGAACTTGTTTATCAGCTTCCATGAACTGCCACCTCTGCTGGGTCACCACTTTAAGCCCAGAAGCCTTTTAACACCTAGTATTTTGGGCCTTTCCACTATGATTGTGTCTGCCAGTAGCCTAATTATTATGAGAAGCAGCTGCCACAGTGGGCTGCAGTTTGTTTATTTCAGATGACAAATGTGTGTGTGTGTGTGTGTGTGTGTGTGTGTGTGTGTGTGTGTGTGTGTGTGTGTGTGTGTGTGTGTGTGTGTGTGTGTGTGTGTGTGTGTGTGAGAGTGTGTGTTTAATCCTTCATGTCAGTCATAGAGTGGATATTTTGCTCAGGGTAAAAGTCCAATAATATATTTACTCACAACCAGAGTTTTGGGAATAAGGCAGGTAATCTAAAGTGACAAAGCCGAGGATGCTGGGAGGAAACGCTCCATCACGTGTCCCACAAATCCCTGCGCCTACACGGATGAACAGGAAGGGTGCTGTGTGCCTGCCGCACCACACAGAGCCTGATGAGATCTGGGTAGAATATACACCAATACGCCAGGACCTCTCGCCGTTCCCACAAAACACGTGGCTAATATCCAATGTACTTCCTTTCAGAGCCCGCTCTCCTCTGCCGTGGCGCCCAGCGGGACCGCAGGAGATCGCGGGACTGAGATATTAGGAAGGGCGGTGGCACCATTGGTGGGAACATGCAGCCCAAGGCCTTCTGGTCATGTTCAAGGCTGCCTGCAAATACACCCATGTGCACTTAGACTTGCAGAGATACATCAGAGACAAATTAGTGCTACTTGACTGAAAAACAGAAGTCACGAGCTGTAGAGCTCACACTCTAGAAGCTCACACTCACTCTAGAGTAGAGCAGTAGAGCTCACACTCTAAAGTAGAGTTCACACACACACTCTAGAGTAGAGCTCACACTCACACTCTAGAGTAGAACTCACACACACACTCTAGAGTAGAACTCACACTCACACTCTAGAGTAGAGCTCACACACTCTAGAGTAGAGCTCACACTCACACTCTAGAGTAGAGCTCACACTCACTCTAGAGTAGAGCTCACACTCACACTCTAGAATAGAGCTCACACTCACACTAGAGTAGAGCTCACACTCACACTCTAGAATAGAGCTCACACTCACACTCTAGAATAGAGCTCACACTCACACTCTAGAGTAGAGCTCACACTCTCACTCTAGAGTAGAGCTCACACTCACACTCTAGAATAGAGCTCACACTCACACTCTAGAGTAGAGCTCACACTCTCACTCTAGAGTAGAACTCACACTCTCACTCTAGAATAGAGCTCACACTCACACTCTAGAATAGAACTCACACTCACACTCTAGAGGAGATCTCACACACACACTCTAGAGTAGAGCTCACACTCACACTCTAGAGTAGAACTCACACTCACACTCTAGAGGAGATCTCACACTCACACTCTAGAATAGAGCTCACACTCACACTAGAGTAGAGCTCACACTCACACTCTAGAATAGAGCTCACACTCACACTCTAGAATAGAGCTCACACTCACACTCTAGAGTAGAGCTCACACTCTCACTCTAGAGTAGAGCTCACACTCACACTCTAGAATAGAGCTCACACTCACACTCTAGAGTAGAGCTCACACTCTCACTCTAGAGTAGAACTCACACTCTCACTCTAGAATAGAGCTCACACTCACACTCTAGAATAGAACTCACACTCACACTCTAGAGGAGATCTCACACACACACTCTAGAGTAGAGCTCACACTCACACTCTAGAGTAGAACTCACACTCACACTCTAGAGGAGATCTCACACACACACTCTAGAGTTCACACTCTCAGGTCTGATCTAAGAGACAGTACTGCCTCTAATCACTGTCGATTCATAATGATGTGAAGCGTCAGCCGAGCGGAGGCCTGATCCCAGATTTACGGCTGTATGTGAACATCCCAGGCAGCGTTTTGGCCCCGGACCAACCTGCATGGTCCTGCACCCCCTTGTGTGTTGACAGCGTTACTGTGTGCATGTGTAGCTGATAGATGGGGTGTGCTCCTTAACGAAATTCGGTGACCCTTGTAAATGGCACACTGGCTACCAGTTAGTTGTTCCAACCAGAATATCTCACCTATAATGAATCTCCAGGGTCTGCAGAGCTCGCCCAGGGTCCCGCGCCGCGTTCATTAGCCAATATTACCGTGGCCTGGTCACCAGTGGTCAAGCGGCTAATGACCGCGGCTCCCCAAGAGCCAATGAAAACTGAAATGCCTGTATGCACTAGAAACAATAGGTGCACTGAGAAGTGACCACTCGCTTTCTCATTTTCCAGGTTTGGTTTAATTTGAGGTTATGTGCTCATATTTTTTGCATTAGTACAAGCAGACACGCAAAAGTGGTTTCGAACGGTGGACAAACGTGTCTGTGTCTAGTCTCTCTACATGGCGTAGGTCAGAGTTTCTCCGATCTGAGCCTATGATTTTTAAAATAAGTCAGCATTGAAGCTGTCTGGTGCACTGTAAAAATGTTATTTGACCATGTTATGAAGCGACTTGCTTGTCTTAAAATGTCAACTTCACTAAACTTTAAATAGTAAAGTAATAGAATATTAAACGGCTGTATTAGAGGTTATCTAACAGTTGGACAACCACAGTGGTCTATGTAACATGATTAAGAAGAGAGGACTTGAAAGTGAACTATTTACTTGAAGTACAATTAAAGCATATTAATTAACAGGCATATTGAAGTTAATATTTGCTTTTGTTGATTTTGTTACATTGTCCAACTTCTCATCAGTCTGAAGTTCTCAGTAACAGCCCAAACATTCTTCCACTCAAAACATCTCCCAACTGATGCAGAAATGCACTCAACCTGAGTGCCGTTGGTAGCCTCCCATGCGGATGAGAGGCAGGGACCCCTTCTGCTGTGTTACCATCAGCAACGCTCAGGAAGCTGAGCTGCAGCCTGATTGGCTGGACTGCAGGGTGTCTGGAGCAGGTTTACAACCCTGGACCCGCCTCTCCTGCTGTGTCTATGGTACCAGAATCATTCATCACTCCTCGAGGTTATGCTGCGCCTCACACCAACGACTGTAAAGTGGGATCTGGAAATGGGCTTTTAACAGCATTTACAGGCTGCCATGGAGGCACAATTCATGAATTTACTAATACTATTAATGAGTGAGAATAAGAGTTAACTGACTGATAGTCTATATCAGCCTATATAATGTTTTATACCAAAGGAAATTGCAGGAAATTCGAAACAGATACACTATACAAATCCAAAAAATACAGGATTGCTTCTGATACGTTGTGTTACTAATTAGTGCTTACTAATTAGCACATTCATTCATATTAGCACATTCATTAAGATCTGTGTGTTTTACTGAACTTGGGGCTCAAGGGCACTACTTAGACCAGACTCTCGGTCTCCAGGACGCCCCTGTCCTGCCTTCTCGGCCAAGACCTCCTGGCTCTGTGTGCTGGCTAAGACGACCTTTCCCAGTCTCCTACTCTCCAGCAGAGCCCTACAGTCTCCTGTATCTCACCTGCTTCAAGGTGCAAACAACAACGTCAAGGTCATGGGTCATGGGTCATGGGTTCGCTTGGAAAGGAGGACACACACTGTCATACTGAGTAATAAATAAGTTGCTCTGAATACGAAGGTCTGCCAAATGCCGTAAATGTAAACGATCTTGGCGCTGGCGGGACGGGCGCTCACACACTGAGCAGCTCTGTGTCCTGCGTCACCCGCTGGGATGCAGGAATGCACCAGGACCACTTCTTTGGCCAATTGTTTTTCTTGATCAATCAACCCCCACAAAGATCCCAGTGAGTCTCACATGACCAAAGCACGGTTTCCTTAACGTGAAAATTCAAGTCTGGTTGAGATGTACCTTTTTTTAATTTTTATTTTTTTTTAGCAAAAACATTTATAGCAAGTCTTTTGAGTACCATTCTAAACGCTGGTATCCCCCCTGGACAGGTTTCTTTTTTTTTTGCTGTCAGTGCAGATTATTCCAAAACTAGGCATACGCACAAAACTGAAACTTTATTTAATGTAACTGACTCAGAATCACTAACATCATCTTGTATAACTAACAGCAAAACGAAGACTTAGAAAAGCCCTGCATGGACCTCATTGCAGTCTAGTTCAAGCGGGCCACTGTAAATACCTCAAGTCCACTTTTATGTAGATCCTATTAATTAGTGGCGCCTGGAAAAAGTGAGAGGTGGTACTGCCCAACAGGCTGGGGCACTCAGAGGTGTGTGGTAAGGTCCAAAGGACCAAGGCCTTCAAGGCATCCTCACCGCCCGAGATTTACAACCAAGTGTGTGGGATGGTCTTCTCCAGGCAGACCCCTAAGACCTCCACCAGTCGCACTCACACAGGCCTTAATTTCACCATCTGACACAACTCTTACTTAGCCAGTAACCACTAATAAATAAACAAAGCTCTGTTTTACTATCGGAAAGGTCTAGGAGAAAGCCGAAATATTTCCTGTGGTGGCACACCGGTCCGGTCTTTCAGCGGCTTGGCCTAAGCCAACCGCCATGCAGAATTTAAATTTTGCCAACCTGAAATATGTCAACATTTTATAATTCCTTTACAATCGACAGTGCACACATTCATTCCATGCGGAGCCGGGAGTGCCAAACATCACAACCGGGTTGACATCTGTCTGATTCTCAAATGACCTTCCAGGCGGCACGGTTACACAGAACACTACCTGGAGTATTTGTGTGTATTAAAAGGCGGAGATTTCCAGGAGGGTTATTAATGATCCTCCGCACTCATTTGCAAATTGTTCTTTTCAGAAAACATTCATTCTTGGTTGAAAGAGGACGGTCAGACAGGCTAGTTATAAGATATGTGAAAGTTAAGCAGTGGGATCATCTGATTTATGTCTGTGGTTGCACTTCAGTCATTATGTTCTCAGACCATTCAGAATCTTTTAGCACTAGCATACGTGTACCTGATGGAGTTTAGACTCAGGACAGAGGAGGCAGAGAAGCGCTGGTGTGTTTGATGTCTTCCAACTTTGCTCAGACTTCATTTAAAATTGGGAAAGTACATGTCAAATGTGTATGATGTGATCTACAATAGTCTGTAATTCAGTTATGTAGTGAAATGAGAACATACATCACACCCTAAAACAGAGAACAGGGCGACAGCACTAATATGACAGAAAAGCCAGTTCCTATGCATTTACTATCATTTTCCCAAAGTAGGTAAATTCAAGGATTGAAAAATATTTTTTATTGGAAGTGGTGGATTATGCTAATATCAATTTTGTGAAACAACAATAATAGTGCTCACTAATACATCACTGTGCTCAAGACACCAGTGAATTCACCATCTCTCCGTTGTAACGACAGTGCCGAGCCTGGAACTCACTGTCCGTATAACAACATACCTAATTATTAAATTATACAACGTTCTGCTGGTCTTAGGGCTTTTAGATCCTACAATGACTTCATTTGTTTTGGTGTGTGGTGCTGGAATGTTGTCCTGTCATCCTGATTGTGTTATAACTGTCATTTGATTGTGTGTTTTATAGAAATGATATTGTGGCCTTAACATATCAAGCTAGGACTTTATGATTGCAGAAATTTGATTGCCAAATAATAATCATAATAGTTCATTTAAGCCTTGAAAAACGCTACTCTGATATTTTACATTTGAATATAAAAAGGTATCTATTGATGTAAAGAAAAAAAGTCTAATTACTGAACAGCTGTTGAATAGACACTATTGTAATTTACAACAACCACCAGCTCAGAGTTCATGCAGCACATCATATAGGTACAATGTCAGGGAGAGGCGGACGATGATGATGATATATGAACTTGTGTTACCATGTCCAAGCTAAATAAGCAGACTGCTGACACACTTTATTTTAAAACATGATGGTGGAGCTGCCTTTCTCTTCCTTGGAAAAACACGACGTGTAATATCAGTATGATCCCCTCCCCCCCTTCCATTCTCCGGGGTTTCGAAAATTCTAGTTTACCCGTCTTTGTGTTTGCTCAGGATTGTGTTACGGCTGCAATAAAACGCCATTTGGCCTGCCCCAATAAAATATGAAATTCTTGAATGTCTGCAGCCATGTCTGAGGCCGGCCCGGCAGTTCAGTCTGAAAGGCCAACTGTGCCTGCCACATCGCAGAATATTCTGGAAGCCACTTTCCTGTGCCACAGTTTGAGCCAAAGTAACCTGCCATGCTTAAAGAACAATGCAATGGGCCCAGACTGAGTCTCGATCCCAGGACTCCAAAGTGCTTCCTGGGCCTGTCAAAGTTGGTCTTATTCAATTAAGAATTAAAAGAAAACAAGATTTTGCCCTTCGTCAGCAGAATTTACAGAATCGTGGGACTTTTTCACTTTTCAGCACCACCCCCCCCTCATCCTGCTCCACCATCGTAATACAGTCATTTAAACCTCCACTGTACATGGGAGACTAGTTTGACCACACCATGTGAATTTGAACCAGTTTAATGTAATGTGTTAAATGATCATTAATAAAGAATCGTATTAATAAGTGCCCTATTTAAACAATTTTGCTTCAAATGTTTCCATAAATTATCTGAGTGAATTTGGAAAAATGTCTGCATGAACCCCCTGAGAACTCCCCTTGTCCACAAACGTGCCCCAAAAACGATCTATCCTATATATACACACATATAGACGTAAATATATAAAACATATATAAAACACATCATACATCATATATATGTTTTTTGGGGGGACCTTGGTGATTTTAGAAAAGCAATTTATGCCGCAGTAGAACAACAGTGAAACGATTCTCCATGTTCTGATCGTGTCTGACGATAAATCACACATCTGTCGAAGAGGCAGGAGCTCGCGGTGCAAATCAATCAGTCAGTCGAGCTGGTTAAAGTCAGCCCGGCGTGGCGGAGGTGAGCAGTAAAGTGCGCCCTTGTGTCTGAGGCTGTTCGGGTCGGGCCCGTCTTCTCACCCTCCCTTAAATAAACAGCCAATGAGCAGCGGACATTGGACCAATCACGATCCCTGCTTATTTGGCAGCCCCGGAGCTAACAGGGACTTGAGTGGACGTCAGAGGCAGGGGTCCGAATAAAGGGCTTCTTTCTGTGGGGAGGGCGAGGTGTTGAAAGGCCCACCTCGGGTGGCACTGAGCCGCGCAACCCCACTGTCACGCTGGGCCACAAGACAAAGCTGAGGTCTATTATGGAGGAGTGTACCACCCTATCGGACGGAGCGAGACTGGTTCAGGGAGTGTGGAGAAGAGAGAACTCTTTACCCCCTCCACCGGTTAAACATTGGTGATGTTTGAGCCAACTGAGAAGGTTGAGTGTAGGCCGGAGTTGTTTGTGACCAACTAAGGAGATGGAGATGACGTTTAAAAAAATGCCAGCAAAAATATTGACCCAAATGCACACCAGTAACGACATAAACTCTATTTGTTCGAAATGTTACTACCACTACCCAGAGAGTTCATGTTTT
This sequence comes from Brachyhypopomus gauderio, assembly GCF_052324685.1. NCBI lineage: Eukaryota > Metazoa > Chordata > Actinopteri > Gymnotiformes > Hypopomidae > Brachyhypopomus > Brachyhypopomus gauderio. The sequence goes on from NC_135212.1 coordinate 11,395,909, forward strand.
ACCAAGGGTTGAAATCACTTCGGTGCCGCTTGTTTAAACGGTACTTGAATCACCTACGGCAGATTCAAAATTGTATTTTAACGCTTACTTATGTTGGCTAAGTGAGTTTGATAAAGAGGAAGAAGTCAGGCTTTTCTGCTCTGTTGAATAACAGAGTCTAAAAGCAGTCAGAGCAGTTTCATATGACATCTCTTTCTACAGCTGTGCCCAATATGCTCTGTCTTGAGTAACAACACTGGGAGAAATATGTTGACAAACGCAAATCTCCCAAACTTACACAATATATCTAGTATTTGCCTTCTTGAGTTAAATGATCGTACTCAGTGGGTCATAAGGAAGATAATTAAATTTACATCTTCCACATTGCAAAAGCCCCAGTGCTGAATTAATACCTACAGTGTTTATACCCGGCTGGATACAAATGAACACTGCATGAGTTAATTCAACACAGCAGATGGAAATCAAGATATTTTGTTGTGTATTTACAGTAAAGTCACAGTAACAAGTTAATATACGAAATCCAATATCAGATTGGACATCACCAAGGTAATCAGAAAGCTTTTGAGACGGATTTCATACTGTATCTGCTGTGCAATGACAATAAAGCAAACATGTTGCAGCATGTGCAGACATGTGTGCTGTCATGTCAGTATATCAACACGTGCTTGCTCAGGGTGACGTCATGTGTCTAAACGTGGCCGTTCGGCTGCAGAGTAGGGGTCTGCAGATGGTTATGTTGTTATGTAGTCCGGCTTGAACGATGAGGGACGCTAGGAGGTGGTTGGAGCCAGGAAGATGTGATGTGAGTCAGGGATGATCCCTTAGCCACCACACACGCTCTATCTTACATCTCCATCTGTGGACAAGAAACCTCAGTCCTGATGCCCCCCATGCAGCCTCCATTCCAGCAGCCTTCCCTACTCCCATGAGCCAAGTCCCGCCCCCTCCTCATGAACGGGTGCCAGGGCCCGCCCCTTCCTTAACAATGGAAGCCAGGGCCCACCCCTTTCTTACCAATGGGAGCTAGGGCCTGCCCCTTCCTAACCAACGGGAGCCAGGATACGCCCCTTCCTTACCAATGGGAGGCAGGTCCCGCCCCTTCCTTACCTATAGGAGCCAGTATATTTATACTCTATATAGTTTTTTTTTATTAATATGTCTACTCTAAACTGTGTGTAGATATGTATGAATATCCATAAATGCCCTTAGTTAAATACTTACTGTACGTTACATATGTGTGCATCCACCAAGACATATTGTTCGTATGGGTAAAATAATTAGCAAAATATTCTGAGTCTGAGTCTGAATTCTGATTCTGAAGAGTTTGGTGAAGACAGTCACAAACAGTCACAGTTCTGACACTACTTGAGTCTCTGAAGTGCACAAACCACAAAACATTAGGTGTACAGAAAATAAACTAACCCGCTCATCAAATGGGCACCTTCCTCGTGACACGGATTATGTTACGTTTTAGTCTTTTCTTTCACACCCCCTCCCAAATCGTTCTTCAGACATTACCTCTCCGGAGACTCCATGCAATTCCCAACACTGGGAAGCAGGAGTGTGGCCAGGCCAAGCTCTCTCCTGCCAGCATACATCTGCTTAAGTTCCTCTTTTAAGAAGCCCAACTAAAGAAAGCCATCAATCACGGGACTCTAATGGCAGCATTTGCATAATGCTTTTGTATGACTCAGACCAGATCATTTACAGCACAGTACAGTCATGTGGAGAAACTTCTCCAGCTTCTGCCAAAAATCATTTACTTTTAATTACAAAATCACGACAAGGGTCAGGAGGAAAAAAATATTTTCCCCCCTTACATTTATGCAGACAATAGCAGCTGTAAACACCCAATAGAGAGGAGAGGCATGAAACATGGAAAACAAAAGTTAGGAAAATAAACCTCAATGTACGAAACTTCTCCCTCAAATTGTCTTTGGCTGCCAAAACACTGCCTGGTCTCTAAAGGACGATAAAGTACACAGGGAAAATGGACTTGAAAATAAATAAAATACACGGTCAGAAAAGAAAACAGAAATATGCCACAACCTGCAGAACACCAGTGGAAACGCAGAATAGGGTGGGGTTTAAAATAAAGTGAAGATGACGTTTGCGGTAATGGGAAAATACATGTAGAGCAAATGTCTTACTGGTATAAGCACTCGAATGGGGGAAATATCTTTACAGGTTTAAATTTGATGAAACATGACGCCGTCATGTCCGACCTCTGGCAAAATCGATAGAAGGTAAAGGCAGCAAAAGAGATGGAGTTAGGATTTCAGATTAAGTTGCAACTTAATAGGGTGAGAAAAATTGCAACCACTAAACCTGCTCGAACGAGTAAGACGTGACACAAAGAAACAGCGGCTCCCTGAAATCAGGGAGGATTAACAAGCATTCCACAACCTGAAGGGAATTCTTTCTTGCCTTTTCGCCCCTTAATAACAGTTCAAATATTTCCTGAATATCAGCAAAAGCCGGTTTCAGGATCGCAGGATTATCTTTGGGTTATTATAATTTCACCTAGAAAGGGACAAGGAAGACGACACACGAGAAGAATGGCAACGTGTCAAATGTGAGCAGATTAACATGATTCATTTAGGCTGTATCCATGGCAGCATATTTCCAAGTGATTAAGTCCACTCTTCCTTATGCCCTCTGGGAACACCATCAGTTTCAATGAGATTCACTCCAACATCTTCTCACACTGGACCTGAATGCCATGTTAACATCATGTGTCTAGACATTTGTGTCTTACACTTCTTGAATCAACCTACTAATTTAGCACTTACTGCAAAAAGAGAGTAATTTTACAGATTAAAAAAAACCCTGCACATAGTTCAATAACTTCTAGCAGATGTATCTATGAAATCGAATCGCACTGGCTGTAGATACAGTCATTAGAGAGTTGTCATAAATCATGCCAACAAAGATATTACTGCAGGAGAGCTTGCTCTGTCAGACAGATACTTTTAATGAAGGAATGTTAAGAATTTCCCTGGATGGATTCCATCTCCAGGATTTATGCTGAACGGGTAACACTTTTCCAGACGTAAACCTTAGGGCACCGGAGGAATCCAGAACTTATAGGCTCCGGGAAAGAGGAGTTTGGTATGCACACTTGCCCCAATCTGAGACATTATATTCAAGTCATGTGAAAGTGCCATCATTTGATACCACCAGTGACTAAAGGTATTTTAATGGAATTAAAAAAAAGCATGCAAGCATGTAGTATGTAGCAGGTCCTCCAGGGGGTGTGTGTGCGTGTTAGTGTACGTGTGTGTGTTTCTATCAGTGCTCCCTGCACATAAAACACTGGGGCTATGAGCTATGAGTGCAGGCTGATTTTAAGCAAGGGCATGTTGATGCAGATATGATGAATGGAGCAAACATCACCACGCAGAAGATCTTCTGTCTACTCCAAGTGTCCTGACGCCATGGAGGAGAGTTCAGGTGACCCTCTTAAGGCAAAGTGAAGACCATTTCTTCTGACTAGGGCTCTGAGAGGTTGAACATGAGGTATTGCACTGTGGCTGGTGTGTTACGTATGGTCACATGTCTGGATCCAGAAAACATCCAGCCAAGAATGTCCACGTGGGGCTTCCTGGATGCTTAAAAACGTCACACTTAAAAACAATTCACTTTTAAGTCTCAGTGATAAGTGTAAATGTGTTAAAAACACCTGGTGCTCCTCTCCTTTGTCTAGGTTGCAAAAAATCTAATAATGTTTAATGATCTATTCCACACTGGGGCCTATGGAAACAACATCCTGAAATCATTTGATATGAAAACATTACTACCAATTTATACAAACCCAAACAGAGGCATTCATTCAAGATAGCAGCCATAGGGCTGTTATGGCTTTGTAGCTGCGTCCGTACACCATGTTAATACTGAAATATACTTGTTCTTCCTGTGTTTCCACATGGCTTTACATACTGGTCCCCAAAAAATGTTTCCCAAAGTGAGCCAAAGTCAATTTAGGGATAATAATGTTAAAATATTTCCTACTTAAGAACTTATGTTATTTGGCTTGTTTGTAATGGGAACCGAGAGAAAGAGGGAAAACTCTAGCCGGGCAGTGGTGATCTGATTCCTGTCCGTAGGATACTGAACGTTCCTTTCACAACCACAGCTATGGTGGTGCAGGCTCGCCTCCACCAGCCGGACGGACCTGCCTTCGCTAAACACGGCACGGGGCTCCCCGACAGGCAGCCCTTGAAGCAAAATAACTGTACGAAGTGTAAAGCTTGTGTTACACAATGTAGTTCATATTTTCTTGCTGTCTTTGACCACACTGTTAATTTTTTATTTCTTTCTTTTAATTTAGGTTTAATGTTTGTGAAAGCTGGTACAGTGAATACTCATTTTAAATAATTCATGTTTTTTCTAGCCTGCCACAACTATTATTATTAGATGATTTACAGTATCATGAACTAAGTTTGATCCTGACAATCTCTGGAGGTTATTTAGGTCATATTTTACCACTGGAATAGATTTGGTACGGAAAAGGTGTCATTTCAACATCCCAGATAATGAGGGAGGAGTGACACGACCTGTCAGAAGGAGCGAATGATGCACCGACATGCAGCCAAACTGGAGATTCATAATGGTGCACAAATGCTTGATGGAAAGTACATATTAGTCACTATGCACGCGGCTTTTTTTCACTTAAAATCTGGAGCAGTCGGTTGGGTTTTCGTGTATTGGAAAACACCTTCGGGTCAGTTACTAATGTGCATCGCATTATTGGAGTGAAGTAGGCACGGAGTAGATAAATGTTTACACAGTCTAATTAATTAGAGTAGGCGAACTGCTCCAACATGAATGACTGTGATTGATTGGAGTAATTAGCAGGCGCCTGCATTCCGCACGCTCACACAGACTCACTTTCAGACTTTCACAATATGAACTGTATTCTAGTCATACTAACCTGTAATTGTAGTACATGCTTTTTCATTATGGCAACTCGTTATTATCTGGGTTCAGATACAGCCCAGCAGTGTTTGTTAGACGGAACACGCCGGCTCAACCGGACTGTCCGGACGGCTAAACATTCTGCAACGTGGCTTCATTAGGGGAAATGGCGAAAACAGGGATAATACCACAAGGCAGGTTGGTTGGTGTATGTGGACAAGTGTGTACAAATATTTGCATTTTGTTGCAACTGTTAATTGGAAAACTGTAATCGTTTCTCCAAGTGTAACTTTCAAATCCACAAAGCATCTGTTTGGGTAATTGTCTAAAGTGGGCTTGGTTTGCTAGCAAACACTATGATCTCTTTCATTTAGCTTTCATTGTGTTCGTCATGCAGTTCAAAAGTTTTTGGTCATTCACAGATTGAGAAAGTAAAACTCCTTCCCAGGATTTTACTCAAACTTGCTGGATTTTCTAATTGGTGTAATCCAGGTAAAATTAGTGGAATTAACACAGTCCAGGAAGTCTGAGCAAAATGTTGGTGAGGACTTTTACTTTCTGAACCTGCATGTCCACCTTGGGTCATTCAACTCTAAAGGTAAAGTCACACGACACTGTTAAGTTGGCGGACATATATCGTTAATGCCGCACTTCTCTCCTATACAGCACGCCAAAGCAGTATTTGATAAATGGTAGTGTGTCCCAATACGTAGTTTGTATTAAACATAGTATGTGCGTACTGCGGATTGAGCCAAGCTTTACCTGTGGAACAGCGTGTTCTGAGACGAATCTAGCGTGTTCTGAGACGAGTCTAGCGTGTTCTGAGACAAGTCTAGCGCGTTCTGAGACCAATCTAGCGCGTTCTGAGACGAGTCTAGCGTGTTCTGAGACGAGTCTAGCGCGTTCTGAGATGAGTCTAGCGCGTTCTGAGACCAATCTAGTGCGTTCTGAGACCAGTCTTGCGCCTTCTGAGACCAGTCTTGCGCCTTCTGAGACCAGTCTAGCGCCTTCTGAGACCAGTCTAGCGCGTTCTGAGACCAGTCTAGCGCCTTCTGAGACCAGTCTAGCGCCTTCTGAGACCAATCTAGCGCCTTCTGAGACCAATCTAGCGCCTTCTGAGACCAGTCTAACGCCTTCTGAGCGCCATTTGGGCCCCAGCCACCGCCTCGCTTCCACGAGCTGGGCGTAACCGCCACGGCGCTCATCGACAGTGATGTAACGCGCACTCTTTCAGAAGACGACTGTATTCGTGTTCTGTTTTATCAAATCGGCGGACGATTCCTGATATCCTGGCAGGCTAGTCACGCTGGGCTAGCCTCCTTTTGGCCAGACACGGAGAGCACTCCGTGTATTTACGCAGACGCGCTTGCCAAAGGCCATAGCGCCGAGGCGCGCAGGAGCAGGGGAGCGCTAACACGCTGCGTCTGTCATCTCCTCCACGCCTGTCAGCGCTGCGCCGTCGCTAGTGGTTTCACGCCGAGCAGCAAGCATCCAACTCCGCACAGCCTCCGTTTCCCTGCAAGCATATGGACACAAGGCCTCAGTTGACCACCTCACCGGCTGGGGGAAGAATTCGTCTGCAACATAACCCGTCAAAAGAGATTTTGTTTTATACGTGAGCATATATATGAACCCTTGTCACCTTTGTCCTCTCAACTCTTTAAAGACGTTTGTAGGATGCTAATGTGTGGATAAGTTGTATATAAGTGTACTATCAGCCCACGGCTGCCATTGAGATACAGTGTGTGTACATATTAACTTTAGTCTGATGTGAAATCAATTTTTAAACATCACATACATGAGTAGATATTAAACATGAGATATGGAGATATCTGCTCCATCAGAAGACAGTAATATAGCCTACTGAAGTATCTGTGAACACTGCCACTATGGGGATTGAAAAGAAAAAAAGTGGCTTTTGACAACTAGCACATGAATGAACAAGGCTGTATTTTAGACACACACACACACACACACACACACACACACACACACACACACACACACACACACACACAGGTAGTGCGAGTGTGTTGTGTGGGCACTAGCAGAAGACTGACGGGTGTCCAGGGAGAGGCCGTGTTTACACTAAGCTGGTTAATGTCAGCTCACAGGGCGAGTTTCGGACTGGGAGTCCCATCTCTGCAGACAGTCCTGGACTGTTATTCCCACTCATTAATCAGCTGGCTAATTTGTTTTTACGTGGCCTCACTGACACAGAGCACCTATTATTACAGAGGCAGGGACCGGGGGATCCTTCACAAGAGCAGTCAGCCTCACAATGAGAGTGCCAGAGACCAGCGGGGGGCGCTGTCAGTGTCCTGCAGCGTCCCATGACAGGTGTGTGTGTGTGTGTGTGTGTGTGTGTGTGTGTGTGTGTGTGTGTGTGTACACGTAGACAGGCCACTGTGTTCATATATTGTGATGGGCAATATATGAACATTGTCCAAGACTGGTCACATATTACTTCATCTACTGACATGCAAGGGTGGTGAGGGATATTCAGTTTAAAGTAAGGAAAATGAAATAAGTACTGATCCCAATTACATTCATCCCTCAGGGAAAAAAGACATGTGGATAAAACTGAGTACAGTGTAGATTGCTGGAAAAAAACTGCAATCGATTAAAATGAGGAATAACAGGAAATGGGTTCTTTGACAAATCAGTGCGAATAGATCCCCCTACTCCACCCTTACTCCACCCCTACCCCCAACTCCACCCCTACTGCCCCCCTACTCCACTCCTACTACAGCCCTACTCCACCCCTACCCCCCACTCCACCCCTCCTCCACCCCTACTCCACCCCTACCCCCCACTCCACCCCTCCTCCACCCCTACTCCACCCCTACCCCCAACTCCACCCCTACTGCCCCCCTACTCCACTCCTACTCCACCCCTACTCCACCCCTATCCCCCACTCCACCCCTCCTCCACCCCTACTCCACCCCTACCCCCAACTCCACCCCTACTGCCCCCCTACTCCACTCCTACTACAGCCCTACTCCACCCCTACCCCTCACTCCACCCCTCCTTCACCCCTACTCTACCCCTACCCCCAACTCCACCCCTACTGCCCCCCTACTCCACTCCTACTACACCCCTACTCCACCCCTACCCCCCACTCCACCCCTCCTCCACCCCTACCCCCAACTCCACCCCTACTGCCCCCCTACTCCACTCCTACTCCACCCCTACTCCACCCCTACCCCCCACTCCACCCCTCCTCCACCCCCAACTCCACCCCTACTGCCCTCCTACTCCACTACCACTACACCCCTACTCCCCCCTACTGCCCCCTACTCCACTCCTACTGCCCCCTACTGCCCCCTACTCCACTCCTACTGCCCCCCTACTCCCCCTACCCCCCCAGTCCACCCTTCTCCCCCTCCCCCTTACCCCTCCTACTCCACCCCTACTCCCCCCCTACTCCACACCTACTCCTGTGGAACTGGCCAATCAAAGAGCAGGATGGATGGGCCTTGGTGGTGATGGCCAATCAAAGAGCAGGATGGACGGGCCGTGGTGGTGATGGCCAATCAAATAGCAGGATGGACGGGCCTTGGTGGTGATGGCCAGGCAGCCAGCTGAGTTAACAAGTGAAGAACTCATTCCAGCTGTTTTAGTCTGTGCGCGTACAAACGTACTGATGGTACATGTCTGGACTTTTACACTGCTCTTACTGGCCTCTCATTTAACAATATGCTGTCTGATATTTGGTGATTGTTTGCATTCTAAAACATACACAACAGGAATGGGTCCTGTTTGGACCATGTGCAGATGTTTCTGACTTCTCTCTTAGCTTGACTTGTTCAATTATACTAAAGCAAAGCCCACATTGGCATGTAATTAGACATTATTTCTATCTCTGAATAAATCATCCACATAAAATAAAAGTTATATTTGCTGTGGAGCCAGTGTAAATAGGTGGGAAGTGCCCATACTGTAGGACTGACAAGCTCCAAGCTTTTCTGAAAAGATCTCGGAGAATCTGAGAACTTTGGAGATGAACATAGAGGGGAAAATGGAGAGGAGAGGTACTGCATCTGAAGCATATTATGGGTTCTGGAGTATTGTGAAGCTTTCTGGAGCTCTGAAGTGCACTACTGCCACACATGCTATGTTACCTCACACACACACACACACACACACACACACACACACACACACACACACACACACACACACGAAGTGAGCCTCATTTGTTCATTTATAGGGGCCTTTCTACGTGTGGAGTCATTATGTTTGGATAGGAAAAATTAAATCTAAAAGCCTACATGATGAATCATGTGCCAGATAAAGACAGGGAGGATATTTATAATAGTAAACTGACCTTCATTTAACCTGCTGCTATGTTTTAGTTTTCCATTTTTGTTGTTAATTTTGGTACGTAAAGCGAAAAGGATTAAAACAAGCAATATTACTCACAGAATGTTTGTGCAATTAAAACCTGTCAGAATAAATTTCACACTAGCTTTTTACTGTTTACTAAAACAGTTCAGAATGTTGTACATGCACTATGGGTGTAATATTTTTCATTTACATTTAACATGCGCTTTTATCCAGAGTGATTTACAAAGTGCTTTGTCATGTAATAGTACACAGAAGTCAGAGTCCAGTTCACACTGAACATACTGTAGGTTTCACTTATTTTGAATAGTGCACAGGTTTGACCACTCAGTGCCGTCAAGTCCAACCAGCTTTTCACAACGATGGAGTCTGCAAAGAGTATTGGTAAAGTATATTGGTATAGTGTAGTGGGTAACAATACTGTCTCTCCTACTGTGTGGGCAAATGCACCATACTATAACAATAAGAGTACTTGGAGAAGATTGTAGCATGCGTTGGTGCATCCATGTGTTTCCGCACATGCACCTGACACCCCGTCCTTGACTGACCCACCACATGGAAGCTTTTCTATATTAGAAAGCTGCAGGTGGGGGTTTTATCTCCTGTGCGTCGTTTGCACGTGTCATAGTGTGACTGACTCACAGGCCAATGAGTGAAGCTCACCAGAATGAACTCACATTTCATAACATCATGATGTGAGTCCACATTTAACATCATTTGATGCGTCCGTCAGTCCGGGCTCACAGGCTGTCCTGCGTTCTCCGTGCACTAAGCTGTAATGTCTGTACTGGGATGGTCCAGGATGGTAATGTGCACTTATTCACACAGCTGTTGGTTATAGTGTCTAGTCAGTGGTACCTGGGGTCCTCTTCTACGCAGGTAAGTGGGGACCGCACTACTGCACAACTGGGCAAACACCCAAGTGGACAGCCTGGCCATGTCCATCACTCCTCCTACAGTTGTTGGAGCACATGTAGCTATGAGCTCATCCACCACGGTGCCCTAAGAAAGACGACTGGGGAGATCTTCGTGCCATCAAGCTCCCAGAGTAGCCTCCCAGTGCACCTTCAGCCCAGCATCCCATAGCATGGAGTATTTATCGTTCTCAGGGAACGGTCCCATATGTACATATGTATATGATCTAATCCGTATTATCTAATCTAGCTATCAAATTCACCAAAGTGCTAAATCACAGGGAACATATGAAGTCTATTCATACAGCAAACGTAAATGTTTTAGCATGACAAAGTAAGTCCAACTCTACAGTAACTCTCTATTGGAAGTGGCAGAAAAAAGCCTGTGGAATGTAAACGATGGTAAGTAATTCTCCACACCTAGAACCTCTTCTTCATTATAAGGACATCAGTGGCACCAGATGGCTGGGGTTCCTCTCTCAGTCATTTTTACCCTGAAACCCAAGTTTACACAAACAGCTGTGGTCTTACTGGATCCCACAAAAAGGAATGGTATTGTCATCATCGTCATCGTCACCGTCACCATCTTCAACCAGAGGAGCAGCCTGGGATACAGGAGCATGATGGATGTAGAGGGAGAAGCTGTCGTGGGGCGTTGAAGAATGATCTGGTGTGTAGTTTGTTCACACCTCTGTCTGATGTTGATCGTACACACTCCATACATTACAGTCTGTTGGAGTCGAGCTGTTGGGCTGGTCTGCGTTCTTGCGACGTTTGAAGGGTTCCTGAAATGTTCCTCCATTCTTCTCATCTCAGTCCTGCTCCTTAAAGCTCCACCTCCAATCTTCTTTTTGATCATGTCTAGATTTAGATTTAGGATGGTTAGACAATATCAGTTATCCTAACTAGTTCAGATGCCCACATCAGTCTAGTAAGGACATGTTAAGGTCTGGACAGGACTGCAAACCTCTACGCTAACTCCACTTTCTGTTACATAGCAAGAACTGACAACTGCCCTCTGAAATACGGCAAACTGCTGGCATGGGGGATACGGCCCTGTCAACTCTTCTAAAAATAACACTGGGGGTTGGTGGGTGTCTTTCGAGGGACTTCATCCAACGCAGATTATAGACAGCACTCCCGGCTAGGAAAACCTGCGGTTTGAAGGCCAGACCGTCTGAGCACTCCATTGTGGTTTTCGGCTCTCGATCCCGGGTCCCACCGCTGGGTTATTTATTGCGAGGAGACCGCCACCGCGGCCGGAGTTATTAATCCTGAGAACAGAAACGGTGCAGTCTGTCACGGCGACTGGGGCAGGCATCCGGGCCGAGACGCACTTCATCTGCTGGTGGTGTGACGACTACGTATGAATGCTGGTTAGACATGAGGTGGTATGAGCTGATCTGTATGTGCACTCTCTCTCTCTCTCTCTCTCTCTCTCTCTCTCTCGTCAGGCCACATCCTGCCCCTGACAGACCCATCGGGGAGGGTGACTACAAGGGCTAATCCAAAGGATCCATTGTGCACACAGTAGCGCATGTGTCCTTACCTCATGTGTCCTGGTGACCCACCATGCGAGGATGTGAATGAGGACGAGCTCTAGGCTGGGGGCCACGGGGGCGGAAACAATAAATCCAACAGGGCAAAAGGAATATTTGTATTGAGGGGCCTTCATTAGATCGGCTGGACACTTGCAACAGGTCTGCAGAAGTGACTTCTCTGAGCTGTCAAAGACCGAATTGTTTCTGTTGTCCTCTCCCTCTCTCTCTCTCTCCATCTCTCCCTCTCTCTCTCCCATCCTCCCTCCTTTTCTTGTTATTTATTTCACATTTCTGTGGTGTGCCATGCTGATCCAGATTGTCCCGGCTCTGTCTGCCCCACGACAGTCTGGCCCTGTTCTCCAAACAGCACAACAGTGGCTGTTGGTGCCCCGTGCGGGAAAGGCGGGCGAACGCGTCAACGTGCGCCCGCTGCCATGACGTGGCCTGGCACCTGCTCAGGCACACGTAGTAAAGCATATCAGGCACCATATAAATCCCGCTGGAGGGAAAACACATGGAAAAAAAAAAAAAAAAAAACAAAAACACAGTGCTAGCTAACGAATGGGAGGCAGCGAAGGGCCAGGGGGAGGGGCCACGTTCACAAAGGCGGCCACGCTCTGGCCGGGACACAGAAAGCAGTCACAAGGGGTTAATTGTAGGTGTTTCAGGAGAACGTGTCATTAAAAAGCCGGACTGTGTGCAGGGAGCTGTGTTTACATTGTACTTGGTTGGTATAGGAGGGGTTTGGGGGGGGGGGGGGGGGTAATGAGCTGAAATGATTCTGAGCAACGGAGGGATGTGACCACGCGGCCTCCTCTTATTTAAGCGAGACCCTGGGGATTGTTTTCATTGAAAATAACATCACGCCGCAACGAAGCCCCCTAAATTAATCCCAATTTACATATGGCCGACATGAGCTTCCCCACCAGCCTGTGCAGGGCCATGTGCCACACGACCCCGGCCCACTGTGACTGACTAATTAATTACTCCCCAGGTGCAAGAATTAAACGGAAAGAGGTGTAATGGGCCTCAGACGGTGTGGTGTTTTCATTAGTCCCTCTCTCTCTCTCTCTCTCTCTCTCTCTCTCTCACACACACACACACACACACGTATGTAGGCCAGACTTGCACATACCCACTCCTGCCCCCACCCACACTCACTAGTGCGTAGGCTAGAAACACATGCCTACTGATAAACCCGCAGGCGTGTAAGCACACGTACGCACGCATGCTTCACACGTGCACATGGATGGTGCAGTCCTTGGTGGTGTCACTTTTCTCCAACCAACTGTCATTAGTTGTCTGGAAATTCACGTCTCCCTCTCTGGAGGGAGAGCCACCCAGCACCCTGTGTGTGTTTTGCTGCTTTCACAGATCGTCATAGCTCCTCCCATCAGCTGATGAATATTCATCAGCTGTTGATTATTCATCAGCATTTTAAAAGTGAGCCTTGTCATTTCTACGGTTACAGCTACCGTGATATACTGACTGTCTGATGTTTTGCTTATTAAAATAGGGGAATAATATGTTCAACCCTACGCACACATATACGCAGCAATGCATATTATGGATGTAAATGATTCCCATGTGGAACAGGGGGCAGCAGTATGACTGAGGCCCTTGTCTCCAGTCTGACAGGTCTTCAGGGAAGACGTTTCAAACATCTTCCACTAGGGGGAGTCAAACCCCAGTGGGATATACAGTCCATCTTACATAGTTTATATTACACACTAAAAGGGCAGCTACTGTGCACTGTAGGCCTCCATTTATTTTTAAAAGTAACTCAATGCTTTTTCACCACTGTTAATTAAGGTTTACAGCTTCAAGCCTATTTCGACTCCTATGTTGGCCAATTTGACTGTTCCAAGATAGTACAACTCTGTACCTTATGCTTTCTGTCCTTATGGTCTGTCCAGTTAAATATAACAAGGGTCTTTTAATGACCAATGAGTGATGAATAGCCCTTATGTGTCATTACAACGGACTTGTGTGAGAAACCAGTGTCCAGTGGAATACAGAAAAATATACAACACAGGCAAATAGAGCCACAAAACAAAAATTAAACTCGGTGCTCACATAAGCGGGTTATTTTAAATGGCTGGTTTATCGCTGCCCTACAGGGGTACTTGGTCACTACGGCTGAAGATAGCAAAATATTCAGAGTTGTTCTTTGGGGTTTTCGTGCACAAGAATGTGGAGATGTCAGACGCTCCTTGTTACCCTGTACAGGCCATGATGAATCCTTACTGCCCAGGTTTAAATAGGCGAAATGAGCAAAGGATCGTTTCATGGAAGTGGAGAAAGGTGAAAGGGTGAAGGGAGATCGTGCTACTGGCTAGCTGTGTTTGGACAGGCTTAAACAATTTGGACGAGGTGGCTAGTTGGGCAGACTGGTGGGGTGAGGGAGGAGTTATCTACCTTCATGTGGGCAGACTGGTGGGGGTGAAGGAGGAGTTATCTACCTTCATGTGGGCGGGCTGGTGGGGTGAGGGAGGAGTTATCTACCTTCATGTGGGCGGGCTGGTCGGGGTGAGGGAGGAGTTATCTACCTTCATGTGGGCGGGCTGGTCGGGGTGAGGGAGGAGTTATCTACCTTCATGTGGGCGGGCTGGTGGGGTGAGGGAGGAGTTATCTACCTTCATGTGGGCGGGCTGGTCGGGGTGAGGGAGGAGTTATCTACCTTCATGTGGGCGGGCTGGTGGGGTGAGGGAGGAGTTATCTACCTTCATGTGGGCGGGCTGGTGGGGTGAGGGAGGAGTTATCTACCTTCATGTGGGCGGGCTGGTCGGGGTGAGGGAGGAGTTATCTACCTTCATGTGGGCGGGCTGGTGGGGTGAGGGAGGAGTTATCTACCTTTATGTGGGCGGACTGGTGGGGTGAGGGAGGAGTTATCTACATTCATGTGGACGGGCTGGTCGGGTGAGGGAGGAGTTATCTACCTTCATGTGGGCGGGCTGGTCGGGTGAGGGAGGAGTTATCTACCTTCATGTGGGCGGGCTGGTCGGGTGAGGGAGGAGTTATCTACCTTCATGTGGCGTAGAATGCTGAAATGAGCTCAGAATGGGACAGAAAATAATGAAACAAAATGTCTATATCAATACTCTTATTTTCCCATATGTAATTCTTTCATATTAAGGGCCTGGGAAGTTTTTAGGGGTAAAATCTCTCTCTCTCTCTTTCTCTGTCTTTGAAAACCTGGTGTAGCCCGGTCACCCCTGGTGCAGTCTCCCCAGAAGGGGGGGGGGGGGACATAGACCCCTCCACACGGCAGGCGGTGGAACCAAACCTGCATCTCTGTTGGCGCCTCTCTTCCAAGCCAACGTCTGGAAAAGTAGCGGTCCCTGCAGGTAGGACACCATCAGAAATGAGAGGCAGCCACTGTCTTGCATGTTAAAAAAGTCCAGCTCTCAACGTCCTGAGGCCAAGAGGGCTAAAATACTATTTGATTTCGTTTTGAAGGCAAACTTCCAGTGCTGCTGCACTCTGGTCACGTTAGCTCTTAGGGTCACTTTCATTTCAGATCAACTGCTATATTCTCAGAGGCTCTTTCCCTCCCTGGGAAATCGGAATAAGCAGAGGGATGTCTGCTGTCACAGCTCCGCAGGAACCATACGAATAAAACCCAGGCTGACATCCTGACCACTGGCCTCCGTGCGACAGATATTTAAAACGTCACGCTTTGACATGAATTTCATTATGCGGGTTTATGATTTAGGCATCGATCGTTGAAGGGAAAACCCTCACAAAACAGTGATTCACGGCCTTTTTGTAAATATTCCTTTTGGCAGGCATCTCCAGCGAGGCTCGTGGGTATGAGTTTTCCAGAGTCCTGGTGACCTGCAGTGGAAGGTGCAGCAGTCATGGGCCTCCTCGCTTCATTAATTCAATTGGGGAGGGCCGCAGGACAGACTCGTAAAGCCCTCCTGTCTGAGCAAGGTCCCGCCTTTCACACAGCCGCCCCGTGTCACGGCCCCAGCAGAGCTAAATCAACATCATTGGAGCACCGTGCTGACAGACGCAAAATCAACGAATCAAGGTCATAATTCTGCGCACTTTAATTTACATATCTTGCATAAACATGATTTATATTGCATATATTTCACTGACTTGACAAAAGTGGTTCACAAAATAGAACCAACTCTCAAAGATATTAAACATGTAACCAGTTACTTTTCTCTGTTCTTATAATGTATTGTGCTGTGGGATACTATATCTAGTTGGAGCCATTTACTAGGCCAATGAAATTCATAGATATGTTAATGTTTAATAGATCTCTCCAAATTTAGATTTTACAGATAAGAAGGATATTATCAGCAAAACCGAACGAAACCGAAATGAATTTGCAAGTTATACCCATGCTAAATCAAAAGCTTCTGAGCTTTCTTCTAGGCTATTGTCTTAGGACAGGCCTTACCACATTTACTGAGAGAAAACATGAAGATACACTTATTTAAGGCAATAACTCATTTTGGATATCAGCTTAATATTTCAAATATTAGCCTAAACTAAACAGTATCACACACATAAGACTCAGAAGAAGCAGAGCTTCAACTGTGACTGTTGGGGGTGTGGTTCTCTGTAATCAAGAGTGGGGTAACTGACATAGTCATTAACTACTAATGAGAGGTGAGGGGGTCAAAGCTCCATCTTGGATCACCCTGGGCCATTTTTTTCTTCCATGGGAGATGACTCAGGCTGCAAACCTTCAAAGCAGTGACACCCAGTGATGATAGCTGTGCTTTGTATAACAGCTAAATACAAATGTTCAAATCTACGCAACTTGTACATGTAACTTGGGTATGTTGATGCATAATGTGTAATGTGCCTATTATTTGTATAATATTTTATAATTCATCATTAACTAATTCTTCTTTCCTTCAAGAAATTAAAATTGTGTGTTTTAAGGGGCTTTTTTTTGGGGGGGGGGGTGTGTCTGCTGTGAACATGGACCTTCCGTAAGAGAGGCACGGTTGATCTTAGTGAGTCTGTGCCATTCACTCTTCCTCTATTCACCGCTATTACGTTTCTTTAACTTCTATTCTTTCTTCTTTCGCTGTTTCTGCAGCTTTTAATTTACAGCCGTTGTAGCTAGAACGTCCCCCTCACCCACCCAGGTCCCCTCTCCCTTTCCAGCTTACCATAAATAAGAGTGGCGTGATGTGTGAATGAAGCCATGTCCGTACTCCAAGGCTGGAACAGAAGCACAATCCCACTCGTTTTGTCTTTTTTATTCTGATAAAGACACTGTCATAGTATGTTCATCCCCTAGTAGTAATCTCTCTGTTGACTGTCTAGCGTGACCTGTCAAATGGTCCCATGTGTTTATTTTTAATGACTGAATAATTACCAAGACATCGTGTTTAAAACCACCTGGTGGTGAAGCTGTTTTTTTTTGCAAAGCTATTGTGAATTACATAAACAAGGAGACTAGGATGGAGATGGGAAGAGATGGAAGAAAATATTCTAGAGGCTCAGAAGGATGATGAGGAAAACACTGAAAAAGAGAAATGAAAACAGAAGCTAACAAGGATGTTCTGGAGAAGTAAGAGAAGGTCTAGAAAGTGAGGCTGGCCGAAAAAAGAAATAAGGCAGACAAACGAATGAGAGAAAAGAAGAACCAGAAGAGGAGGACAAATCAGGCATGTGTGGAGCACCTCTGAAGAACAGATGAGTAAGATCAGCTGGAGATCATCTGGAGATCAGCATATAACAGCATGTAAATGACAGATGAAGTTCAAGCATTCTGTGTCTCCATCTCCGTCTTTTTCTCTTGGACTGCTATCTCAGCAGATCCATCTCTTCATTTTGTCTCTTTTTCTTCTCCATCTCTTCTCTCGCTACAGTCTCCTCTGTCTTTCTGTCTTTCCATCTGTTCCATCCCTGTCCTGGAGAGCTGTCCCCACCTCTGTTCTCACTTTCCTCCTCTTTCAAACTTCTCCCTCTTTCTCTAGATCTAGGAGCTTCTGCACATCCATGTCAGCTCTATCAAACTCCTCCTTCTTCTTCACTTTCCAACTCCTTCTCCATCTTCCCTATCACACTCTCAGTGGGCATATATCCATCTTCCCTTTTGTCACCATCTTTCCTCTCTCGCTTCCTGCTTCATCTCCTCGTTCTCCTCACCCTGAACTTCACCCATGCTCTACTGCACCAGTGGGAGCTGTACGCACCTCACTGTCCAGAGTCACTACCGTGGTCGGCAGTATGTCCAGCCTGAACCTCATCAGCTACATCTTATCAATACACTTAGAAGAAGTTCAGGACATATGTTAAGATTAACTGTATCAGGTGAAAACCTTTGATTTGGATACTAGAACATTGGTTTCATGTTGGATGAATAATTTGGATGATTGTAGACCAGTGCTGGTCACTAAGAGAGTCGGTGAGCTGCAGGTTTTGAAGGTTGAAAGGTCAGATGATGATTGACAGATACACTGCTGCATCAGCATTGATTACTTTAGTCTAGAGTTTTCTCACTGTAGGATTACAGAGTAAAAACAACTGCTACTTTATATACATAAACTAAACTAAATAATGGTAATCTAATACATGTTGATATTCATTCCTTCTTAACCACGATCACATTTTGGGGAAGTATTAATTTAAGCTTCATCACAGCTTCATGTAACCTCTATCACACTATCAGCACTAAGAAACCATTGTGTTCAATACCAATGCAAGGTTGTATAGTATAACAAAACACTATAAGAGTGCTTCTGCAGTGCAGTGAAAATAGATAATAAATAATACACAAGCATATATAGTAAATACAGAATATAAAAAAATATGAAAACAAATATGAAGATCAGATGTTTGCTAGTTAGACTAGTTAGACCCTATCCTAATTAGACTAGTAGTGAAGGGCTATCCTAGTTAGACTAGTTAGACCCTATCCTAATTAGACTAGTAGTGAAGGGCTATCCTAGTTAGACTAGTTAGACCCTATCCTAATTAGACTAGTAGTGAAGGGCTATCCTAGTTAGACCCTATCCTAATTAGACTAGTAGTGAAGGGCTATCCTAGTTAGACCCTATCCTAATTAGACTAGTAGTGAAGGGCTATCCTAGTTAGACCCTATCCTAATTAGACTAGTAGTGAAGGGCTGTCCTAGTTAGACTAGTTAGACCCTATCCTAATTAGACTAGTAGTGAATGGCTATCCTAGTTACACCCTATCCTAATTAGACTAGTAGTGAAGGGCTATCTTAGTTAGACTAGTTAGACCCTATCCTAATTAGACTAGTAATGAAGGGCTATCCTAGTTAGACCCTATCCTAATTAGACTAGTAGTGAAGGGCTATCCTAGTTAGACTAGTTAGACCCTATCCTAATTAGACTAGTAGTGAAGGGCTATCCTAGTTAGACTAGTTAGACCCTATCCTAATTAGACTAGTAGTGAAGGGCTATCCTAGTCCTAGACACCAGCTCACCTGTCCTGCTACTGTTTACGTTTGCATAGACGTGGCTCTTTAATGCAGGGCTATATGCTCAGAGGGCTGGGGAGAAGGGGGGAGGAACCCTCTGTTAGGCCCCGCCTCATCGAGCCCGCCCCTCCCCCCTCAGTGCCGTCCATCACCAAGTCCTGGTCAGGCCGCTGATGGGAATCCCAGAGCAGTGGGGCGGCCGCGGGCAGCTGGGGGAACCATCAGGGTCTGTGTCTGCACAGCAGACTGCAGGAGAGCAGATCCCAGAGGAACACTCCCTCAGGTAATCTGCATGAATATGAGCTAAGAGCCTCTTTTCCACTTTAACCATGAGCCCTGCGGGAGACGCCTGGGACCTGATGCATATGCCATCACGTTCACAGACCAATAATTTACCTGCAAATGCGGATTTGCAGAGATTTGTTGATTACCGTTTGGTTCTAGAATGCTATAAAGACTCGATCTTTATAAAAGGAGGGATTTCAAAAGCCTTGGCACCCAAAGGGGCACATAATTATTTCTAAACACAGTAAAACTGATGTAGTGTAATAACATATGTTAGCCTCATTAAATTTCATTAAAAATGGAGCCAGGTGCATGAAGCTTGAATATGAAATGGAATAAAACTTTTATCCAAAGGTTGTACCGACAGTTTTATTCACACATACAATCAGTATTATGTAGAGGATGTCAAAAATCCTGTGCCAAACCAAGATTGTGACTGGCAGGATTGGTGCTGTGATATTTAAATAATTGGACAGTGACTTATGTAGTTTTATTTTCGTTTTCGATCACACTGATATGAAAGGAAATTATGACTTTAAGGTTAAAACTGACATTTGTCCCATTAACCTCCCAAGCATTGTTTCCCTCAGAGTTACATGCCAGATGCAGTGTGCTGAAATACCTAAGACGTCTGCGATTTCCCTTACATACAGAATGCCCAAATGCTGGTGACCTGCCAGCCTGCTGAGGTTACTTCCAGCCTTAATCTCACTCACCTGATCCAGTTAATCAAGTCCAGTAGCATCTTAATGATAGAGGCAGGTGTGCTAGATCAGTATTGAGCTATACTCTGCAGGGCTATAGATCACCAGGATCAGACTTGGGCACCCCTGACTGGAATGAATATTCTAGAATAGGATATACATGAATCCTGAAAGGTTTGGAGAGAAGAAACTTGCATTAAAATCATTGCTCACTTGAGGCCGAGGGAGACCATCAACCGGACTTAATGTCCAATAGAAAAAAAAAAGACAACAATGAATCAATTTCCCCAACGCTTACCAAAAGTTCTGATGCATCTGAAGCGCTTCCAGAACTCGGAGGTCAATTTATGCCTTCTCTTTCTTTTCTCCAAGAGCAATAAAAGAGAAACGCAGAAACCACCCAGTTATGGCCCATTTCACTTTGGACCGTTTGCTTCATGTCCTCTCCTTGTCTTGGCCCAGGGACAGACAGAGTCCCTTACCTGCATTTAGATGCAATTACCTCCTTAAGGAATGGCCTGCAGGAGGTATGCGTAGCATTTTCTAAACTAAAGGTGCTTTTAGTAAAAAGCCCCAAAGTGACACAGAGGGCCATTCTGTTTTTTCGGGTTTTCTGCGTTGAATCAGCGGAGGCGGCTTGCGTGTCCCAGCGCCACAGTGAACTAACGGCAGGACTAACAGACGTAGAGCAGGTAACGAGGCTCTCTGTGTTACCGCTCCAGGCTGAGTCTAGCTAAATGAGCTGCATGATTTAACAAAAGAGAAGAGAAGCTTCAATTACAAGCCATTTTGAAGGCATTTTTGCTATGTTCTGGCCCTAAGACGCTTTTACGACTTATCCGACGTGTCCTTTGCTGTGTTATGCTTAAGTGCACGGTGGTTTTTGCACGCTCAGGATCGGCAGCTGGGTTCATGTTCAGCCTTGGAAGGTAACCCAGGGAGTCCGTCATCCGTTGCAGTGTGAGAGCCGCGTTCACTTGTGATCAGGACAATTGCCAAAAGGCCAACCTAGTCATGCCAAAGTCTTCCTTCTGCTCGACAATGTGAAAGAGAAATAAATAACTATGTGTGGTTGTACTCTTATAGGGGCAGACAGGGTTTTCATAATATTTGGGTGTCAGTTCGCTCCTTCTTCCTCCTCTTACCACATGCAAATTAGGACCACGCCACCGTCTAGCCCTACACCCCACTGGTCAAACAGGCCGCTAACATCTGGCTCACCCTCTCTGATTGCTGATTACACCATCAGGAGTCTTTTTTTATAATTTGGCCCAGCCAGACCCCATCACCGCTTCACGGAGCACGAGGTGAAGAAACCCACAAGCTGTAAATTAACCACATACGTTACCCCAGGCCCGAGGCCCGGTCACTAAGCACCCAGGCGGTACGCTCCCGAGCGCCCCCCCCCCCTTCCCCCTCTCTTTTGGTGGATGATAAAAGAGAACACATGAGGAGAGATTCTCCTGATGGCTTTAGCAGTGCTCTGAAATGCTGCCTTGCCTAATATTAAATCACCGCTTGTGTTTTTTTTTGCATCTGCCTATGTGCTCAAAAGAGACCGAGACAGTAGTGCCAAGCTCTCATAAAGACAGGAGTTACAGCTTGGCGAAAAAGGCCATGTTAGCGAGTGCGGCAGGTATCAACAGGCCTTCCCGATCCAGTAGCTCCATGGAGCGGCAGGGGGGGCGTTCACCACCACACCTCCGCTGCTCGCACCTGCGGTGTCACAGGTGAAGAACTCTGAGGTCACCCTGCAGCAGGAAGCTACAAAACCAGAGAAGTTGCGGCTGGTGGAAGGATTAGGATTAGGATTAGGATTAGGATTAGGATTAGGATTAGGAAATGACCTGCACCAATAACATCATAAATCAGCATGATTCACCTGGAAGTGCAGTGAGCCTGACATGAAGAACAGGGCAACATGAATATTATTTTATTATTTTTAAATACTTGCATGATTGAATGCAAACTTTTAAATTGAAATAGCCCCTAAGTAAATGTTTAAATCAGAACATTCATTCAAAGAGTTCGTCAGAACTTTTTCTTTGAAGTTGGTACTTTTATTGCTGCTATAGCATCAACTGCATTAAAATGTCTTGCCATCGGTAATGACAAATCCTTAATCCATGCCCTGATCTCAGCATCACCGAGTCTGTTTGGGATTACATGAAGAGATTTGAGCATTTGAGCAAACCTTCATCCACAGAAGGTCTGAGGTTAGTTCTACAAGATGTTTGGTACAGCCTCCCTGTCAAATTCAAAACCCGTTTGCAAGTGTACCTACAAGAGTAGATGCTGTTTTGAAGAGTAGTCACAAAATATATAAATTTGATTTAGATTTCGGTTTTGTTCATTCACTTTGCAGCGCAAATGAGACCAGAGTCCTTTGGGTTGTGAACATGCTAACCTAAGGGTAGGCTAAGCCAAGATAAGTGCTCCACTCTGGCAAAACTGAAGCAGTTTATAGATATAGATACTGATTCAATTAAGCAAATAATTCAATCATTAATCACACAGTAAATTAGTGTAATATCCTGCACATGACCTAAAAGTTACAGCATGCATGAGATGCCATGATTTGCGAAAACAGGGACGCAGTAACCAATCATGATGTTGCTGTCATACCTTTACGGTGAGCTCAGGACTGAGAGGAACAACAGCGCGGTGACCACAAAAGCTAAATGATAAATGATAGGACAGCACCGTGCTCGCTCCCACAGCACACGCAGGGCTGAGATATGGATCGGCCCCACAGCCACGGGCCTCCCCGGCGTGCCTTTATCGGCCGGGTGTGCAGCCCCTCGCTTCCTGTGAGAGGGCCCGGCGAATGGCGCAAACGCGCGCAATCCGCGATCTCGTCGTCAATCTCTCGTCGGGACGCTCCGCTTGCTCCACAAGTCTCCTCTTGCGCTCCGTTTGCTCCACAAGTCTCCTCTTGCGCTCGGCATCCTGAGTGATGTAATCGCCGCTGGAGTAAACAGCGGTAATTGCAACGCGGGACAGGGGCGATTTGTGGCGGCTCACTCAACCTGTGTGTCACTGTTTTTTTTGTTTATGGTGTGTCGAAGAAGTGGCGGAAACGCTGGAGGCTGCTGTGGACGTGAGTCATAGTAGCAGTACCTATAATTAGGTAGAGGAGAGATTGAAGGGATTTGTTCATTCAGAGAGGAGATTTCAAAAGTCTTTCTGTCACAGTAATGTTGTAGAGCTTCCCTAGGTCTCCGAGGTCACCTGTCCATGTGCACTAATAAACCGAATTACAGCACAAGGCACATGTAATGTATACATTTCCCACCATTGACTTCTGGAGTTGAAAGTCTACGTGCATGCCGCAACAATGCTAACATGTTTAGTGAACAATTTAGTGAAACATTGCCTTCGCCTCATCCTTCCCCGTTGCATGGAATGACTTACTTATGAGTCACTTGGCTGCAAGCAGTCAGTGCACGTGTGAATTTGACCCCGCCCCCTGAGTGACAGACAGCTTCTTGTGGCCAGTAGATGATTCCGGGCTCGGTCTTACTGACGAACATGCCTCTCCTCTCTCTCCTCACGTCTACTTTTATGGTGGAGTGGCCCAGAACTGTCGAGCACCGGGTGGGTCGAGAGGTGTGGAAATAAGTTTGTCATGGCCAGAGAAAGTGGTGAATTAGAGGAGCTGTCAGGATGACTAATCACTGGGGGCAGCAGGGCTCACGGTGGGGTGTTAACAGTCAGGCCGCTGGAAGGGCGGCTGTTTGACAGCAGATTTAGAGGTTGTCACCTGCACCCACCGCTGATCTGAACAGAAGCACTTCTGTTAGAGGCAGATGCTTGCTGGTCTCCAAGGTCTCGACCTCCCTGCTAATAACACCGAACGCAGGACCGGATTATTAGGTCAGGTGATGGAGAATAAATCCAAGTGGAGTTGGATTTGGGTGACAGACGGTACATATATTTACATAAATTCATGAAAAAGCAGGTGATTTGTCAGTCAGAGTTGCTGACCACTGAGGTCTGTGCTACACCGTGCCGGTATTCCCCAGCAAATACCAGCTTAGGGTCTGGGTTGGTGTTGTGTGTTGGTTGGAAACGTTAAGAAAGTTCTCCTCAGTTAACACTAGTTCATTTGTCATGGTGTTTCTTTCCCTTGAGCCAGCAGTATGGGGTGGAACACTGGTATTTATTGTTGATTGTTGAATGTTGATTTGGTGTGTAAAAATGTGCTATCTGCACTGTTTACTAAAAATACCACTAAAGCTTCAATCCGGGGCCCCTCACAGTAAATCAGTCTCTTGTCTCTCCGCCAGCTTTCTGTAAAATATTGGAGTGCCTCTCAATATGCTTCATTCTCTTTTCCCAGAACATGACTTGTCAACAACTATAAGATGGAGGCAGCCATGTTGACAGAGAAAAAATACCTGGCCTGCCTAACATGCGTCACAGCCTCCTTAAAATAAACCCAGGCAGAAAATACAAATATATCAAGCATATTATTTTGGCCTAGATGGTCGTTTTTCCTATCCAGAAAGCAAGATGAACCATGTATTGGCCACAGGCACTGGGTTTACAAGCCCCCAGACCAGCGGTAGAGATAGAGAATTTGAAGATGAAGGATTTGAGGAGAACAGACAGTAGGCCTGCAGGTACACTTATTACAAACCATATTAAGCATTAAATACTTGTGTGATGACAGACAGTGCCCACCTCTTGTAGAAAGACAGGAGCTGGGCAAATGTCTCCTTCATAACAACTCCGGCATTGAGAATGATAAATAACACTGCTTTAGGCAGACCAAAGGGAAAATTAATAACAAAACATTAAATGCAATAGAGGGATTTTCATTTGCACCGTTACAAGGCAGAAAGAAGGACAGGCACACAGCCATGCTCATAAACACGTTCACATACCTATCAGGTCATTTGGTTATATAGGAAAATGGTTTCACTATGTACAACTAATAGCTAATTAGTAAGAGCAGATGTGGTGAGTGCTCTGTAATTACCGACTGTTTCCATGGAAATTAGTTTTCCAGGTACGTTACACTATTTATATACTGTGAGCAGACATCTATGCCCACTAAGTCAAGGGTGATATACAAAGTGACAGGACAATTAAGGGACCCACCTGAATTCTGAGTGAGTCATAGTCTCACTTTAAAACCAGGGAAACTGCTGAAATCTTTTTTTGTGTGAGAGGGGCTGCAATTATGGGGTCTTGGTGAGCTTGCCCTTGGTGATTTGACATTTGTGCAGAGTTTTGAGCAATATTCTTTTAATTGAACCACAATTAAGTTAAAATAATTATTTTTAATGTGTGCAGTCAAAGATGGCTACTTTTGAGTTGTTCTTTAAAGTAAGTGATTTTAAACTGCAGTGCTCACTAACCTGTTAAACTGCAGCATTCACTAAGCTGTTAAACTCCAGCGTTCACTAACCTGTTAAACTGCAGCGTTCACTAACGTGTTAAACTACAGCGTTCACTAACGTGTTAAACTGCAGCGTTCACTAATCTGTTAAACTACAGCGTTCGCTAACGTGTTAAACTACAGCGTTCACTAACCTGTTAAACTGCAGTGTTCACTAACCTGTTAAACTGCAGCGTTCACTAACGTGTTAAACTACAGCGTTCACTAATCTGTTAAACTGCAGCGTTCACTAACATGTTAAACTACAGCGTTCACTAACCTGTTAAACTGCAGTGTTCACTAACCTGTTAAACTGCAGCGTTCACTAACGTGTTAAACTACAGCGTTCACTAACGTGTTAAACTACAGCATTCACTAACGTGTTAAACTGCAGCGTTCACTAACCTGTTAAACTACAGCTTTCACTAATCTGTTAAACTGCAGTGTTCATTAACCTGTTGAACTCCAGCAACCTGTTAAACTGCAGCGTTCACTAACCTGTTAAACTGCAGCGTTTACTAACCTGTTAAAGTGCAGCATTCACTAACCTGTTAAACTACAGCGTTCACTAACCTGTTAAACTGCAGAGTTCAGTAAGCTGTTAAACTACAGTGTTCACTAACTTGTTAAACTCCAGCGTTCACTAACCTGTTAAACTGCAGTGTTCACCAACCTGGTAAACTACAGCGTTCACTAACCTGTTAAACTGCAGCATTTACTAACGTGTTAAACTACAGCGTTCACTAACGTGTTAAACTGCAGCGTTTACTAACCTGTTAAACTACAGCGTTCACTAACGTGTTAAACTACAGCGTTCACTAACCTGTTAAACTGCAGCGTTCACTAAGCTGTTAAACTACAGTGTTTACTAACTTGTTAAACTCCAGCGTTCACTAATCTGTTAAACTCCAGCGTTCACTAACCTGTTAAACTGCAGAGTTTACTAAGCTGTTAAACTACAGCATTCACTAACCTGTTAAACTCCAGCTTTCACTAACCTGTTAAACTGCAGCGTTCACTAACGTGTTAAACTACAGCGTTCACTAACCTGTTAAACTCCAGCGTTCACTAACCTGTTAAACTGCAGCGTTCACTAACCTGTTAAACTGCAGCGTTTACTAACCTGTTAAAGTGCAGCATTCACTAACCTGTTAAACTACAGCTTTCACTAACCTGTTAAACTGCAGTGTTCACTAATCTGTTAAAATGCACTATTTATTTATATTTGTACTATGTTCTGATATACTTTCTTGCTAATCTTTTATATGTATTTATAACAGCACATGAGAATAAAAATGGCAAAACACAAACAAAAAAAACAAACATCTCAGCAAATCAATTTCTAAAACATATTTTAACTACGGTGTTGGATTGAGAGGGGTCATTGTTTGTGGTCAGGTTGTAACTGCGGTGTTATATTGAGGGGTCATTGTTTATGGTCAGGTTGTAACTGTGGTGTTGTATTGAGGGGTCATTGTTTGTGGTCAGGTTGTAACTGTGGTGTTGTATTGAAGGGTCATTGTTTGTGGTCAGGTTGTAACTGTGGTGTTGTATTGATGGGTCATTGTTTTTGGTCAGGTTGTGTCCTGCATAATATCAGCAGACAGACAAGCTGCCATTGCTTAACTATGTAGAAAGTCCACGTGCTGCTAGGAATGTGCACTGAACTCGGTGTCACTATTTGTTAGTCATTTTCACACACCAGTGTCAGTTTACACACAAATTTCCCAGTCAGGAAAACCGACACTGTGACAAATGACGTCTCTGATAGTTTCCATGGCCTCAGCCCATTCCACACCCAGATACTAATACAACTGACATCCGTGACGTTTTAGGAAAAGTTGAGAAATATATTTTGCTTCCTTTATGCTTTGTTATAAGACATACAAAGACAATTAAATGTAGAAATGCTGTAAGTCCCAGAATTCTTTGCAAGGGTTGCGTTCGGACGTAATGTGTCTGGGCACTGAGGCGTGATGCTGAGCTAGACGGAGACGCTATGTGTTCTTTGCTGGGCAGCTGGTGCTATTTGAGCTTCCGGACCTGAATGGGGAAATGCGATTGTGACAGGGCTGTACTAGCTCAGAACAGTAATAGTTTCTATGATCGCTGCATATTCATAATATGAAAGTTATTAAAGGTAGCCCATAATATTCCTGAGAACTGATGATTCTAATAGATTACCATGGTGACGGTACCATTGTCACGTGGTAATGCCTGCAGTAGGTACTGGGGGCGTACCCACCACAACGAGGACGAGGCTATAGAGAACTGATCTGTTTGCAGTCTTCCCAGTTCGGGTTTTGCCGAGTTCAGCTTTGGCCCAAACATCTCTTCAGTTCAAGCAGACAGATCCGAGCGTCTGAACTGGGGCTGCAAAACTTCCGGGACTTCTCTGGGACGCTCGTCTCTGTCTGAGTGCAACGCGTCCTCTCCGCAGCTGGAGTGGTACGCCATGTGTGTGTCATACGATATCCTGGAAAATGGAGACACGTTTGTTTTTCTTTAACTGGGTATTATATTTCGTTTTCTCCTGGTAAAACAGGCATAAGGCAAGTTGTTAAGTTGGAAATGTTTTGTTTGCTTCTTGTAAACCTTCTGGCGTGTTCTGTGTAGACGAGGTAACTGAAGACGAGGTCTGCAGGCTCCTCCAGACGGGCCAGGCAGGCTCAGCCTGGTGCAGACGGGTCGGGGAGCGGCGCCCGCACCACGTGGCCTTCTGTGGTCCACGTCTCCTTCCATCTCTGCCGACTGATTGGACGTATCTGCCCAGCTCCTCCACATCCTGCTCTGCTCTCTGCTCAGACTGATGAGCTGATATCTCTCAAGGCCCTTTGGCGGGAGGTCAAGGAATGTGCCACACACACACTTGCATACTGCCTCAAAATGGCCACATCACACACTTGCAGTCTATCATTCGACAAGGTTTGCAATAAACATTTAGAATGATCTGTGATCTTTGTCATCACAGGTTAACTAGTGTCCACATCTCTGTGAGGGTGTTACATAATGGGGGACGTTTCAATACTTCGTGTACACAAAGCTTGGTTAACTGGCTCCATGCCTAACACACCTCTTACCACCATTCACCGGTGCAGGTTTGGGCAGCTCGAGCTGAAATGAACGGCCCTGAAGTTTATTAGTGGCTTTAGCTGAAAGGAAGAAATGCTGATCGTGCCTTTAAGTGCGAGAATAAAGGACCCATTCACACAATGCGATTTGTGGGTATTTCCCTGTCGTGAGGCACACGGAGGGGGGGGGGGGGGGGGGGGGGCGGCCTGCCCACGTGCACACGACACGCCGGTAGTGGAGGCCAGCAGCAGGAAGCAGGAGCTGGGAGGCAGTGGGTGGCCAGACGGGTGGTGCGGGTGGGGTGGGCGGGTTGGAGCTATTTTAAGAACCTTTAAAGTGCTGACGTCATTCTCAGTCCCATCCCAAACCCCAGCCTTTCTCAGAGTAAGAATGCTGGTCCAGAATCAGCTTCTGCTGGCCAAGTTCAAACAAACAGAAAATATGCGTGCAAGAACGCTGATCCAGGATCAGTCGGTCTGCTGAGAGGAAGCATGTATGTGATAAGTACTTGATTTCAGACTGGAGAGCAAAGACCTGAAGCGAAGGTGCAAAACAATAAAACCAGACATTTGGCTGTAAGTCACCAGCGCTGCGGCCACCACACCTCGTCTGGTGGTGAACAGGACGAGCGGCTAGAACGTGAAAGGACATAATAGTCCTCCATGACATCAGAGAAGGGGACAGAAACGCCCTGTTGTCCTCCTACGCCATACCACACAGGAGCATCACTGTCCCAGGACTTGTGAAGCTCACCCAGGCTCTTCTGGTTGAGACGGCGCTGGGATGTGCCGACTCCAAATCATTTTTAGTGACCCACTCCTGTGAGTCCAACAACTGGGGCTTGTCCGCTCCGGCTTCACGTAAAACCCACCGCCGTAAATCTGGCTGTAGCTGACACCAATAATATTGTGCCTCCCACACCCCCACTTTGATGGCGGAGTGCGTAAGTGTGTGGCTGCAGGTAGGTGTGCATGCACACACACACACACACACACACACACACACACACACACACATGCACACGCTCTCCTCGGCGCCAGTGTTCATGACATTGGGTCGCGGTTCGGTGAACACCCACAGCTCCATTCAGCCTGAATATCTGCTGTTATATAATAATAATAATAATAATAATAATAATAATAATAATAATAATAATAGAGGCTTTCAAATAGGGCTGTAGGTGGTAGGTTCTCAGAGAGTTAAACGTCTCTACTCCACTCTGCTCCCACACACAGTTTGTTTTTTAGGATGTCAGATCATAGCTGAAGCACATGTTCAGTGTTCTGCGGAGTGGACAAACGTTAAATTGCAATAAAATGAAATCTTTTTTACTGGGAAAGTACTGCACCTCTCTGATGTAACAGCCATGACCACATCAGAGAAACAGTCACAGACAAAAGATACTCAGTATACAGACATTCCAGTCATTTAATTACATACCACAGTGTGCTCATCACTGTGTGCGTGTGTGTGTGTGTGTTTGCATGTCAAAAACATTTTCTCCAAATTGTTTCAAACTTGAATGTACAAACATCTATATACGCCTTAGTGGGTCTTCACGTCTGAGCCAGCCAGCGAGGCTCTGAAGAACCCCTCCCAGTCAACATCCTGGTTCGGGTGTCCGCGGACATGATCACATGACCAGGCAGATCCAGCACACGCTCCGTCCTGCCCCACGTGCCTGACGAGGTTCCTCCTCTCAGGAGTCGCCTCCTCTCACCTTGTGAGCACAAACAAGGTGGCAGTGTTGCGCTGTTCTGGGGTCAGGCGAGCTGTGTCCTTACTTTTGTACACATAGCGGCAGAAATAGACTTCAGAAATAAACAGTGTGTGACGCCGGCTTTCTTTTTTAAAAAATGTACCTTTCTCTAAAAATACACCTTTCTCTACCACTATGTCTCAAAAAACAAAAAAAAAAGTAATATTCCTGAATCCACAGACCTGGCGTAATGTATTTTTGGCAAGGGACACCAACAAGATCTCCTCTGCCTGTCTCTATAAATGATTATTATGAGCTTGGAATTAGCGCGAATGTATCAACAGGAAGCACTTATGATTGGTGGGGCCTGACAAGGGTGTGCCTGTGTACCCATGAAGAGCACAGGAGGAGAGGCCCTCAACCGCCGTATGAAAACAAGCAATGTGCCGCTCTCCCTGGGCTGTGTCTCTATGCGCGGGGTCACAGACCCAGGACGCCAGGGGCTCCAGAAAGCAAACATTCGCTAAAGCCTGTCTGATTAGGCCTCATCACGTTCACGTCACCAGCAATGCCGAATACCTCACGATGTAACTCACTCTGTCGGCGGGTGCAGATTTTAGTGGTGGCGGGGAAGGCACGTCAGAAATGAGTGTTATAAAGGCATCCATTTAAATAAGCACACGTTTAAGCACAAAGGGCGTTTCTTAGGTACTGGTGTTAAAATCTTTTTTTTAAAAGCATTTGTTGCTTGAAAAACACTGTTATGTAATAGCTAGTGTTTCCACTGTAGGGATTCCAGACCGAGTTGGCTTAACAGGTCTCACAGGGCCTGTAACATATTGTCTGAGATTGGATTTCGTCTAAAATTAGCCATCAGACTGGATTTATTACCTGAATCTAGAGCTCTGAAAATGGCAGCCACTCACCCTGGTAACAAAACGTCAACCTTAAGATTGGCAATATAACACAATATCCCAGTTTAATCCAGATCAGCTGAGTGGCAAATGTATAAAACTCTAATGGAAGATTTAGGTTTCTCTCCATCTTTGACACAAAAAAAATTAGTTCATTGGTTTATTAGCTCGTTTATTTATGTGTTTGTTACATTTTTTTGGATAAGAAAACGACTTCTGCCAAAGACCAAGTCAAGACCAACGTGCGATGGTACCGGACATTTGTCTCTTTCGGCTGCATTTTGTTAGCAAGAAAATCCGACCTACATCTGCCCTTCATCAGCTCACGTTTTCACCGGCCGTGTGATCCAGGCAGCCCGGGCCACGTGAGCCCTCCTGCCGTTCAACGAGACTGTAACGTGGGTGAACATCAGTGGCGCTTCTGAACACAGGTCATTGTAGACGGTAAATGCAAAAGTATAAACAATAAACATATTTTTGATTCTCTCTGATTTGTGTTATTTCCTATTCTAAATATGTACGTTGGAGACCAAAGAGAAAAAGCAGGAATCTTGTTTCAGAGAACCTTTCTGCAATAGTCACTGGCCTTGGACACAAATGACCTTTTGATTAGAAAGTAAAAAAAAAACACACCACTCTCGGAACATGGAAACCATGTTCTCGGCCCTATTTTCAAACATAGGTGTTGACTTTAAGAAAATGACTCGTCCCTCCCCAGCTCCCTCTTTTTCCAACTGAATATGAAAACATCTCAAATGGCTCCTTAGCCTGCGTGTACGTAGTGAAGACTTCCAGTGGCCTTCCAGTAATTATCAACGATTATTTGCCCAGTCCCCCAGGTCCTGGTCCTGGTTCAGGCTAAGGTGTGATAGCCTGCTCCGTTCCCCAACAGCCACGCCTGCTCAGAGCATAATAGACTCCCACATACCCGATCCGCCAGCAGCGGTTTGCAGTCCAAACAGCCAGACGCCCTCCGACTCCGGTGGAAACCTCACACCAGCAGCATGACTGGCTGCTCCTGCCTTTGTGTTTGGCCATCAGCTCCTGTTTTAGAGGGGAGAGGGGTGGGGGTCACAGAGACCCCACTCATTGCTGCTTATGGCTACTACCAACACATGTGGCCTGCGTGAGCTCATAAGTCATACCTATATGAGATTTGAAAGGTTATGCCTGCACAAACGCATACAGGAACATGGGGTTTCTGAGGATACTCTAACCTTTAGGAGCTGTTGAGGCTAAATTCCGAATAACAGCATTCATTGCAAGCTTGCCGACAGATTTAACCGACCACAGTCAGGATGCTAGCCTTCTGGCAGGAACCAATTCCACCTGAAATTCACATTCTTTAGCTCCATCTTAAACATACACATCTCTTGATATGAAAATGTAAAATCATCTCAAGGCTTCACCTTTAACCTGCTGAAGGTTTACTGCAGTGATCCAGAATCAACACAGAAATCACTATTTGAAATATTTTGACTCCCAGATTTTGAGGATTGCCTGTAATCCCCCTTTCATTCTGACTGTGGAAGTGAACTTCACAGTGTGCACAGAACAACGATGTTTCAACATCGTCTCTTCTGAGTTTTTGTTTAGCACTACTGTATGATTCTGAAGTTGAGGGAACTGGCTGCCTCACCAGAGTCTTTTGGAGAGAACAGACTGGGTGGATGGATGGATGGATGGATAGATGTGTTCCTCAACATTGGTGGCTTGTCTAGAACCTCGTCTTGGTTCTCTACAGCTGTTGTGGTCCATGCTCCTACAGATGGCACCTACGTGCTCCTGCCCTGAACGCAGACTCCCCACGACGGAAATTAGAGCCGACACTCCATTAAGGATGGAGGAGAGGGCGTAGCCACGATGGCGGACACATTAAGCCACTTGATTGCAAACCAAAACCCTCGGAGCCTATGTAAGCGCCATCCATCTGTGTGGTAATTTGCGGGGAAAGATCCCAGAGTGACAGGTATGGTGATGAGAGACAAGCGGTCAGAGCCGGGTCGCTCCGGGCTGAACCACAAGACGTCCCCCGTCCTCACAACACGCCTGTTCTTCTGGACGTGGTTCTGCTTGCGGATCCGTCTCCTTGCTCCGTCTCCTTGCTCCGTCTCCTTGCTCCGTCTCCTGGAGTGGATGTCCGCCCGTTGTACAGTATGGGCGAGCTAATTTATGAAGTTGTCACCGGACATGTCGACAGACGTGGTGCGCAGTCCTGAGTGGAAACGGCAGAGGAGTGTTTGGACAGCAGGAGTGAGTGTGCGTTTCTTCTCCCAGTGGATGTGTGTGTGTGTGTGTGTGTGTGTGTGTGTGTTTGTCGTGACCTGACTGTACAATAGCTGAGCGTGTATGATGAACGCTAGCTGGCGAGTTGAGTGGCCGTTCCAACATTTCACACCCATGCGGACGTGTTGTAATTTGTCATGGCTGTTAAAGAGCTCTCAATCTCTCAGTTAGTTAGTTTAGCTGCTGGAGGACTCATGGGGCTCTAAAATAATTTTGGACTGGCCACTAAAACTGACTCCCATCGTCTGACCTCCCAACTACAGTGCGAACCCCTCCGCACAGGGTCCGACTTTGACGTAATGGCGTTTCACAGCCCAGACGCCTGAAAGGTCTTCATCCTTCTTCCACTACTACTGCTGCTCTTTGGTTTTACTGAGCCTGCCACATATTTTTGACAGGACAAGCTACGAAGGAGTAAGAGTAGTGTCAACATTACTGTCTGGACACATTACTGTCTGGACACTGTAGTCATGTTGTTGAACTTTGAATGTCACCCAAAGGTGGTTTCTATTTCAACGTTTGTTTGGACTGACAGCCTTGTGAAGAGTAAAACTTCCTTATGTACAGGAAGTGATTAGATAGGCCGTACTACGGCATCGTAGGGTGAACAGTCAGATGTGAAGTAGCTAATCAGTGGCAGCCCAAGGCCTGGAACGGCCTGAATCGCAGCTGTTGTTTGTGACTGGTAGCAGCGCAGGTCTGTCAGCCAGTCTGCAGTAGGGAGGCAAACGTCCTGTCACACTCCCTCACAGAGGCACCCGCCGGCCTGCTGATCCTCATCGACCGTCGGCTGGGAGAACAAACACTGTGAGGGTTAATGCAGCAGGGCCCGTGGGGTCGGTTGGGAGTTGGTTGTCATGCTCACTCCCTAATCAAGTAAGGAAAAAAGAAAAAAAAAAAGCATCTGTATTCACCATCAGTCAGAGCAGGTGTGCCCTGGGGTGGGTAACTGGGGAGTAGGGGATTGGGGGCAGGTAGTGGGAGGGGGTGGGGCAGGGAGTTTGGAGCTGACTTTTTTGCACTTGATTCTGGGCTGAGAAAACATCACAAGTCCCGGGCCTGCTGGAGGGAGAGCGCGTGTCAGGAACAACTGTGGAAACCTGTCCCACCATATGATACCACCTCTCTAAATTAGAACACACGCTTGTGTGTGTGTGTGTGTGTGTGTGTGTGTGTCCCCTTTCTGCTGCGTGTGGCTTTTAACTGGCAGAGCTGAGTGTGTGTCTACATCAAAAGAGCAAATTCACAATGTGAACAGCAGCCCTGGACATTAGCGGGAAGATGAAAGCTGCAGGGAAATTAGAGGCGTGACCAGTCGGGCCATGTGGTGCAGTGGTGTGCAGGGGACACACGCGGGTGTCACCAATCACACACAACCTCACACACAACCCCTCTGAGCTTCAGTCACAGCCCAACCCAGATCCCCGTCTTCCTGACACACACGCTCACACTCGCAGTGGCGGACTTAGCAATTTGGGGGCTCAAGGCGAATTTAGCTAGGGGGCCCATCAACATTAATATGCGAGAAATAAGTTCAAGTTCACACTACATTTTAGGCTGGTTTTTCAGTCGCCGACTGTTTTTGTAGATCGCCGACAGAAACTGGTCGGAGGCAAATCGGGGATCACTCGGCGCTCGCTCAGTCGTGTAGTGTGAACTGCTGAAAGACGCTCGCCGAGTGGTCGCCAACTCATCGCAGACGACCGGCAGATATCTAGCATGTTTAATATGTAGCATGTTTAATATGTAGCCCAGTCGGCGACTGTGAGTCAACAGCAGCGTCTAGCTTCATACAACTTTACTACAACACTGTGTTTAAGTTATTGTGACAGCACTGGAGAAATAGTGCGATTGACTATATCTATGTTCACTGCAACGGAGAGATGAAATAATTCTGGCAATTTGGGACTATGGAGTGGTTAAACGGTAAAAAAAATAATAATAACGAAAATGTGGAGTACATGTACATTTTTTTTCTTCTACGTGGTGTTGCTGGTTCTCGCGAGTGTTTCGTTTTCGTGGTCTCGTGTTTTTGGACGGCAGCCAGATGAGTCGGCGATTCCCCAGTCGTTTAATTCGTGAGCCCGCGTCGCCGATCAGTTATGTAGTGTGAAAGCCACAACAACTAAAAGACTCGCGATTACAGTACAACCAGTCGTGTAGTGCGAACGGCACAAAAACCTGACGACTGAAAAGTCGTGTAGTGTGAACCTGGCTTTAGCTAGACAAGGGGGCCCTACAGTGGGAGGGGCCCAAGGCAATTGCCTAGCAACGCCTCTATGCAAAGACCGCCTCTGCACACTCGCCCCGTTACTCTCACCACCTGTCCCTGCTTTCCCACACTCTCATCAAACCCCCTTTAAGCAACATACATTCCACTTCCTCCTTGTGTACGCTTCATACCGAGCGTTCCTCCTGCCCGTGATTTGACCTCTGCTTCTCCCAAACCTCGTTTCCAGCGTAACCCCTCGATTGCTTCGGACACTGCTTACGTGGCTCGACCCCGGAACGAATCGACTACGCCACAGTCCTGCCCTGCACTTACAAAAATCTGTACAGTTGGAATTGTGTCCTCTTTCCGCTGCTAACTGCAGTACTACTCCAATGAAACAGTTCTCACCTGTTTGATCCACTTGTGTTTCGAGAGATGCTTTTCTCTTGCTACATCTTTATATAGCTACTTTGTAGTC
Source organism: Brachyhypopomus gauderio (assembly GCF_052324685.1). NCBI lineage: Eukaryota > Metazoa > Chordata > Actinopteri > Gymnotiformes > Hypopomidae > Brachyhypopomus > Brachyhypopomus gauderio. Next base: position 11,432,087 of record NC_135212.1, read on the forward strand.
TGTGGATCACTGCACCAAGGACAGTGAACTCTACTCTACAGTCGTTCCTAAACCAAGTACTATTCTAAACATTAACCCCAACACTATCTCCAATAATCCCCACAACTAACCTCAACATTAACCCCAACACTGTCTCCAATAATCCCCACAACTAACCTCAACATTAACCCCAACACTATCTCCAATAATCCCCACAACTAACCTCAACATTAACCCCAACACTATCTCCAATAATCCCCACAACTAACCTCAACATTAACCCCAACACTATCTCCAATAATCCCCACAACTAACCTCAACATTAACCCCAACACTATCTCCAATAATCCCCACAACTAACCTCAACATTAACCCCAACACTATCTCCAATAATCCCCACAACTAACCTCAACATTAACCCCAACACTGTCTCCAATAATCCCCACAACTAACCTCAACATTAACCCCAACACTATCTCCAATAATCCCCACAACTAACCTCAACATTAACCCCAACACTATCTCCAATAATCCCCACAACTAACCTCAACATTAACCCCAACACTGTCTCCAACTAATCCCCACAATTAACCTCAACATTAACCCTAACACTATCTCCAATAATCCCCACAACTAACCTCAACATTAACCCAAACACTGTCTCCAATAATCCCCACAACTAACCTCAACATTAACCCCAACACTATCTCCAATAATCCCCACAACTAACCTCAACATTAACCCCAACACTATCTCCAATAATCCCCACAACTAACCTCAACATTAACCCTAACACTATCTCCAATAATCCCCACAACTAACCTCAACATTAACCCTAACACTATCTCCAATAATCCCCACAACTAACCTCAACATTAACCCTAACACTGTCTCCAATAATCCCCACAACTAACTTCAACATTAACCCCAACACTATCTCCAATAATCCCCACAATTAACCTCAACATTAACCCCAACACTATCTCCAATAATCCCCACAACTAACTTCAACATTAACCCCAACACTATCTCCAATAATCCCCACAACTAACTTCAACATTAACCCCAACACTGTCTCCAATAATCCCCACAACTAACCTCAACATTAACCCCAACACTATCTCCAATAATCCCCACAACTAACCTCAACATTAACCCCAACACTATCTCCAATAATCCCCACAACTAACCTCAACATTAACCCCAACACTATCTCCAATAATCCCCACAACTAACCTCAACATTAACCCCAACACTATCTCCAATAATCCCCACAACTAACTTCAACATTAACCCCAACACTATCTCCAATAATCCCCACAACTAACCTCAACATTAACCCCAACACTATCTCCAATAATCCCCACAACTAACCTCAACATTAACCCCAACACTATCTCCAATAATCCCCACAACTAACCTCAACATTAACCCCAACACTATCTCCAATAATCCCCACAACTAACCTCAACATTAACCCCAACACTATCTCCAATAATCCCCACAACTAACCTCAACATTAACCCCAACACTATCTCCAATAATCCCCACAACTAACCTCAACATTAACCCCAACACTATCTCCAATAATCCCCACAACTAACTTCAACATTAACCCCAACACTATCTCCAATAATCCCCACAACTAACCTCAACATTAACCCCAACACTATCTCCAATAATCCCCACAACTAACCTCAACATTAACCCCAACACTATCTCCAATAATCCCCACAACTAACCTCAACATTAACCCCAACACTATCTCCAATAATCCCCACAACTAACCTCAACATTAACCCTAACACTAACCCAGGCAGCATCCCAAACTAGTCCCCAAACTAACCCCAAACACTAACCCGACTGCAGCTCCTCACGCACTCAGGTGTGACGTGAGTTGCAGCCCCACATGCGAGTTGCAGCCCGAGATCTTACACCACTGCCGAGCCAGAGAGCATCATAACGTCTACATGCACAAACCCAAAACAGCAAAGCTGCAAACCTGAATATTCAGGCACTACTGCTGTGAACTAATGCTCGTTGCCTTCCATGCAGGGTGATGACGGACTCCGTTAAGAGGGGCTACCCAGTGCCATGTGCTTATGAAAGACACGTTTGTTGGGGGCAACAGGGTGAAGTGTGTGTGCTGGTGGTTCCCCTCTTCGTTTTAGATTTGCATTGGACGGGATTCATTCAAATCAAAGGTGCAATTCCTTCATTCTCACTGATGAGCTGTAAACACTGGATTTGCATTCTATGTCTAACAACAAACATGTCATAAAATCATATCTTTATGATGATCGTTGATAGGGTGCTTGGAGAGCTGGGAATAACTTGATGTCAAGCAGTTCTTTAGGGTCAGAGTACATGAATATATGCGAAGAAGCTAAACAATGAATCGCGTCTGGCTGAGAAACCGCAGCTCACAAGTGAACCGAATGGCATCAATAACAAACCATGACAAACGGGGGCGGCACGCAAGGCAACGTGTGTGCCAGCAGTGAACGCAGGGAACGCAGTGACTTTGGGCCCTGTGTCTGGCCATGGTGGGCTGCCTCTCACACACACAGAGCATAAAGAGCCTTCTGTGAGCGAACATCCAGGCACACACACACACACACGCGCGCGCACACACACACACACACACGCCTCCTGTCTGTGCTGATATCACAATCAGAAGACCACAGCTGCAAGTTCCTCCTCCGTACTGTGTGGGCAAGACACACACACACACACACACTCTCACACAGCTGCACGTGTTGTTTTTATACTATGGCAAGTCTGGTCTTGTGTATGTGTTGGGGAGGGTGTTTTCTCCTCATTCTGCCCCACAACGCCTAATAATGCTTTTGTTGGGATTGTCAATCTAAAGAACTGCAGCTACTTTGTTTAGCTGGACAATAATGGCCAACAAGGAACTATTCTGTCACTGATTCAGCAGAAGGTTTGGCTGTCTCGCAATGGCTCCTCACAAAACACCTAACTTTCCCTGCCAGAGAACTCTGGAGGAAACAAACCCCTACAAGCTTTCATCAAACTCAAGCTAGACTGAAGGTTCACTCGCAGAGGAAGTTGACCTGAAACGCTGAATCTGTGGAGCCACAGAACTGGAAGCGACGTGCTCAGCCACCGAGTCCCAATGCGTGTTTAGAGGGTCCTGGGTTGAACACTAACTCCTACAAGTCTCCATAAGCAGGACTCAGGAGTTCTGGGGCACAGGTGCTTTCTCCGTTGCTGGCCAAGAACTTAACTCTTGAACTTGACCCTTGAACTTGCCAGTGCTCAATGAGAAGGGAAGACCATGGCCCCTGGTGCGCAGCAGCGTTCAGTCTTTGCTCCAGCAGAGTTCTCTGAGTTGTCTTTGACCCCTACGGTCTGCCTGAGTCTCTCCGGGGCCCTTTTACCATCTAGAACACGAACAGATTGCCAAGTGGAGAGACTAGACATCAATCTGAATGGCTAAACCAGAAGTCAGCCCCATATTTTCTACACTGTAGTGGGATTTGGTCCAAAGAGAGTAACATTTTTTCTGGTCCGCTACTTGCTATAAATGACAGTGCCCAAACCCAGAAACAAGAGGCACAAGAAATTCCTTCTGATTTTTTATTTATATTTATTTTAAACAGGTGTGACTAGTACAGTGGGTACCTGAATGATAAACACAGCACTCTCTGCATGAGTCTTACCCAGGCCCAAGAAGTGAACTGGCATACTGCCACTAGCACTGCTGCCACTAGCCATACTGCCACAGCCATACTGCCACTAGCCATACTGCCACTAGCACTGCTGCCATTATTTCTAAGCAGTAACACTAGGGAAAGATATGTTCTCACGTCTGCAACTAAAGAAGCTCAAAGAGTCGAGTGTGAGCATATTTTGTTTACATCACGGAAGAAGATAGCCAGCCAACAGATACAGCAAAACCAGTATGCAAAATGTGTTATAAATCTCTCTATTGCAAAACAGGCAGCACCAGCTACTTGGCTAAGCATTTGGCCAAGAAGTACGCTAATCTCTAAATAGAGTTGGAAAGATTAGCAGAGTTAGTTTAGACAGGTTAGCAGAGTTCAGTGCTGTGCTGGGGAGCGTTCTCACATGATTAGTGACATGATTAGTGATGTGTTCTATTGAGATTTTCTTTTATATAAGCGACTTTCTCTTGTCGTGAGCTCACGGTAGTCAGGTGTTCCTGTTTCCAGGGCAAATAGGTAATCTAGCACGTAACCTACTTAACTCTTCCATTTCATGTGGACTAATGTTGAACTTTAAAATATTGGTTCTTAAAGCAGAGAGTTGAGTGTGCAGTTCAACCCCGTTATGTATTATATTCTTTTTACTCCTGTTTTTCTTACTCAGAACTCAGTACCAGACAAACATGAAAAATGGCAGAGTTTGAAGCCAAACAGTCTGAACAGAGAGACTGACAGACCATATAGACACATTGGTTTTCATGGCTAAGAACCTTAAACAGACAAAAAATAAATAAAATCTCCAATGCAATTACAGAAGAAGAAAGTTTGAAGTATTTCATTTATCATGTAATTATTTTATTTGCTTTATTTAGCAAAATTTCATTTTTAAATCAAACAATACAGTAATACAAATACAGTAAACAATTTATGTTCAGACCATGGAAGGAATTTATATTTTTTTGGGGTTTTTTCCAAGTTCAGAATTCAGAATTATGATACAACACATGGTATTGATATTGAAGCACAACTTCTGGTATTGAGACAAGCCTACTGACACTCACAGTACTGCCACTAACATTACTGCCACTAACACTACTGACACTAACCATATTGCCACTAACACTACTGCCACTAACATTACTGCCACTAACACTACTCCCACTAACTCTACTGCCACTAACTGTACTGACACTAACCAGGGCTCTCAAGTCTCACGCATTGAGTCCCCCCGCTCAACAATTGACGTTCGCCACCCCCCCCCCCCCCCGCTCAACAATTAACGTTCGCCACCCCCCCCCCCCCCCCCTCAACAACTCTCACACTCCAAAACTTGAGAGCCTTGCACTAACTCTACTGACACTAATATTACTGACACCAACCATATTGCCACTAACACTACTGCCACTAACTATATTGCCACTACCACTGTTGCCACTTACACTACTGACACTAACACTACTGCCACTAACATTACTGACACCAACACTACTCCCACTAACTCTACTGCCACTAACTCTATTGACACTAACATTACTGACACTAACCATATTGCCACTAACACTACTGCCACTAACTGTATTGCCACTAACTCTACTGACACTAACACTACTGCCACTAACACTACTGCCACTAACTGTACTGCCACTAACTCTACTGACACGAACACTACTGACACTAATAACACTATAGTTTTGTCTCCAGGTTTGCCTGTCCATGATTTGACCGCTTCAGGTTTATCACACTGAAAAAAATGTATTTACTTGATAAAATCCTTATAAGAATTTGCACTAGCACTTTTTAAGTAAATTCTACTACAGTAATGTCCAACTCACTTGCCAGTATCAACTAAAATATTCTTACCGCTAAACATATAATTTCTAAAAATACTAAGTAAATGTTACTTTATTATATTTAAGAGACAAGTTATTTTGATGTGACCTAATTGAGTAAAGTTTATTTATTTATTTATTCACAAGTATCTTGTTTTGTCCAAAGGCACATGTGTGGATTCAAATGTGATATACCATAAGATTTATTTCGTATTTTTAGGTTTATGTGCAGTGACAATACAACATTTGAATAGTATGAGTGAATCTATAATAAAACGTACTGTTTCCACACAGTTCCTTTTATTACGTGATTGTAACGTTTCAGCCAGGAAGACACGGATCCAAACGCGGATTACTGATGTTTTTATTTCTTGAGTGAATACGGAGTACTCGCACAGGTGAATAACTCCGTGTGGTGTGTGCAGTGTGTGAGTGCGGTTGTCGTGGTCAGGACGGTCCGAGTTCACGCCGGGTAGACAGATGGCTGGAGGTACAAAGGGGCTAGGCTGGAGACGAGGTCTGGAACGAGAGCAGAGGTCAAAACACAGGAGAGCAATCAGGAGATAACGCTTGGTAGATGGCATGCCAACAATACTTCGCAACCCGGAAGATAGAGGAGGAAGCTTAAATAGCGTGAAAGGGGAGGGGCGATGAGCGGCAGGTGAAACGCATCTCATGGCGATCATGTGCTGTTCCTGACAGTGATTAAACTGTGTTTAATTTAATGTATTGTTTGTTATTATTTTTTTTTACATAAGACATTCTAGTTCTCATTGAATTTTAATATTACAATGTAGAAATTACGACTATTAATTTATTGGGTTTTACTCTACCACAGAGTTCATTTTTTCAGTTCACATTTCCTTCTGGCTCTGCTATTAGCGCCCCCTACAGGCAGACACTCACACCTGACCTGCATTAAAAGCTCCTCACTGACATCACTGACCGTCCAGTCCAACATTCAGGTGCATTTCTGACTCCCTCTCTGACCTGGTCCTGATTTTTCGGGGCCCTTTGACCCCTGCTGTTGGGAGAATGCTGAACTCTTAAATCTGTCCCAGGAAACCCAGTAAAGCCAGTCATCTCTCTCTCTGAACATGTATTCTGCTGCCTCCTATTTGTTATTTAGGGCAAACCCATCCTAGGAACATTTGAAACTCAACATTTCAACCACGCATTCATATGCACTCAAACTCCACTCAAACTCCACTCAGTCATTTTTCTGTTGATCTGAATGAGAATAAATGATGTTGCTAGGGTGTTTTCGTCTTTCTTGATTTCTTCCAGTGTAGGCTTAGCTATGCCAGTGAAAACACACAACTCAAACACTCATATTATGAGCCAGGCCAGACAAACTGCATAAATAATATATTAATCAATGACAAGTCAGAGGATTTATGGACTGGTAACCTAGCAACTTGTGTATACAGCCTTTCCAAACACCTGCTTTAAAGTGATAAAACAACTCATGATTATAACTTTAGCATGAGCCAGGAGTTAGGCAATTACAAGATTATTACAATTGATTATTGTGACTGACTTCCTTCACCCTCTTTGGAAATAGAATGTGAATCGTAAGTGGACAGTGCAGGAAACTCAAAAAGCATGGAAATAATAATTTGGATTGCCTTATCACTTTAGCCATATGATTACATAAAAAAAAAAACATTTTGGAATTTATGCTATCAGTCTCTGTCACCCACAAGGCCGTTGTGCTGGTAATGATGACATAGGGGTCAGTGGGCCATCTGAATGTCTTTCTGCACTGTCACCCAGGAGGCTACATTGTGTAATTGTTGCAAGCCATGCAGGAATGTGGTGTCTTTGATCAGAGGATTATAGTTTCATCGTTTCAGATCCCCCCCCCCTTGTCCCCCCAGAACACACAGTAGCTTCTCAGATCCAAACCATGCTCCGCCTGTCACACACACAGAATATCCATATCCTATCACCTCCGTGAGGAGATTTTAGCTCGGACGTGAGCAAACTAAGACATGTAACCGTACACTTGCTCCGAAAGACCAAAAATATGCTGCCTTCTAGTAGGCCAGAGAGCAGGACTGTCTCCAGAGGTATCTTCTGAAAAGAGCTACTATTCCAATCATTTTATGAACATGCCATGATAAGTTTTAATAAACGGGCAGATAGCATCGGATGAAGATAAATAGAAACATTTGTCAGAAGGACCTTATGGAAAGGGAACCCCAGCGTGACCAGATATTTTGGATTTGATAACAATCTCCTGCCATCTATAAGTGGCCTTTCATAAGTTCACACTCTGACTTAGAGCGGCGGTTCAGGACATGAGACAAGCAGCCCAGCAGTAATCGGGGCTGTGTGATGGTTTTGTGTCTCACAGCAGAGAGCACTGTTAGCCATCAGTAAACCTTAGCCTGAGGAGTGCAGTAAACACTTCCTTTGTATGCTTGTCCCAGTCTACTTTAACTCAGTGACGCATTACTGACCTCAGTTAGACATTACAGACGGCACTGACCTAACGACATACTAGTTAAAAATGGATGATGGTGTGTTACTGCTCAGACAGGTCTTTTCTGATTGGCTGCAGAGACTGATCTTTTCTGATTGGATGCCCAGGGATGACCCAACATTTTCACTCATTTACCTTCAGCTTAGTGGTTCACCTCATTTCTCCTGCACATTGTGATTGGCTGTTGAGGATAATCTTTGAATTAAGAGGCTGGAGTGTGATGAAATTGTTTATCAGAAGTTACGCTGCCAGACAACTGACTTTGTATTTCATTGCAGACTGATAATGAGCTGATAGACAAACACTTGGGACCACATTTTTCTTGGGAATGTACTGATAATGCTATACTATAGTGTAACTTTTAAATGGCCTTGAATCAGCCTTTCAAAAGCAGCAGTAATTATACAGGTCATTAAAAGATAAGAGTACAGTTAGCAATATGAACTCTAGGTAGGTATAGTGGTGGCTTCAAAACAGATTTAGCTGTTATCAGTTATTAGTTACATTGCATTCTTACGGAAGAAGTTTCAGTGCTTCTGACATGCCAAGCTGTGTGTGTGTGTGTGTGTGTGTGTGTGTTTGTGAGTGAGTGTGTGTGTGTGTGTGTGTGTGTGTGTGTGTGCGCGCATGTGTATGTCTGTGTATGTGTGTGTGTGTGTGTGTGTGTGCGCGTGTGCGCGCGACTGAGTAAAGGTTTCACTGTCCGTCAGTGCTCATGGAAAAACAGAAACATTAAAAACCTCAGAGCGATCAGATGCAACACAAATCACAAGGGGAACTCTCCTGAGTGTGTGACGCGCTATAACTTCCAACACTCCTCCAGTATTTAGATTACGTATTTGAAAACATATATAAGTAATTGTGCGTATCAGTCCCCCCTTTTCAACTGGATGGAGTCTTGAACCAGGGCAGGCGTCAGTGCTGCTGCCAGAACCTGAAACCACAAACAAAAAAATATATGGCGGCCATATATATCCAGTCAGGACAGGAACAAATCAAGGGTTCGGTTCTTCCTCCCTGCCACAAGGAAGCCGTCCTAAAATAAACATTACTTAATAATATTTGGACTTGCTAAGTCTTTCTCTAAATAGTTCAATTATGTGCCAAACCGCCGTAAAATGACTGAAAGGAGAAGAGGTGAAAAGTGTTGAAGCAAAGCGCCGGTGTCTGAGAGAGATATCACGCACTGGCAAATGGTGAGAGCCTCATTATATATGCACATCTGACAACACAGCAGCTAGTCTGTGATGATTTATGATTTATGTCACTGTTCATTAACAAGCTGGAAAAAGTTTTGTCAGCTTAATACGCCTATTATTTGATTGTTTTTGTTGTGTTCTCATAGACAGATGAAGAAATACAGACTCATTGGTATGAATGACCCATAAACACACCATCTCTCGCAGTCAAATAAATGCTTCTCACCCAGTAATATAGATGTCTGCAGACACACACACACACACACACACACACACACACACACACACACACTCTGTGGTCAGTTGCATTTGGTCGATCTTTCTGCCTGTGCTTGCTGGTAAACACCAGAGGTGGAGGAAGTCTTCCGCCCTTCGCCAGTAAACCTTTGCTCTCCTCGTTTGCATAATGAAGGTGTCAGCGACGTGACCGTGCCATTAATCACAGGCAAACCGCTTTGAGAAAGAATTTCCAAATTGCTGTTTACACTCAGATTTGTTGTTCTTATAATATTAATATCATGGGCTGTAAAGTCAGCATTTTTTAGATGCTAATGTGCAAATATCTAAGCGGGTATAAAATACGACCTTTGCAAGCCATCTCTGGTATAATGGGGGCAGTGTTTGAAGTTGGACAGTGGCTCAAAGGTTTGATGTTGAAAAATGTTTAATTCTGCAGAAATGTAACACAGTTTGCTCTGAAGAGAGAAATCAGCCTAAATAAAGAGTCTTTTGTTTACATTCTGTGTGAGGATTTTCATTTCTGGTACAGTTATTATTGTGTTTTTTTTTACATGTGGGCTATCAAGAGATTTTGAGTAAGAATGACCTCATCAGAAGTTGTGATTTTAATAGTCAAGTGAGCTGATCCCAGATCAGAACTATAACCCTGAAAGATTTGGGCTCTGAAGAGTTGAACCTGTTCATTATCTGTAATTACGTTTGAAGGGAGCAATGAGTGATGAATCTGTAAATACAGCAAATTCAGTATAGCCAAGCTAATCAAATCAAGCCAAGAACATTCAGAAGGTTCTGACTGATCATGGTGGATTCGGTCACAGTAGGACTCCAAGGTCCAGTTCGAGGCAGTTCCATGACACAGAGCTTTAGGGAGTGGTTTATGCACATCTGCCTCAACCGAGTGGTCCGACTCGGCCCTGAACGCTCTCCTGGAGATGCTGTTGGAGGTGGAGGAGCCCACACGGCCACACGCCGAGGCCGAGGAGACGCTCGCGTCCGCGTGGCCTCCGTCCGTTCCTCAGACGAGTAATTGCTCACTTTTCACATCTCATGTGTTTTACATTTCCTCTTCGGATTCGAGTGCAATGGAGCATTCTTCCACAGCTCCCTCAAAGTTTACCCAAGTGTGGTTTCTGGAGCCGGAGCCCCCGGCTATTATCTGCCCCGGGGCCGAGGTGCCCATTAGACGGTGGAAACTTACGCCCTGTCGTGCTGAAGGACCCTTTCACGTCCTCGGCAGGATCCCGCCGACAGCCGGACATACATGCGGCGTGGCGGAGACTCGGGCACGGGAGGCTTTGTCGTTTGTGATAAATCCGTTTAAGCCTAATTGAGCGGCTGGCGATAGCGCAAATGCAAACAAAAGCCTCTCGGTGGTCAAATATTGACTCGTAGTTAGGGATTTAACTGTTGGCTCAGGAGCCAGGGTTCCCCCCTGGGCTGATGGGCAGAGTACAACCCCACGTCTCCTTGGGGAAGTTCAGAGCTACAGGCCAATCGAGGAGGCAACACAAATCATAACGATTGCTCTGTCAAATATCAATATAAAGGCTTGTTGAATTTCTGACAGCATATCATTGCCCAGACAGCTGCATTGAACTTAAATCAAAACATAATGGATGGAGGCGATACTGTATGGTGCTGGCACGTTGATACTGGGCAGAACTGTGAAAATATATACGTCTGGTCTGCATGTTGCCAGTGTTCACAATGGCACTCTCCTGGATCTGAGCAACCACTGAGATTTAGGGCTGTTTCCTTCTGGGCCAGTATGTTAGAAAGCTCTATTTAGCACAAAACCAAAAAAAAAAATCTAGTGATTTTCACAAAAGTTGTTTCATGATGAAGTATAATGTTTATACAAATAAAGCATGAAATGAGCAATGTCCAACTATTGAATTGCCAAATATCAGCAAAGATAAACTTACCTGCCTGTTCTATAATTAGGGGTGCAAATGTTGTTTCATAGTTCACCTAGCGACACTCAGGCCTCCCTCTGTGATTGGACGATAATGAAAGGTCCTGCCTTCCAGTGGGTAAATTCCTCCATGTCACCAAACGTCACCAAAGTCGCCTTAGAGATGTAGGCCTCAGGAAGTAGCAGACATGCGGCCATCTTCCCTTTCTTAAACCCACCAAACCAAAGAGGAAGAACCTCTTTCCGGCATGTCAGACAGCAGGGTCTCATGTTTGTTCCTCACAGCCACGTCTTGTTTTGTCTTGACAAATAAAAAATAAAACCATTTCCTTAAGTTTTTATAATATTACCCTCACTACATATTTTCCAGATTAGATTTCACATTGCAATGCAACTGGGTTCTCGAGTTACGCAACTGAGATTAAGAATCATCTGACGGATGGTTAAGTGTGTGTGCGGTACGGGTCATAGACGTCAGGACGACTCGGGCCACACAGGTGAGAATAGAGAAGAGGACCCGCCGTGAGTCACGCCTGCTCTTCATCGCCAGCTCTTCATTGCCAGCTCTCCAGGCCTGGAGGGAGTATCTCACGCTCGTCTTCTCTTTGGCCCAGATCCAGTGTGAACTCCACATTAAAGTCAGAAGGTCTTTCTTGATGCTGTGGGTCACAGGGCAGTCGAGCGTGGACAGATTTCAGCCAGCAGCTGTTAGGACCAGCTGTAGCTTTGAAATAAAGTCTGTTCTGGATCTTCTCCCATGTTCTGTTCCCTCTTCTGGTTGATTTCTCTAACAGTACGCAGCTTTTGCCCATTACTGTGACACTGTCTGTTTTCTGGTGGGTTGCCACGTCTTCTCCTACAGTAAGCAGTAGCTATAATCAAACTGATATTTAGCACAACCTGCACTGATCTGTTGTAAGGAGTATCTGTGTACCTGATGCGGTTATAACTGCATCTAGGGACGGACACATCCCAAGATCTCCAAAAGAACTGCATTCAAGGTTCTGATTTCCCCAGCCTTCCCCGCTGCTTTGACCCCAAACACATCCACTTCCTCCTCACCCCTGACCCCTTCCCCTCCCCCACAATCCCCACCCACGCCAACTGACCTCTGACCTCTGACTGCTGAAGCTCCCTCAGTCTTAGACTTCACATTCGCCGGCTTCATATAGACAACAGTGAATGGGACATTGTGTCTCCTCAAAATAAATGACTCTGCGAACAATATCCGAGCACTCTCGCTCGGGCTGTGCGTTCAGAGGGCAGGACACTTATCTTCAGCTGTCCGAGAACCTTTGACTTCCGAACGGTAGGAAGGAAATGGAAGTCCAGCTCGTATTCTCATGCAGAACTGCCCCGACGAGGCCACGGGTTGATCAGGAGGAAACGAAAGGCCTTTGGGTCTGATCATACACATAAATTCCTACGTGCCCTGGAATCAGACAAAGCACCACTGTTTGGCTCCGTCACACGGCTAACCAGAAGTGTGTTTTCGCATCACGTTTCATTGATTCAGGCCAATGGTTTATTTTTTTAAATAATCGGTTCTGATATCTTCAAAAGTGTTCCACCCTGTTCGGATTTACAATAACAGTAGAATCTAGAAAAGGTCTAATATAACAGTGCTGGAATATTTGAAAAGAATGATTCCTTCCTCAATAAGCAAAGAACGACTTAACCATGATAAACAACTATAGTCATGTCATCCCAAATTAGACATAAAGTCTGATTTATAGGAAATGTAAACATTGGCCATATGAGTTTCATTACAATAAACGATAAAATAAACGATTTGTAAATGAACAGTAGTAAGTACAGGCTTCATTAAGAGGGAGTCCATGCTGAAACACTCACTGCGGCTAATCACTGTAGAGACTCCCACAGTGTGTGTGTGTGTGTGTGTGTGTGTGTGTGTGTGTGTGTGTGTGTGTGTGTGTGTGTGTGTTGAAGCAGGGCATCACCTCACCTACACGCTCATGAATTTCTGAGCAGGTAATGCAAAAAATGTTTTGTTTATTTGGCCTGCGATGGACTGTGAGTCGACCTGCCCATGGTGTACCCTGCCTTCGCCTGGAGTTGCTGGGATTGGCTCCAGCCCCCCCCCGTGACCCCGACTAGCGGGATTAAGCGGTTCGGATAATGGATGGATGGATGGATGGACTGTGAGTCTTAAGGAAGGAAGACATACACTTGTGTGGATATTGTCTTAAGACATTTTAAAGTCTGTGGCGTTTCCTTTGATATCTGCATACGAAGGCATATGTGCTTTGTGTTAAACACCCTAGACATACCAGCAAGTGTCTTCCTCAAACTTAGTTAACAGACTTAAACTACAGATGGTAGCACAGAATGGCACAGCCCCCAGTATCAAACTCACCCTTCAAACCACCCCTCCCCCACCCATAACCCCTTCACCAATTCAGCAACAGATACACGCTATTTTGGTGTCGGCATTTACTGTAATGAACTGAGAATTTTTATTTTATAAATCAAAAAGGGAGATTACCAAGTGTACCCAGATATTAGATTATCAGATAATAAAATATATGTTCATTCATCTTTTGTGCACTCAAAGATGTTGATGGATAAATGAATTTGATCCATAATTTACTGTCTGATATTAAATCTTGTTAATAAATTAAATAGCACATTTAGCAGAGGAAGAGGAAAATCGAAGCACCATTTAGAGTTTCACACAGACCAGAAAGCTGTCAACACACTGCATCTCTATCAGAACATCTTGGGAGGAAAAGTGGCTTTTTATATGAGCGCATGCGCACACACACATGCGCGCACACATTTTGCGAGATATATTGTGGCCACGATTTATGCTTGATTATGATATTAACATATCATAATAGAACTTTTTTGTGCAGTGGTAAAAAGTGTGTAAGAACAAAATTCGTGACCAACAACATTTTACTCACATGCTCGTTTAACTAATTGACGTTTATTTACAAGGCTGCTCGTTTGGCATGAGCACGATGCCAAACTTTGCAATACATGAAAGAGGACGTTGACATGCCTGACAGATCTCAGACTGCCGTGGATTATTTTCCATAAGGAATGTAGATGTAGATGTTTCAGTGGACAGTGCAGACTGAGGAGATGTTACTTTTGCATGATGGAGCAGAGCTGAGGTGATCCACACCAGGCAGTTCCTGTCTTGGTGAAAGTTACGCTGAGTGACACAACCTGAATTCATTGAACATGAGCAATGACATTAAAAAGAACTACCACTCAGTTTCAGATCCCTTTAGAAACAGCAAGTATTAAGCTATTTCCTAACAGTGATCACTGAAGGACCATTAATGGAAACGTCATTCTAAGTGTATTATAAAATGTTTGGACAAGTCCGTGTAATGTCTCCTAGTCATTTGGATCCAGATTGGGTCCAGTTAAAACTTGATAATGGGTTGTTCAGAAGGATCAGATCATGTAATCCAGTCTAGATGTTGATCTGGATCAAGCCTTCGGCATGTGATGTTCCTTTTAGTAGGATCAGGAAACCTTTTATCCAAAAAATCTGCATTATCTTGATCTCATTAGAAAAATGAGGATGAGACGGTGGAATCCAGAAACAACATTTGTGAAATTGGTGATATATACTCCAGAGCAAAACACAAAACTTCAACAGCATTTCTGTTACTGAATATCTCTAATCCAGAATGCAAACTACATATGAGTGAATGTTGGTTAAATTATAATTACACTATTAAACACAGAAACACATTAGAATGTAAAATGTTTCCATGGATATGTGTATGTTTTTCGTCTCTTTTTGGCTCCGTTTACAAAAGACATTCGGCCATGTTCTTATTTTCCTCGTTTTCCCCCAAACGTACGTGATGACTGCAGACTGGCTTGCCCACAGATAGCCCGTTAACATTATCAAGAGCCAGTCTCTGCCACACAAGATAAATGCATGGTGACATAGGGACCAGCTCTGTTATTTACATTGTCATTATTTGTATTTATTCTGTGTAAACTCCACTGCGGGGGCCTGGGCTCTGTGGCTGTATCGCCTTACAGAGCGCCTGCAGTTCCTCGTGGCTCGCACGCTTGGGTTCAGCTGCTCTAAACAAACCGCTTCTGGCCTTCGTAAAGTCACCCAGCCCGCAATCTCTGCTGAGCAGTCAATCAGTGCGTTTCTCAGGGCCCTCGGCCCTCATGGCACTGCGTTTGGGCGTGGAGAGCACGCTCCTTCACCTGAGCTTAATCTGATGTTTTTCACAGGCTTACAAAATTAGTTTTTAAAACGGTCTCTCCTGAATTAACTTCAGATGCACATTGTGATTTCTCCACCTTATTGGACTAACGCATGAACATATACTTTTAACATATTCACACCACAACTTGTGAATATCTAAAGAATATACAGATTAAAATACCTTGTATTCTGCTAAATCATAATTTCAGACAATATTATTTGTGGTCCTGGTGGAATTCTCTATTAAGTTAAACTTTGTGGAGGAAGAATGAACATACAGTCCATATAAGGAATATTCCCAACGAAGCCTCAGAAACAAGGATATTTAAGAGAACATATCCCGCCATGACATCAGTGATTAACTCAGCCATATTTCTGGGAGGTGCCCGATCCGTTAGGTCAGACGGCCTGAAACAGGCGAGGCACCGGCCTGGCCACTTCCCTTCAGGTGCCAGTCCAAATATCAGCCGGTCCGGAACATTCCGCTCCGTGGACGGCGCGAGGCACCGGCTCCAAAACAAAAACGCCTCCGCGAGACCCTTCAGTATTTTTACCTTTTAAGATATTTCCCCATTTGTCTCAACTCCTCAAGCACCCGTAACTGTATATGAGCTGTCAAAGTGCAGCGAATTATGACTGATCACCTGTACATGATCCATTCTGAGCTTTGGCATGTTTAGAACATTGTGTTTGTTAAGTTTGGAGCCAACTGCCCAGGTTTTTAATTAATTTCCTTCTATTTACACTTCAGGTCTGTACTCGCTCTTTTAAAGAGGAAAATCAACATCTGTATATGTCTAGGATTTTAATGAACTTTAAAGGCCAATAAAATAACGCCAAGTTGTTTTCCAGGGTTTTATTTGCGTGGCAATCACGTCTACAGCACGATAAACAAAGGTGGCTGTGCGATTAACACTGAAGGCCCCCCTCACTTTCTATGACGCAAACTAGACGTAATTACGCTGTAAGTCCGTTACGTCTGTTTGTACAGAAAACAAGAAACAACCGTTTTTTTTTTCAACCACCGCAGAAATTCCGCAGGTACGTATCGAAGGATCTGGCTGGTTAGCCAATCGCGTAGCTCCACCAGCGTATGTAGTCCGCCCATATCCTGTACGCCTTGTTTTGTCTTTATCCCACCGGGCTTGTGGCTCGGTGACGGAGCTCCTAGCCTGTGTGGCCATAGCTGGTAGCTGGTGTTGCAGTGATCCGTGACACTGCGCAGATAGCGCTCCCTTCCCATCAAGCCCTTACACCAGCAACACATGGTCTGGCACGTTCACCCCTCCCAACACACATGTTATTGCAGCTACAGAGGCTTGAAATAGCAGTGTGGCAGGTCATTTTTTAAAATCTGCTACCCGCCAGCACAGGCACACACTCACTCACACACACACACAATCACAGACACACACACTCACTCACACACACAAAATCACACACACACACTCATACTTCCACACACACACACCCAAACATCCACACACACACACACGCACTCTCACACACGAGCATACACACACAATCACACTCACACACATGCGCACACACACACACACACACACACACACACACACACACACACACTCAGACCACAGGAGGATACCGTCTCACAACTGTCTGTCCAGCATGTCTGTCCACTTCACATCAGATTTTCACATGTGTGTGTGTGTGTGTGTGTGTGTGTGTGTGTGTGTGTGTGTGTGTGTGTGTGTGTGTGTGTGTGTGTGTATGAGAGAGAGAAGCTTGCATATGAGTATTCTCAGAGCACCTCCATCTTGGTGGAATCATCTCTACACTACAGTTAAACCACATAATGTGTTGGGAGAGGATCACCCTCGTCAGTGGGCCGGATTATACCCAACCACCACCAAACCTGAGCTCAAAACCAACTTTCAAGTTACAAACCTTCAAACCATCTGACAAACATCTAAGCTTTTCTAATCAGGTGACCTCACCACAGATCACGTCAGCAAGAAGAGGCAAGACTCCTTTTTGTCTTCAGCCTCAGTTTAACAATCCTTCCACCAGGCCTTCCAAACCAGGATGGTGCATGCTAGCTAATTAAAACCATAAACTGTCCTATTATAATACGATTATTAGGAGCAGAAGCCCACAAAAGTCAGAAGGAACAAAGATAATAGAGAAAGAAAATGAGAGCAGTGTGATTTTGTTTTGTGTTCTGATCTTGAACATTAGGAGCTGGGTTGACGTTACGCTTGCTGATGCTACTACTGACTCCAGGACTGCGTTTGGAGATGATTATGTCCCGTTTGGGACTGAAGGGACAAAGAAAAAGAGTTTGCTTAAGATTTAATCAATACCGTGTGGCATGTGGCTTTCTTACCGCACCACTGATATCATCTAGAAACTTTAGACATTTAAGTTACATATTTTCTCATTTTGAAATATTTGCGAAAGGGGTCTGGTTGCGATTGGTCTCAATTTTGGCTCATCAGTTAACTAAGACGCCAAACACATAAAAAACATTACATTGGCAATTTCAGTATTTGTGGAAAGAAATGTATAAAAAGTCTTGATCTACAATGTATAGCACACAGACACACACACATGCACACACACATGCTGAGACAGGTGATAGACTGAAGACCCAATGAGGGTCATCTCTAAACTGTCTCTATCGAACCACCTGAACTCTGCCATCATGGTGGAGATGGGTGAAACTGTGTTTGTATTCACTTTCTCAGCTTCCTCTGACTCTACAGCCTGCTGTCATTCAGGACTGTCCCACCTCTCTTTCCAGCTCTTGATTGGGTGCCTCCCTCCCCCTGGTTCCGCCCATTTTCAGAGCCTTAGCTACAAGGCGAGTGGCTTCAGATGGTGGTTAGACCGGAGAGCCGCAGTGCTCTCGGCCAATCGGTGGGGTGGGGGGTGTTGCAGACTTTGGGACCCGCCCCTTTGCGTCAGCGAGACTTGCTCAGGACTTAGCAGAACAGTCAACCACACATCTCTCAGGAGACACGTTTGGTTCATGATATGTATGCACACGCATGTGTCTGGGGGCTTTCGCGAGGAACACACGTGAGCATCTGCGTGAACGAGACCACCAGGACGTCGAGCTTTGGCCCCTCCATGGACCAAGTCCTGCACAGACTCCATCCTGCTAGCATAAGGCATCATGAGCAGGACATTATCACTGTGTTCTTTGTATAATTCTGCTACAGGTCTTTTTGCTTACATTTGTTGCAGAACCACAGGTGTTGTGACCGATGCTGAAAATGCAGGTGTCCATGGACCATGATGCGTGAAGGTATTGTGGACACCCAGTGTGAACACCGAACATGGACACCCAGGCTCACATGGGCCCGTGACAGCTAAGGGCACTTTGAACGGGAGTCTGCTTCCTACAGCACAGAGACAGAGTTCCACCAGTACGGGAGAGTCATTCTTTCTATCCCGTTGTCTCAAATTCCTCAGACTTTGGTACAGAATTTCAGTCTAGAGTCACATCTGTCTGTAGACGTCAGGAAGGTCTGGAAAACTTTAGCTGGCATTTGCAGTGTTATTTTACCCAATGATTTAATTAGCATTTTAAAAACATGCACACTGTTATATTTCTATCATTCCCAACAACTGTCAAGGAATTCACATTAATCGAAAGTGACATTAAATATGAATTCAAACCCAGAGTGACATGAATGTCCTTTAAAAGTGCTGACCTAGGTTTTGTGTTTTACATCCAACTTAGGTTTTTTAAAACTAAGCATTCTAGGGGAGCAATCATTAAAACTAAACTGTAATGCTTCCTGAACGGTACCTCACGGTGTTAGGAAGCAATGCAGTTCTGTAAGAGGTCCTACCATGTGGAGTAAAAACATTCTTCAGACCAGTAAGTACTTCAGGTTATAAGATACTCTGACCTGTTTGTATTATTTAAGGATCCTTTTTCTGAATAGACAGCTACGGCACTTTTGTAAGTCACTACGGATAGGAGCATCTGCTAAATACCATATATGTAAATGTATATGTAAATGTATGTGTAAATGTATATGTAGGCCTATATGTAAATAAACTTACTCCGAAAGATGAAGTCAGCCACCAATCAGTTTATTGTCACAGGCTTATGGTTATGGTCTGTGGTCTGGTCTATGACTCATGACATCATAACGTCACATCGCAGTCTCGTGCATTGTCATCCTCACTTTTCACATCCTTTTGTCGAGCATTTCGAACCGTTAAGGCTTTTTTCTTTCATTTTCTTTCATTTTGACTGATCCAAGCCGACATCCTTCCATAATATGTACACAAACCAAAAAATGCAATTCCGCCACGGGGCTAATTTTCCGAGCGCATCTGAAATCGGATCTTCTCTTTCATTCCGACATAAACTGCGCGTGCGCGCGCGCTCCTCGGGCCCCTGGGTGCGACGGTGACGACAGACCGGAGTGGGCAGCGTTCTCCCCGCGCGCCCTCCCCGCGCGCTGCCCCCGTCCTGCGCACTTCCACCCCTCAGCACTAAGTGCTCGTCTGGTAAACAAATCAGTCTTTATCAAATACACACTTGTCACTCTTCGCCGGCTGGTCACGGGCAAATTTATTTTGACAAGCCCTGCCGCACCAGACTGCGGTATCCCTGGCCGACGCCGGCAGATATATATCGCCAAATTGGAAAATGGATTGGATTTTGGCCGCGTATGCTTTTAGATATCTTTTAATGCTTATTGCCTATCTAAAGCTAACAAATGCTAAGAGTGACTGACAACTTAAATGACTTAATCTAATTGTGCCTTTAAGAGAATGTTAAATTAATCTTAAAATGAAAGTCTCAGTACAGTACGCTGTCCGTCTAGTGCTGTCGACAAAACCAGAATTTGCTGCACTGAGCTGGACAGTAAATGGTTGTGGGTTTGAATTGGGTCTTGAGGAGAGTCTCAGAGCTTCAAGTCAGGTGCTGAAACACTGGAAGAGTGGGTGTGAGGGCGCTACTGTCAGTGTTTTGCAGTCGTACAGCCTGGTGGTACAATCTCATACGCTTGCCTAGTCTATGTGTGTGTGTGTGTGTGTGTGTGTGTGTGTGTGTGTGTGTGTGTGTGTGTGTGTGTGCGTGTGTGTGGGGGGGTGTGTGCGTGTGTGTGGGTGCGTGCGTGTGTTCATGTGTGTGTGTGTGTGTGGGGGGGGGTGTGGGTGCGTGCGTGCGTGTGTGCATACGTGCGTGTGTGCATACGTGCGTGCGTGTGTGTGGCTGCGTGTGTGTAAGAGAATGCCTTTTTGTGTCGGGACAGGCACGAGCCCAGTTGCATGTTTGCATTAATGGGCTGTGGAGCAGGCCGTCTCCCTGCACATGGTGCACATGCTCTGTTTGCATCCACTCACCTCAGAGCCCTTTGGCTGGGCGTCTGGGCAGCTGCTGCTGCCAATGACATGGTGCGTTGAGAAACATAACGCCAGGCTTGTGAGGGCGAAACATTTCACTACGTTGATTTTCATTCAGTCTGATGGGGAGGTGAAAGGTGGGGGAGGGGCCCGCACGTGCTCAGATCGCTCCGGCCGCGCCGACGTCGCCTGCAGCTCAGACTTTGTGCAAAGGTTCAATCTTCCGTGGCCACCAAAGCCATGCTGGCTTCAGCTCCAAACATTCACCCTGTCACTCTTATCATCACACATTCACCCTGTCAGTTCTACCACCACACATTCACCCTGTCAATCTTACCCCCACACATTCACCCTGTCACTCTTATCATCACACATTCACCCTGTCAGTTCTACCACCACACATTCACCCTGTCAATCTTACCCCCACACATTCACCCTGTCACTCTTATCACCACACATTCACCCTGTCACTCTTATCATCACACATTCACCCTGTCAGTTCTACCACCACACATTCACCCTGTCAATCTTACCCCCACACATTCACCCTGTCACTCTTATCACCACACATTCACCCTGTCACTCTTATCATCACACATTCACCCTGTCACTCTTATCACCACACATTCACCCTGTCAATCTTACCCCCACACATTCACCCTGTCACTCTTTTCACCACACATTCACCCTGTCACTCTTTTCACCACACATTCACCCTGTCACCCTTATTATCACATATTCACCCTGTCACTCTTTTCACCACACATTCACCCTGTCACTCTTACCTCTACACATTCACTCGTTAGTCTGGCCTAGGTAAGGAGGCTACCTACTGCTCTCTCTGATGTGACAGTCCAAGATGTGCAGGACAAGGAAGGCTGAACGTAATGGGGACGTGAAGGGGCAGGACATGATAGAGGAGGACGTGATGGGGCAGGACGTGATAGAGGAGGACATGATGGGGCAGGACATGATAGAGCAGGACGTGATGGGGCAGGACATGATAGAGTAGGACGTGATGGGGCAGGACGTGATAGAGGAGGACGTGATGGGGCAGGACATGATAGAGGAGGACATGATGGGGCAGGACGTGATAGAGGAGGACGTGATGGGGCAGGACGTGATAGAGGAGGACGTGATGGAGCAGGACGTGATAGAGGAGGACGTGATGGGGCAGGACATGATAGAGGAGGACGTGATGGGGCAGGACGTGAAGGGGCAGGACGTGATGGGACAGGACGTGATGGGGCAGGACATGATAGAGTAGGACGTGATGGGGCAGGACGTGAAGGGGCAGGATGTGAAGAGGCAGGACATGATAGAGCAGGACGTGATGGAGCAGGATATAATGGGACAAGACATGATAGAGCAGGACGTGATGGGGCAGGACGTGAAGGGGCAGGACGTGAAGGGGCAGGACGTGATGGGGCAGGACATGAAGGGGCAGGATGTGAAGGGGCAGGACGTGATGGGCAGGATGTGATGGGGCAGGATGTGATGGGGCAGGACGTGAAGGGGCAGGATGTGAAGGGGCAGGACGTGATGGGGCAGGACGTGATGGGGCAGGACGTGAAGGGGCAGGATGTGAAGGGGCAGGACGTGATGGGGCAGGACGTGAAGGGGCAGGACATGATAGAGTAGGACGTGATGGGGCAGGACATGATGGGGCAGGACGTGAAGGGGTAGGACATGATAGAGCGGGACGTAATGGGGCAGGACGTGAAGGGGCAGGACGTGACGGGGCAGGATGTGAAGGGGCAGGACATGATAGAGCAGGACGTAATGGGGCAGGACGTGGAGGGGCAGGACGTGACAGGGCAGGACGTGAAGGGGCAGGACGTGGCGGGGCAGGACATGATAGAGCAGGACATGAAGGGGCAGGACGTTAAGGGGCAGGACATGATAGAGCAGGACGTAATGGGGCAGGACGTGAAGGGGCAGGACGTGATGGGGCAGGACGTGAAGGGGAAGGACGTGATGGGGTGTTTAAGCATGATGTAGGATGTGATAAGGATGCTCTCGTTATGGGATATATAGTGCTTTCTGCACAGATGCCTAAATGAACTGGGGCTTATATAAGGGCTTATATGCACCTTATATGCTATACCTGAGCATTCATCTACATGTGTGTGTGTGTGTGTGTGTGTGTGTGTGTGTGTGTGTGTGTGTGTGTGTGTGTGTGTGTGTGTGCACATATGTGTGTATGAAAGAGAGAAAGAGAGAGAGAGAAAGAATACATATCCCTGCAAGTCATACTGGCAATGATTCGAGACTTTTCAATTAGGAAATCTTAACTCATGTCTGGGAAAAGGTGTGTATGTCTCACGTGTGTCCGTGGTTCATACTTCTTGTGCGTGTGTGAGAGCGCGCGTGTGTGTGTGGCTTATATCCATCACTCTGTCACTACGTACCTCGTCCGAGAGGCCACACACATCTGACGAGACATGCCTGACATTTCTGAACATTACAAAGTATATAGAGTCATATAGAGTAAAGGAAAAAAATAAAATAAAGTAAATTATTTTAATTTAACAAATAAATAACTCTCTCTCTCTCTCTCATATATATATATATGTGTCAGGGCCCTCTACACCCTCTCAGAGGGCCTAAAATATTCTTAAAATATAAATATATATTGTAACATTGGCACTGGTGAGAAGGACGAAACACGAATCCCACGTAGCAGCAAACGTTACGTTTAATGTGAACAGATATATAGCGCATTAGGGTGATGACTTTTTGATTTTTTTTCTCAAACATTATTTCCTGTAGCACGAATGAATGAACTTTTGCCTATTAATGACTAAAATGACGTTTATTCCATTAAAATATTGAAAAAGGTCACGCACAAACCACTTTGAAATGTTATTTATGTAGGCATTTTAGCATTTTATGTAATTGTATTAACTATATATATATATATACTGTATATAACATAAGTCATGAAACCGACTTGTGCAATAATTTACGTAGCAGAGAAATTTATAGAATTTTCCAGAACATCGTATAACGCTGTGCGCCGTCAGCCAGGACAGTCAAATCATTTTGTGCGTGAGGTTTTTTTTATCAAATTGCCTTGAATGTAATATTTTATTTAATCTTAAATGAAAGCTCATCAAATTATGATACAGGGAAACGAGGTTGTATAAAAGTCATCACCCTAATAGTGCATATAGCGCATGTAGAATATGAAACACATACAGAGACGTGTAAACTTTAGACAACGACGAGCACAGGACACTGCGCCACATTAGCCCCACGTGATTACGAGACGAGCCACAGGTGAGACGGATTATCACAAGACACAACCACACCCACGGAGATCCACAGACGCAGATGAGTAGATGTAGACGACGTAGACACACGCCCAAAAGGGAGGGGCCCAGGTATAACGGTCATGGTTCGCTACTGAATATATATATATAAAGCAGCCGAGAGTAAGACCACGTAGGTGAAACAGGAGAAAAAGCTGAAAACTGCAGAGTGGGCAATCAGCGACATCCACACACACTCACACACACACACACACACACACACTTACTGGAGACAGAGATGAGAGCTTCCAGACTGCACGAGCCCAAACTGAACAGTCAACAGATCTGTGGGGAGGAGTCAGCTCCTCCACAGACAGACACTCACCGGCAGCACTGTGGAATACATACAACATGGAGCACTTTTACACACTGCGTGCACTGGCTGCAGTGTGTGAGCTTACAGTTCTCTCTCCCTCTCTGTCTCTCGCTCTCTCTCTCTCTCTCCCCTTCTCTCTCTCTCTCTCTTTCTCTCTCTCTCGCTCTGTTTCCAGAGACCTTGAGGTTTAAAGAACGATACTGGCCTTCATCACAGCCCGGCACTGGTACAACAGAGAAACTGAACCAAATCTTTGTTTGGGTTCCTCTGACTCGTTCTCCTGTAACTACTGCCATATGTTCAGTGTCACAGGTAATCTTTTCCACAGGTTTGTGTGGAAAGCAAAGCTGTGTGGGGAACCCCACAATTGCTGCCAAAATCTCAACTAAAATGCTTCCTAATTAATTTTTCGATGCTACTAAATTACAAATGGCATCATTTTAGGTAGATTCTACTTTGGTAAAACCGCAGATTTAGCACACGAGTCCGCTGTTGTAACAACCTATTAGTATGCAGAGCTTATTGTTAGCTTCCACACTGGGCAGACTTTTTGAGATCTGAATCGAGGCGTGCTGATCGCTCGCCATTTCTCTGCTCTGACCCTCTGCTTTCTTTCTCTTTTATGTTGCGACTGCCATCAACTTTTATCATGTCTTCTTAACTGCTCCTTTCTCCCCGTGAGTCAGGGTCATTAGCATAACAAGAAGACAGAGAATCCTGAGACCCGGGGGGGGGGGGGGGGGTACAGAGGTGGGGAGAGAGAAAACGAGATAGGCGAGAGACAGATAGAGAGAGAGGGAGGGGAACAGAGAAAGAGGGAGGTGGAGAGAGAGGGAGGGACTTTGGGCTGAAGTCTGCAGCTGGGCCGATATTTTGTGCTGCAGCTGGTCATCTTAAAGTTCCCTGATTCCTCCAAGACCCCATCAGCACATATCAGGCCTTGTTGTTTTCACATACACTGCAACAATGCATTTTGAAAAGCCCTGCCACACACTTTCAAATACCCAAACACACACACACACACACATACTTACAAAACCCACCCACACACACACACACTTTCAAATACCCAAACACACACACACACACACACACACACACACACATACTTACAACCCCCCCCCCCCCCCCCCACACACACACATACACTTTCAAATACCCAGCCACGCACCCACACATGCACACACACTTACAAATACCCATCCATGCACACACACACACACTCACACCCATGCCGACACATACCTATACATACACTCACAGTCACACGCCCCTCTCATATCAGTTGCTAACGCACACAAACACATGTGCACGTACAGACGAGTCTGTCGTCCTTGGAGGGGGCAGTTCAAGTTGTTGTTGTTCTTGTTGTTGTGGCTTTTGTGCGTCTCTCTGTAGTGCGGTGCATATTTTGAACATTTATCACGGCCCACACAGGCGGGTGAGAGAGAGCCCACTCTCTGACTCTCTGACTGGCTAATGTGTCCATTCAGACGCGGTGCCTTTGTGCTGCTGGGTAGAGCCAGACACGCTGAAGTCACATCTTGGTGGAGAAGGAAGAGACGGACAAAAGCCTCCAAAACCCTCATTAATTACCCCACACAAGACAATGTCCCCTGACCTGCTTCTTTCTTACGTTTCTATATACGTTTCTATATATATATATCAGCTTGTCATCCACTGATGATGTCTTAATATCCTATCAGGCACGGTGGATTACTGGGATGACTTTCCAAGAGGGGTCTCCTGTCTCTCTCTTTCTCTTTCTCTGTCTCTCTCTCTGTCTCTCTCTCTCTGTCTCTTCATACTCCCACACTGTAATGAGCTCATCTGAACCACAGTGCGTTTACATATGCGCACACACTCACAGACACACACACACACACGCACGCACACACACACACACACACACACACACACACACACACACGCACACACGCACACACACACACGCACAGACATAGACACACACACCCGTTGGATCCACAGCGACAAGCCAAAATCCTAAAACATTTGTCTTCTGTCACTTTCTGCCCATCATGAATAGCGAGATAAAGAGCCCCTTCATGGCTGGGGGACAGAGTCACTTTTTGGAGTTTGGGGGACGACTGAATGTGCAGGGAGGGTGGGGGGCTGGGGGGGGTGTTGTGGTGTTGTGGTGGTGGTGGTGGGACACAGCTGGGGCTGGGGCAGGGAACGGTGACAGCGCGTACCAGGGCACGCGGCCATGGCAGAAAGGCCATCTTTGTTCGGCACAGGTGCTCCCTGGAGTTTCTGGCTCCCGCCTCCTGGGCCCGATTGTGCAGCCCGCTACATTATGCATGCGGCGGGCGCGTTGAAAAATCACGAGCTTCCTGTCAAAGGCCAAAGATGGAGGGAGAGGCAGAAAGAGAGGGAGAAGGAGGAGAAGAAAGAGAAGGCATCGGCTCCGCGGCCACGAACAGGGGCTCCTCAAAAGCCCTTTAAACTTCTGGAGCACTGCCTGTTGTCGGCAGCATTCTAAACACAAGAATACCCACAATGCATTTCCACCCCGTATCAGGCCAATGGGCGGTTACGTGCTGTGGCGGTTTCGTTTCCCTCGCGTTTGACATTAACGCTGACCCAGTGGTGAATGCGTCTTTCTTTCAGCACTGTAGATGTCCATCACAACTACAAAGGCCGAGAAAGGGGCCCCCGAACGTGGTTTTGTGCCGCTATTGTGACTCATCTTCGTAAAGGAATTGATACTTCCTTAAAGAGGTGTGTGAAGCGGCCGGCCGGGGGCCATCTCCTCCCCCCGCGGCTCCTCTCTCCCAGGAGAAGATGCTGCCGCTTCAGTAATTACTAGGGGATTACAATAATCTACGCATGGGAGTGTAACCTCCCCGAGCCTTTGTGCTCTAACACGGGATGAAGTCGATACAATTAAGCCATTTTGTCTCACTGTGTGAGCTCTCATTAGCATTATCTTCACCAGTGGAGCTCTGTCTGGCTCCCCCCCCCCCCACTACAGTCTTCTTCTCATAGGTTCCCAGTAACCAGTGGTCTGGTTACCGGGGTTTCCACGCTGTCTCCGGGGAGCACAGGTGGCAGGCTCTAGAAGCTTCTATTTAGTCCGACTGTCTAAAATCTCCTGGCCTCGCCGGGGAAACCTGAGGCCAATCCCCAAACTCTTCGTATCCTCATAGCTGACAAGATGAATGAACTCTGTAAAGTAACCAGGGGCTCGGAGATTCACCCTGCCACTTATCACCCCGTCGACCCCCACGTCACAAGGAAAGGGGAGAGATTTCCTAGACAAGTGGTCCTCTGGCCCATGTGAACTCTGGGAGGACAGGAGTTAGAAGGGGACCCTCTGTGAGTGGGCCGTAAGACGTTATCCATTAAACAGACGTCTCAGCACGATGTCCGGGGACGTGGAGATCACAGGCCACCAGGTTTTGAAATCACTTGCTTTAATGTCCCTCCAGCTTGGGCCCTGCGGGTGTCGAACAGCGGGGGGCGCTCTTTACACAGAACATTATGACACGCTTAAGGGCGTTTGACCCAGCAACGCTAAGGTGGCTAATGTGAATGAAAGCCAGTGGGGAGGCGTTAGCATGAACGTTTCATTACTGCGGTGTAGGGGTGACCTGCAATAGTCGCTGATTCGACTATAGTCGACTAAACCCCCCAGTCGACTATGAACGTCATAGTCGAATGTACCATTCTAACTGCGTGGAGGTGCCCAAGGATGCAGCT
This sequence comes from Brachyhypopomus gauderio, assembly GCF_052324685.1. Lineage (NCBI taxonomy): Eukaryota > Metazoa > Chordata > Actinopteri > Gymnotiformes > Hypopomidae > Brachyhypopomus > Brachyhypopomus gauderio. The sequence continues at coordinate 11,460,326 of NC_135212.1, forward strand.
AAGCATTAGTTGTTACATGAAATGTCTTTGTTTTCGTTATATATAGCCTTTTGTCAAATAAAATCATCCTAATTTCTGTTAATAAACATTTTTAAATGGTGTTTGCGCATTAACAATAGGCATCTTCCTTACTACACATTAATAAATCACACCCTGCAGTTGCACAATCCAACCGAGCGGAGCTGAACACGCAGAATACGCAGCATCTACCGAGATTATAATGGCTACTAAAAAACTTCAAAAGTATTTTGAGAAAGATAAAGATGAGTAAAGTGCAAGTTATGTCATCAACGTCTTTCATTTCGCACGACAACAACCAACATGGCATACCATTTAAAACGCGTAAGGCGAAAAAAAAACCAGTTCAGCCGTTTGTCGTTTCGGTCGTGTCGTCTCGTCTCGTCGCGGTGCGTCTCGGCAAGTAAGCCTATAAACATTTTTTGTTGTTTGCTTTTAAACCTCGTTACTTGAACCTTTCCTTATATTTTTATGCTGTTGTGTGTCAATTTTTTTATATTTTCAGGCAGGCATATTTTATTTTAAATATTTTTGACATTTTGCACAGTGCCTGTCTGACAGTTCGATATGCGCAATGCGCACTGACGGTTAATGTTCTCTAACGTTTCATAAAAAATAAGTAAGTAAATAAATAAAAGCTGAATAAAGCCAACCTACCGTATTTATTCATTTATCTGAGTGTTTTAGGTTTTTACTTTGAAGAGGAAAAAAGTCCTGAATGAGAACGGGATCCCGTTTAAGATGCTCTAAATAAAAAATAAATAAACCCGATTCGACTATTAGTCGACTAAAGGGAAAAGCTGACGAATCAGATTCGACTATGAAAATCCTTAGTTGAAAACAGCCCTACTGCGGTGACAAGGCGTGGCTTCACGGGGGAGACATGAGGGAACGCAAAGCTACATGAGCCCAGCCAATCTGTGCCAACGCCAATTTGGTCATTGTGTACTGGGTTCTATCTCGAACAATAAACCTGCTGTAAAAATTATTCGTTGTCCAGTGAGTGAATGAACATGCCCACTGAGCTCACCGTAAAATAACAGCCAACAGCGTTCTTCTTCCCACTGATGTCACGGCCAATGCACCAACCAATGGCGTTTGCTGTGGGCTGCCAACACGACCCCAGCAGCACCACAGCAGGAAGCAGGAAGTGAAACGGCAAAGTAACCCAAAAAAACCTCCAAAAACCTCAAGCACAACAACAACCAGCCATGAACAGTAAGCGTCAGAGTGACTCTGGGCCAGCCGGGGGGGGGGGGGGGGGGGGGTCTTCTGTTTCACTGACCTGAGTGCCCGCTGCCAAAAAGCGGCCATGTCTGCTGATGACATCACTCAGGGAGAGCTTGTCCCCCGGGGGCCCCTCACGTCCTCCACCCTCACCTCCTCCACCCCTCATGTCCTCAACCCCTCACGTCCTCCACCCCTCACCTCCTCCACCCTCGCGTCCTCCACCCCTCACGTCCTCAACCCCTCACGTCCTCCACCCTCACCACCTCCACACCTCACCACCTCCACCCTCACCTCCTCCACCCCTCACGTCCTCCACCCCTCACCTCCTCCACCCCTCACGTCCTCCACCCCTCACCACCTCCACACCTCACCACCTCCACCCTCACCTCCTCCACCCCTCATGTCCTCAACCCCTCGCGTCCTCCACCCCTCACGTCCTCCACACCTCACCACCTCAACCCCTCACCTCCTCCACCCTCACCTCCTCCACACCTCACCTCCTCCACCCTCACCACCTCCACCCCTCATGTCCTCAACCCCTCACGTCCTCCACACCTCACCACCTCCACCCTCACCTCCTCCACCCCTCACGTCCTCCACCCCTCATGTCCTCCACCCTCACGTCCTCCACCCTCACCTCCTCCACCCCTCACCTCCTCCACCCTCACGTCCTCCACCCCTCATGTCCTCAACCCCTCACGTCCTCCACCCCTCACCTCCTCCACCCTCACGTCCTCCACCCCTCATGTCCTCAACCCCTCACGTCCTCCACCCCTCACCTCCTCCACCCTCGCGTCCTCCACCCCTCACGTCCTCCACCCCTCACCACCTCCACCCCTCATGTCCTCAACCCCTCACGTCCTCCACACCTCACCACCTCCACCCTCACCTCCTCCACCCTCACCACCTCCACACCTCACCTCCTCCACCCTCACCTCCTCCACCCTCACGTCCTCCACACCTCACCACCTCCACCCTCACCTCCTCCACCCTCACGTCCTCCACCCTCACCACCTCCACACCTCACCTCCTCCACCCTCACCTCCTCCACCCTCACCTCCTCCACACCTCACGTCCTCCACACCTCACCACCTCCACCCCTCATGTCCTCAACCCCTCACGTCCTCCACCCCTCACCTCCTCCACCCTCACGTCCTCCACACCTCACCACCTCCACCCCTCACCTCCTCCACCCATCACGTCCTCCACCTTTCATTCTCCCTCTAGGGGTCTTTGTTTTGTCTTAGATGGCCACTCTCCACAGTTAAACGGATCTGAAGTGCTGGCTAATGGGTTTATTGGCTTGCATGGGTCTGGGTATGTGTGAGCGGGCTTAGGTTGGGGATATCTACGACTTTAAAGGGACAACCCCCCCCCCCCCATCCCACTCTCTAGGGCTCAGCTTAGGGGCTCGGTCATTAGAGCTGCCCCTGAGGGCCCCTGAGGTTCTGTGGCCCCATCCCAGTGGTCCTGCACACTGGTTAGCAAGAGGGAGTGGGGGGGGGGGTGAGCCTGGAGGGCGGGGGGTGGATGTTCCAGGCCTGAGGAGGGCGTGACCTCTCCCTGTGCACCATGCGGTTTTCAGCTGCTGACCTAACGGGTGCACGGACTCACTTAGCCCCCCTCACGGGGCCGAAGTCTGAGCGCTGTCACACATGGGAATGTGGTTTAATTACTGAGGTAGAAGAGTGTGTGTGTGTGTGTGGGGGGGGGGGGGGGGGGCACAAAAAGACTCTGATCAGCAGAGAAAGAGATTGAGAGAGAGAATTACAATAGACACAACAAGCAGCCAGCTGACCGCATTCTTCTTATTCTCCTCTGGTTCCAGAGAGGAAGCAGGACGTAGCAGTGGGGAGATTCAAGGTGTGATAACACCGTTTATCTGGGCCAGTGTGGAAATGCCCACAGCCACTGGGCTCGGCTGAAAGAGAGATATCCATCATCGATCATCCTGTGACTCGGGGAGGACTGACAGTAACACGGCAACCTGGCGGGGGGGGAGGGGGCGAGGGGTGTTGACGATGGTTATTCGATCAGATCCATACACACCCAGGAAGACAGTAAAGGGCTGAATGAAAACGATTGATCAGTGACGCGTATCAAAAGTGAGATTGTGTGTGATGGCATCCACCAATGTCCACCAGGGGCAGTCTTGAGACGCCTGGACCTTTGAGTCACACTAAAGCACATTTAAAAAAGCTTCGACTGAAATGTTTCAACGTATAAAGCACCATACATTGCAGTCAGACCGAAAGTGCGTTTTTCAGGCAAGAAACGATCACGAGAGGTGAAATGTTTCCACTGAAGAGAGTGCGGACGTGCTGCGTGGAATCCCATGAGCCATTATGAAGAGTGTACATCATATCACAGAATCTCAGCTCTTAGCAAACATCACCGTGCAGAGAACATGTTAAATAAACATAAACACAGCAATGTGGGGACGGTTGCGTGGACGGAGAGAGAACGAGTGTTTTGAAAGGAGCTTGGGGAGACACGATGAAACTGCTTGGCGGGGAGGTCGGTGAGACACACAGGCTGGGGGTTTGGATCCGGCCGGGCCTGACCTTACGGGGGAGCCACGGATCAGACATGCCAGCGCAGAGCTGGGTAATGTTCAACACGTGCTCCCAACTGGAATAACATGATGGTGTGTTTGTCTTTGTGTGTGTGTGTGTGTGTGTGTGTGTGTGTGTGGCTGAATAGCTCTCCATTCTAATCTATTTAGAAGGTTGCATCATAACTTAAATAATCTGGTCTTATCAGTATGTAGAGGGGGAGACTAAACAGAAGTGATTTTTAAAATGTTAGCCATCCTGACACATTCACAGCCATGTCATACCCAGGGAAGTTTAACCAGTCATCACAAGTAAACACTGCGTGTGTTACACAGAGAGCACTTTCCTGAACATGATAACACGCACACACATGGCTGTAATATCCCACTCCCGTGGAGAGTTTACACTGACCTGTGTATTACCTCAACCACAACAATAAAAAATAAACAATCCTGTGTTTTACAAATAGAAAAATCTGAAGAAATCTCTCTCTCTCTCTCTCTCTCTCTCTCTCTCTCTCTCTATATATATATATATATATATATATATATATATATATATATATATATATATATATATAGACACACACACACACACACACACACACACACACACACACACACACACACACACACACACACACACACACACAGTCTCTCTGTCCACAGCCAGTCCAGAGAAGACCAATACTCCCACCCTGCCAGTCAGTGTGATCCCCCCCCTCCACACACACACACACACACACACACGCACACACACACACACACACACACACACACACACACACACACACACACACACACACGCCCACCACAGAGCACAACCTGGGCGATCCGTTAGCTTCACTCTCAAACAACCTATTATATAGCTGTAGACTACGAGTGTGTGACCCCAAACCCCCTCCTGCTCTGGTGCCAGGAGCAGTCTGCGTGTGTGTAACAGACCTGGCCAGCGGCCCGTCCAGGACATTTGAAATATATATATATATATAGAGGTTTTTTTTACATTTGTTCAGTGTGGTTTCTCCATGGTCAGGCTCTCGTTTGGCTGCGGCTAAACAGTTAGAGAGGGTGGAAAACCAAATATTTTCTTAGTGCTCCTGGACAGCAGGTTGCATAAAAGGTTCCACAGCCCCGTGCGTCCAACCTCGGCCAGCAGGACCGCGGGTTCTGTTTTCGCTGCCATAAAACTGCCCCGACTGAAAAAAAACGAACATATAGAGTAGGTGCGTGTTCCATTTGCGTGATTCTTATAAATTCAAATGAACTGAAAACTCTAGGTTTCCTCCCCAAAGGAAAACATGCTTCTAAATATACCTGAGGTGCATGCTGGGTAAATATACCTGAGGTGCATGCTGGTAAATATACCTGAGGTGCATGCTGGGTCATATGAATTTAAGCGGGTTCATGTCACAGATCATAAAATGTATGTTAGAAATGTATTTGTGTCCCAGATGTAAAAAAATAGCGGGATCATACTGGTGTATTCATGGCTAGATATTGTTAAATAAATAAAATATATGCTTGTTGGCATTGTGGGTAGTATGAGGCCCATGAACCTCCTGACTGGAAATGATTGGGGTCACCAAAGGTCGCATTTAGGGTCAGTGTCACAGGTGCTCTGGGACTGGCCCCGTTGCCATCACAACAAGGATCTGCGGCCCTGCAGAACTTTGGGCCGCATTCAAAGGCTGTGCGGGGTGGAGGACCTCTAAAGACCCTTTGTTTACCCTTTGTTTATCATTTGTTTACCCTTTGTTTATCCTTTGTTTACTGTTGCAGGTGGAGGCTTTGTTCTTCTAGGCAGGAGTTTGAGGACTGGACTACTTGAGTAGCTCCACAAGTGACTACACCTGGTAGAGAGAGAGAGAGAGAGAGAGAGAGAGAGAGAGAGAGAGAGAGATAGTGAGAGAGAGAGAAAGACAGAGAGAGAGAGAAAGAGAGAGAGAGACAGAGAGAGAGAGAAAGAGAGACAGAGAGAGAGGGAGAGAGAGAGACAGAGAGAGAGAGAGAGAGAGTCAGCATAAAATTATGCTAATGTGTTTATGTGTTCATTTCCTCAATTCATTAAGAATCTATAGAGCAACAGCAATAATGTGACAATAGTAATACAGCAATAATAATAACAGCAATAACAGAATATTTCATGGAAAAAACAAATGTGGCAGTCATAATCAGACGGACATAATCAGACAGTCATGGGTGACTCACGTGAGGTGCATACAGTGCGTCAGACAGCACACACGCTACACTTCTCTGGGGGAGAACACACACACGCTACACTTCTCTGGGGGAGAACACACACGCTACACTTCTCTGGGGGAGAACACACACACTACACTTCTCTGGGGGAGAACACACACACTACACTTCTCTGGGGGAGAACACACACACTACACTTCTCTGGGGGAGAACACACACACTACACTTCTCTGGGGGAGAACACACACACTACACTTCTCTGGGGGAGAACACACACGCTACACTTCTCTGGGGGAGAACACACACGCTACACTTCTCTGGGGGAGAACACACACGCTACACTTCTCTGGGGGAGAACACACACACTACACTTCTCTGGGGGAGAACACACACGCTACACTTCTCTGGGGGAGAACACACACACTACACTTCTCTGGGGGAGAACACACACGCTACACTTCTCTGGGGGAGAACACACACGCTACACTTCTCTGGGGGAGAACACACACGCTACACTTCTCTGGGGGAGAACACACACGCTACACTTCTCTGGGGGAGAACACACACGCTACACTTCTCTGGGGGAGAACACACACACTACACTTCTCTGGGGGAGAACACACACGCTACACTTCTCTGGGGGAGAACACCAAGTTGTGGCTGTTTGCCATGACGTGATTCAATTTAAACAAATAACCCCTCATGAATATTCGATTTAAGGGGTGTGGATATGATTAACATTCGTTATCAGCTCAGATAGTTCAGTCTGTTTGTGTTGAGTGAAGAATGCGATTGAGAGGGAGGGGCTTAACCGATCTCTACGGTTGGATGTGTGACATATCTGTGAGCAAACACATCCTAGCAGCACACCGATAGCACAGGAATGTCAAACAGGACCTGTCGCTATGTCTGCTCCATGACGGGCCATTTTCCCAAACGAGGACAGGAGTGCCTTCCAAGCCCCGCCCACCCAGCCAAGCTATGGTGGCAGTCTATTATGGACCCCCCCCCCCCATGTTGGTGACCTCATGGAAGGGGCTTCAACCCAAACAAAAGGCAGAGGCGGTTCTCACGTCCACCTTGCGATGGCATCTCGTCCCTGTGCGGCCCCCGCACAAAGGTGCCTTGCTGAGCCCTGCTGCAGATAATGTTGCAAATGAGTGTTTGCTGAGTGCCACAGGAACAGGGCTAGGGGACCCTTTGACCTCCAGGTGAACACACACACACACACACACACACACACACACACGATGGCAGGGCCCCTTTTTCTTCCATTAACTGATCGATACCCGATCTTCGATGGCGATTCCGGGATGACTCTCTAGGGCTGGTGAGCCATCTCAGTGACATGCGTGGGAAAACTCAGAGAGAGTGTTGGGACGTGAGGGGGCGGGGCGGGGGGTGGAGCTTACTGTGGGGGGGGGGGGGGGGGGGGGGGGCTTGTGAATGCACCTACGTGAACATCTCTCCAGGACTGCACCCAGCCCAATGGTCCAGTTTGTAGTCATTCATCCAGCATGTGGAGTGGGCAGGGAGCTCTGGTCAGAGTCCGTATGGGACAAAGAGAGAATGAGGGAGAGATGGGGATGGAGGGAGAGATGGAGATGGAGGGAGAGATGAAGATGGAGGGAGAGATGGAGATGGAGGGAGAGATGGAGATGGAGGGAGAGATGGAGATGGAGGGAGAGATGGAGATGGAGGGAGAGATGGAGATGGAGGGAGAGATGAAGATGGAGGGAGAGATGGAGATGGAGGGAGAGATGGAGAAGGAGGGAGAGATGGAGATGGAGGGAGAGATGGAGAAGGAGGGAGAGATGGAGATGGAGGGAGAGATGAAGATGGAGGGAGAGATGGAGATGGAGGGAGAGATGGAGATGGAGGGAGAGATGGAGATGGAGGGAGAGATGAAGATGGAGGGAGAGATGGAGATGGAGGGAGAGATGGAGAAGGAGGGAGAGATGGAGATGGAGGGAGAGATGGAGATGGAGGGAGAGATGGAGAAGGAGGGAGAGATGGAGATGGAGGGAGAGATGGAGAAGGAGGGAGAGATGGAGATGGAGGGAGAGATGAAGATGGAGGGAGAGATGGAGAAGGAGGGAGAGATGGAGATGGAGGGAGAGATGGAGATGGAGGGAGAGATGAAGATGGAGGGAGAGATGGAGATGGAGGGAGAGATGGAGATGGAGGGAGAGATGGAGAAGGAGGGAGAGATGGAGATGGAGGGAGAGATGAAGATGGAGGGAGAGATGGAGAAGGAGGGAGAGATGGAGATGGAGGGAGAGATGAAGATGGAGGGAGAGATGGAGATGGAGGGAGAGATGGAGATGGAGGGAGAGATGGAGAAGGAGGGAGAGATGGAGATGGAGGGAGAGATGGAGAAGGAGGGAGAGATGGAGATGGAGGGAGAGATGGAGAAGGAGGGAGAGATGGAGATGGAGGGAGAGATGGAGATGGAGGGAGAGATGGAGATGGAGGGAGAGATGAAGATGGAGGGAGAGATGGAGATGGAGGGAGAGATGGAGATGGAGGGAGAGATGAAGATGGAGGGAGAGATGGGGATGGAGGGAGAGATGGAGATGGAGGGAGAGATGGAGATGGAGGGAGAGATGGAGATGGAGGGAGAGATGAAGATGGAGGGAGAGATGGAGATGGAGGGAGAGATGGGGATGGAGGGAGAGATGGAGATGGAGGGAGAGATGAAGATGGAGGGAGAGATGGAGATGGAGGGAGAGATGGGGATGGAGGGAGAGATGGAGATGGAGGGAGAGATGGAGATGGAGGGAGAGATGGGGATGGAGGGAGAGATGGAGATGGAGGGAGAGATGGAGATGGAGGGAGAGATGGAGATGGAGGGAGACACAGATGTACCAGGAAGTGCTCTGTGGGCTAAAATACAGATGTGTCAACACAGGGCATCACTGCCTCATACATCACAGGACAGTTTTAGCATCACACCAGCACATCACAAACCACGTGTCACATGATCAACAGCGAAAGCATCAAAAACAAAGCACCACAGATTGTAATCTCAGATTATAATAATTATTGATGCCGCGGCTCAATCCTATTCAAAAAGTCACGTCTTTTGGTTTGATTTTTGCAATATAATGCCGAACTATTTCGGAGAGGCACTCTGATTACTCGCATGACTGCTTGGCGCCTTCGTAGAACTCCTGCATCTTTAATTAAGGGTCAGAGTTCCTTTCGGAGCTGAATTTGTTGTGAGCTGCATAAAATGAGGGTCTTTGTTCTGCCAAGATCTATTGGATCACACACACACACACACACACACACACACACACACACACACACACACACACACACACACACACACACACACACACTCCTACCCAATGTTAAAGTGGAAGGACACATGAGCTTCTCCAACTATCTTCTTTAAACTTCAATAATCACAAGGTAGTGCTACAGGCCCTCAATTAGCCACAACTGACAGCACAGTGTCATCTGGGCAGTGGGCTGACCTCTGACCTGTGGCTTCAATAAGGCTCTACTGATTGACATTTGTCGAGGACGGGATCAGAAGTCCGCGGGGGCCGTGTGTGAACACAGCTTTATCAGGTGACTGAGCTCTTACTAAGAGACCTACCAAATCAGCAGCAGGTGTCCTCTTGACAGCACCATGTCTATAAACATTAAGACATTAGTACTGCAGGCAAATAAATAGCTGGAAAGAACTACAATGAATTCGCTCACACAAACTCACAGAAGACAGACTACACAACATTAGCCAAACACAGCAACTTAAGCGAGCAGTAATCGAGTATGTGGATGAATCCCCGCTCTGTTTCTCTAAGAGACACCCCCTCTAATCCCCTCCGTGCTCTTTTGTCATCGCAGTCACTGTGACGCATCACGTCTCTAATCCGGCCTGTCATGGAGTTGGCAGAGATAATCTCACGTGAGAGCCAGGAATCCTGGGATTGGGGGCACGGTAAACGGTGGGGGCCATCTGGCCAGTGTTGGAATGGCAGGAAAGAGAAGGAAGGGTAGTGGAGAAGTGACCCGTCGTTCCTGCGCTCCGCCCAACGCAGGCCCCTCTGAGCACGTGTGCTAAAGAAACAAACATTTATCTTTGTTACCCCTAATCAGGTACAGCCATCAATGTAACAGGAATGAGGGATTTCCTCTGGGACAAGGATCCGAAACAAACCCTTTTGATAATTTTTTGTGATCTTTAATCGCATTAATCTCTCTCTCTATATATATACACACACACACACACACACACACACACACACACACACACACACACACACACACACACACACACACACACACACACACACACACACACATTTCAATTCTTTATAAACTGTCAGGCTGGAACTGTGTCTTCCCATTTCTGCAGTCTGATCCCGGTGAGACTCCCGAAAAAAACACGCCCTGGGTCTGCTGGGTCATCTTAGATCCGGCTCATACACGCACACAGAGTGAAGGAATTTCACTGGTTCCATGCGAGGAAATTCATGACGGACTGGGAATTCAGCCAGAGTAAAGCGGGAGAGAGAGAGAGAGAGAGAGAGAGAGAGAGAATGAAAGAGAGAGAGATCTCATTAAGGCACTGATGACTGGGGGAATGGATCAGATACAGCAATGCTCCAAAAATTCAGAACAAAACAAAATGTCAGCTCCCATGATTGATCAGTCTGGCTCTGGTTTGTTCTAAATGGTGTTGCCTATGCCCCCCGCACCCCCCCCCCCCCCCTCAGGCACTTCCTATAATCAAAGGCCATGCCCACCCAGAGCTAATTACACATTAAGCAAACGTCAGACCTCCGTGATTTAAAGCAGCTCGCTGGGCTCCGCTGGGGGGTGGTGGTGGGGCGGGGACAAAAGACAGAGTGCTGCGGGGAAACGGGCGAGATCCGGATCAATACGGAGCGGGGGGGGGCAGGAGTGGGGTGGGGGGGGGGGGTGGCACAGCGAGGGAAGGAGAGCGGCAGGCCGTTCTCACGGTGTCACGGGAGCTCTGAGAAAAGCCCACCTGGGCACACACACACACGCACGTGTACACACACACACACACACACACACACACACACACACACACACACACACACACACACACACAGCCCGGGAGGCAGAGGGGAGGGATGTGGACGCAAAACAAACACACACACACGCACGTGTACACACACACACACACACACACACACACACAGCCCGGGAGGCAGAGGGGAGGGATGTGGACGCAAAACAAACACACACACACGCACGTGTACACACACACACACACACACACACACACACAGATGCGCACACGTGCACACACAAACACACACAGATACGCACACATGCACACACACACACACACACACACACACACACAGATGCGCACACGTGCACACACAATCACACACACACATTGGACTCACACCTATCCAAAAGTAAAGAATCAATGATCTCTCTGTCTTTCTCGCTCTCTCCCTCTAACTTTTTTTCTTTCTCTCTCATAATTCCACGTTAATAATAGATGTAAACAGAACCATATTAGGACATTATCAGAGCTTATCTGAGAGTGTCAGATTGCCAGGACTTGATTAATGTCCTAATTCAAAATCTATTCTCCCTCTTTTTTTCTTTCTCTTCCCCTCTGTCCCTCTCTCCATCAAACGTCTATCCTCTGTTAACCTGGGCCACGCATCTGCGCTACTTTGCATCTCGACTCCCTCCTGCAGAAGTGAATAAGTCTGGTGTTAAAATCGGCAGGCCGATTTGCGGCGGTGTACTCTTACACTCTGGGCTTTTACCTTTACATTCAGTGATCCATTACAATGGGAGCTTCTGTTTCTCTTATATGAGTCGACGAAGCAAGAGGACCCCTGAGCTGTGAGAGGGAGCCAGTGGTCACTCCTCAGGTTGCAGGTGGGCTCAGAATTAAAAAGATCAAACTTGCCCCGTCTGAAAGGTGAGGGCCCTGCTGACAGCTGGGAGATGAGTCCACACTGTGCTGACCTGACCAGAGCGTCGGATTTAGGTCACACGCTTAAAGGTACAAAAACAGAGATCCGATTTAGTGCGTTCTGCTAATCAGGACCGTTGGAGCATTGTTTAAAGAAGGAGCGTTGAATCATGGGAGCATGATGAGAGCAGGGACAGCCTTCATCTCTGAAATCATTCTGAATCTCTCGGAGTCACATCTGAGCCTCCTGCTCGAGTCGTTTATTAAAATAAACCTTGAAGGGAACTGATATTCTTCTGTGGTAACCTTTGGCAATTGGCATGCTGTCGGGAAGCCTTCGTTTGGCTGTCATTAAACAGCTGGAAATCACTAGGGCCTTTGGGCAGCTTCACCGTGATTGGGTGCAACCCCCAGTAACCCAACACAGCAGCCAATTAAAGATAATTTAAGACTTAAGCAATTTGGACAGATTTCTGGAAATTACCGGAGAGGTCTTGTTGCTATTGCGTTGCACGTCTGTGGGTGGGGGTGGGGGGGTTGCTATTTTGACAGGTTTCAGCAACAGAGCATGGGATAGGACAGACATTGTGATCCTTCTCCAGAATCCTGGTTCTTGTTGATTCCAGTGCGGAGAGGTCAGGAGAAGTGCAGTTGTTCTGTGTGCGGGGAGGATGGCGTGAGTGTGATCTCCCTCCGCCACCTGTTTCGGGACCCCCCCCCCCCCCATCCGTCTGGGAGAAGAGCGGGAAAAGAGTGTTGGATGAGGCCTCCTTGATACGTGGAGTGGATCCTTTAGGTTCTGGAACCATGACTCAAAGCCACAACAAGAGCATTACGGGGTTGAATCATACCACACAGAGCCCAACGACAACCTCGGCCCAATGAAGTATGACGTTAAAATGAAATCAGCTGTCAGTTTTTGACAAAAAAATGATTAATGTCAAAAATGGTCTAATGGTGGCGGGAGGGAGGGGGTGTTTAATGCTTTTCTTTCTTTCTTTTTTTTTCTTTCTTTTCTTACAGCTCCCATCACAGTTCTCACACTCTCCACTGAGCACAGTGACATCACAGCTCTTGAATAAACCATCGTCTGAAGTTAAGAAGTAACAGGCAATATTGCTTCACCTACTGCAATACATGGTAAACAGAATGTTCCTCTAGTGTGATACGTGGTAAAACAGACTGTTCCCCTAGTGTGATACGTGGTAAAACAGACTGTTCCCCTAGTGTGATATGTGGTAAACAGACTGTTCCCCTAGTGTGATACGTGGTAAACAGACTGTTCCCCTAGTGTGATACATGGTAAAACAGACTGTTCCTCTAGTGTGATACGTGGTAAACAGACTGTTCCCCTAGTGTGATACGTGGTAAACAGACTGTTCCCCTAGTGTGATACGTGGTAAAACAGACTGTTCCCCTAGTGTGATACATGGTAAACAGAATGTTCCTCTAGTGTGATACGTGGTAAAACAGACTGTTCCCCTAGTGTGATACGTGGTAAACAGACTGTTCCTCTAGTGTGATACGTGGTAAAACAGACTGTTCCCCTAGTGTGATACATGGTAAACAGAATGTTCCTCTAGTGTGATACGTGGTAAAACAGACTGTTCCCCTAGTGTGATACATGGTAAACAGACTGTTCCCCTAGTGTGATACGTGGTAAACAGACTGTTCCCTTAGTGTGATACGTGGTAAACAGACTGTTTCCCCTAGTGTGATACGTGGTAAAACAGACTGTTCCCCTAGTGTGATACATGGTAAACAGACTGTTCCCCTAGTGTGATACGTGGTAAACAGACTGTTCCCTTAGTGTGATACGTGGTAAACAGAATGTTCCTCTAGTGTGATACGTGGTAAAACAGACTGTTCCCCTAGTGTGATATGTGGTAAACAGACTGTTCCCCTAGTGTGATACGTGGTAAACAGAATGTTCCCCTAGTGTGATACGTAGTAAAAAGACTGTTTCTCTAGTGTGATACGTGGTAAAACAGACTGTTCCCCTATTGTGATACGTGGTAAACAGACTGTTCCTCTAGTGTAATACATTGTAAACAGACTGTTCCTCTAGTGCGATACGCGGTAAACAGACTGTTCCTCTAGTGCGATACGCTGTAAACAGACTGTTCCTCTAGTGCAGTGGTTCTCAAACTTTTTCTATCATTCCCCACCTCAGAAGAAGGGTCGTCATCGCCTGGCGGTTAGGGAACTGGTCTTGTGACCGGAGGGTCGTGGGTTCAATTCCCAGACCAAAGCCCATGACTGAGATGCCCCTGAGCAAGGCCCTTACCCTCAATTGCTCACTTGTATAAAAAATGAGATAAAAATGTAAGTCGCTCTGGATAAGGGTGTCTGCCAAATGCCATAAAATGTAAATTTAAAAATTCCATGCCCCACCTGTCCCATATCACCCAAACAAAATGGTAATAAAATACAAATGGGGGGTGGCGAACGTAATTTGTTGACCGGGGGGGCGGTACAAATTCATTAAAGGGCCGAATCTAGCCCTGGTTCACACTGTTCTGCAGACATTTTAAACACTTGCGGCTTATGCAAAACGAACAGGCTTAAAAAGGTTAATTTCTTCCAATTGCTTGCGTCCCAACTGCAATACCCATGCGCCCCACACAGGCGTACTCAACTAAATTTGTCCGCGGTCCAATTTTGGCAGATACCTGTGACCTGAGGTCCGGTGCGGGCGGGGGTGGCGAACGTAAGTTGTTGAGCGGGGTGGCGGCGAACATAAGTTGTCGAGCGGGGGTGGCGAACGTAACACTCGTGACGGAGTGTTTTTTCAATAGCCCTGAAATAAATGCTACGGTTTTGTTTTGGTCCGTATCCAGTTAATCAGGAATGAGATTGGGTCCGGACAGGACTGCGTTCGGGTCCGGATCCAGACCGCGGTCCGCCAGTTGAGTACCCCTGCTCTAGTGTGATACGTGGTAAACAAACTGTTCCCCTAGTGTGATATGTGGTAAACAGACTGTTCCTCTAGTGTGATACGTGGTAAACAGACTGTTCACCTAGTGTGATACGTGGTAAACAGACTGTTCCTCTAGGAACATATAACTGTCAGGCTGGAACATGAGATATGGCAGAAATGGCAGGAACAGGCAGTGGATACAGAATGCTGGAGGTGTGTGGTTTGACCATACGAAATAGGACAGAAACATCATAAATATAACAAAAAACATAACGATAAAGTTAGTGGGGAGCAGTAGGCGTGATTATAATTTTCGTGATTTCCGCTTCTTATTAGGGACATTACCGTGTCTGGGTGATTAGTCCTTTTAAAGAGATGTCCAGCGGTCTCTGACGTGATGTCCAGCCGTCTCTGACGTGATGTCCTCTATGTCATCCACATGCTCCTGTCCAAAGATCCATCTAATTGTAATCACACCCAATGCTGTACATAGCCTGTGTGTGTGTGTGTGTGTGTGTGTGTGTGTGTGTGTGTGTGTGTGTGTGTGTGTGTGGTCTGTTGTGTCATGCACACACCTCACCCGGTTTTTTGGGCCACGACAGAAACCCCAGATGCGGTCATTACTAGCGCTGGGCTGAAAGTGGGTTGGGGGGCAGGGGGGGGGTTGGGGTGTGGGTGAGGTGTGGAACGGGGGGTGCAGGGGTAGTTAAACAACAGGAGTGCTGGAGAGACTGCCTGGGCCTGTCTTCCAAAGAGAAGGTTCCTTGGTAAGACCCAGAGCACCCTGCCTGTCAATGAAGTGCAGGAGAGCAATCTGTCTCCACACAGCGTGCAGGCCGCATAATGCACACACACACACACACACACACACACACACACACACACACACACACACACACACACACACACACACACACACACACACACATTGCTACAGCACACAGTTTCGCAGGGTTTTGGGTGAACAGTGGGAGTCTATGAGCACCACTGAACCCACCAAACCTTCTGCAGTGCCACGCGTGATCTCCAGGGAACACTCAATCACGCTCTGAGGCTGAAGAAGATCAGGAAAAAAAACATTTTTCTTCAACCAGAAAACCACAATTGACCTTCACTGATCGCTGATTGCAGCCAAAACACCTCGCTACACCAAAAACAGAATCTCACACTTCATAATTCATTTGAGCTGGCCAGTTTGCATGTATCCCCAGGGGCCATAAAGCTCAGTCAGACTCATGAAAAACCATCCTGACATTAGGCCATGGGGAACGCTGCGGTGGCCAGAACAGTCCACTGACCTTTGACCTGTGTGATGAGAGCCTCCTGGACCACAGCTGGGAGTCTCCTCCACTGATCTGAGGTCAGGGGGGGGGAGGGGACTGTGGTCAAACATGCCTCATTAGGGGACACTCATGTTCTGTTTACATTCGAGATCCTTCGAAAGGACTACAAGGTTTTTGTTGAGTGTAAATAAACATGTTGATGTTTTACGGTTTGATGTTGACACCGAATGTTCAATCAGAGCCGGAGTTAATTTGATCTCTTAGTTTGCACTTGTTTCTAGTCAGTTTGGTCAAGAGGTCTAAACGGTCTCACACCTGACACTCATGTACAGAGTTGGGGTCGGTAAAAGCTCATCGTGGTTGAGGTGTTTAGTTTGTATGGCGTTTTTAATACACGATATAATAAGTTAGGTCAGGATCACGGGCATTCATTCCGACCTCCACCTAGGTGCCTGTGTTTGGAACAACAACACCTCCTTCAGAACATGGAAAACTTTCCCTTCGCAGTTTGTGCGAATGTCTAATTGGTGGCTGGCATTTACCATCCACCATGCCACATGCTTGTGTTTCCCTTACGGGAAGGTGGGGAGGAGTTTATTTGGCTTCGGGCCACTTCCTACGGGAGGCGCCGAGTAAATCGCCCCCACCCATCTCCTCCACCCAAAGTAGAGCACGTCAACTCCTCCAGAAGCTCTTCAGGAGCACGTGTTGCTCGAAGAACTCGTTAACTACAACACCTCCCGTGCCCCCCCCCCCCTCCTCTCCTAAACATCCCTCTCTCTCTCAGTTCTCCCTTCCTAGTGATAGATGAGCGTTTTCCTCGTGTGTCACTTTCACGACAGGCTACAGTGTGGTGTGACCCATGGAGAATGCTTCATGTATTCGTTTGGCCAGCCCTTCTAGCTGCTGGTGAAGACACCAGACCCTAAATGTCTTCATCTACACTGTGGGTTTTAGCCATTATGTCCATTGTCATCCTGGTCTCTGCTGTACTGCTAGCAGTTTGCTCTGAATTCTCCTCTACGTTTCTCTGCGTGTGTCAGCAGGTCCTTTACACCCCTTCACCCCCCACACTCTTCCCTCGTCCTCAACACCCTCACATCGACACAACCCCCTAGACTCAACCCCTCTCTCCTATACTCACCCCCTCTCTCCTACACTCACCCCCTCTCTCCTACACTCACCCCCTCTCTCCTATACTCACCCCCTCTCTCCTATACTACCCCTCTGCCCTACTCACCCCTCTCTCCTACACTCACCCCCTCTCTCCTACACTCACCCCCTCTCTCCTACACTCACCCCCTCTCTCCTACACTCACCCCCTCTCTCCTACACTCACCCCCTCTCTCCTACACTCACACCCCTCTCTCCTACACTCACCCCTCTCTCCTACACTCACCCCCTCTCTCCTACACTCACCCCCTCTCTCCTACACTCACCCCTCTCTCTACACTCACCCCCTCTCTCCTACACTCACCCCCTCTCTCCTATACTCACCCCTCTCTCCTACACTCACCCCCTCTCTCCTATACTCACCCCCTCTCTCCTACACTCACCCCCTCTCTCCTACACTCACCCCCTCTCTCCTATACTCACCCCCTCCTCTCCTACACTCACCCCCCTCTCTCCCTACACTCACCCCCTCTCCTATACTCACCCACCCCTCTCCTACACTCACCCCCTCTCTCCTACAGCTCACCC